>NW_027556098.1:317850277-318192777 GCF_003287225.1 Phascolarctos cinereus | reverse complement strand
CATCTTCATCCACCAAGAAACTTTTCCCAGTGGCTTATCATCATCCTCATTCCTAGCTGAGGGAACTCTTGATCAATGAAGGTCAGCATCTCTGGAACTTAGAGTCTCCAAGAGTTGCCTAGAGCAAAGAGAGGTTCAGTGTGTCACCCAGTGTCACACAAAGAGTATGTCACATCCTTCTAGCTTGATCCCACACCTAAGGCCAGTTCTCCATCCACTATGCCACGCTGTCTTGAGCAGATCAGTCATTCAACTGGCATCCATTAAGCTCCTACTATGTCAAACACTGTGCTAAGTGCTGGGGATTGAAAGAAAGGTTAAACATGGTCCCTGCTCTCAGGAAGCTCACCAGTCCAAGGAAGAGACAACATGTAATCAACTACGTACAAAGAAGATACAGACCAGACAGACTGGGAGTAGCATCAAAGGCAAGGCTGTACGATTAAGGACTGGAAAAGACTTCATGCAGAAGGTGAAACTTTAGCTGAGACTTGAAGGAAGCTAGGGAAGGTAGGAGGCAGACACGAGGAGGGAGAGCAGTTCAGGCATGGGGGACAGCCGGTGGAAATATTCAGAATCAGGAGATGGAGCGCCTTGTTTGAGGAACAGATAGGAGGCCAGGATCACTGGACCACCGGGTACATGAAGGAGTAAGGTATAAGAAGACTGGAAAGGGAGGAAGGGATCAGGTTACCAAAGGGCTTTAAAAGCCAAACAAAGGATTTTATATTTGATCCTTGAGATAATTAGGAGCCACTGGAGCAAAATCCCCTTTCTGGGCCTAAGTTTCCTCTTGTAAAATGAAGGGGTAAGATGAGATGACCTCTACCTTCCAGTGCTAACTTTGTTATTTTTGAGAAGACAGACCAGAGGAAACCAAATGTCAGTGCAGCTCCCTCCTCATTTGGATGGAGTCCACTTCCAAAGGAAATTGGGGTAGATGCTCAAAACCACAGCACAATTTTTCAAAGGAAAAACATTGAAGCCCTTCCAGGTCAGCCTCAGAAAAATATTTTGGACCTTGCTTAACAGATGAGCCAAACTGAATCCAAAGCATGGAAACATGACCACACCTCCTCTCCAGCTGCAGTTCATGACCAGTGAGACCTTTCAGGAGACAGCTCATGGTGAAGAAGCGGGCTTAGCCCAGGACAGAGTGGAAGGCTAAAGAAAGATGTAGCCCAGAGACAAGGCCATTAATTGTCCTCCAGATGTTAGCCACATCATTGACATCAGCGGTTTCAGAGCAGACAGCCATGGAGAAGTTAAAATTACAGTGTACTTCCTGGCCCAATTCTTTTTCAATTTTACTCGGAAGAGGGTGATTTTTGTGATGATGATTTTTTTCTAGGTCAGTTGCTGACAGCAGTACTGGCTTGGGCTTACATTCAGCATTTCTGGAGGAAATGACCAGTTTGGGATTGACTGTCTGTGCCAGTGACAGAGGCCAGTTTTCACACAACCAATAAAGAGCTCAATAAAAAATGAAGTCATCCATGCCAGGATTCCCAAGCAAAATCCAGAGGATTTTTCTTTGTCAGTCCCTTACTCCTCTACCCCCCATCAGCACTTCACCTATCAGCTCTGCACCTATGGCAGCAGAAGGCAGCTCACTGTGGTAGAAAGGGTGAAGGCTTTGAAGTCAGAAGCCTTGAACTGGAATCTTGCCTCTGCTGCCCATACCCTGTAGGACTTTGGGCAAGTCACTTCCCCAAAACCTGGGTCTCAGTTTCCCTACTTGTAAAATGAGTGTTTAATGATCTCTTCGATCTTTCCAGTGCTATATCCTGGGAGCCTGAGATCCCATGCCTTGAATCTGCAGACATATGGTCAGCTGTTTTTTTGAGAGGCAGTGTGGAGCAGTGGGAAGGCACCTGATCCTACAGCCAGTTGCCAAAGCCTAGACAAGGCTTTTGGGCATCCTTGGCAAGATCTGAGAAATATGCCTCCTCCCTCTGTCTTCCTGTGTGGCACTGCCCTGCTGGAGGCTTGGAGGCTTTGCTAGGACCCATTCATACTTCAGAGATACATGATTTCATGTAGGGCTCTTGGGCTCCATGAGAAGAAGATTGTGGTGAGAGTTTCTTTTCCTTTAGTACTCCATGATTCCAAAGCACGTTGTCTTACCTGAGCCCAACAATGCTATGAGAGAGATAATCATTCCCATTTTGCAATGGAAGAAACTGAGACTCAGAGCCAAACAACTCAGGGGAAGTAAGTTGTTTAAGGTCCCACAACTTTTAGGTTGCTGGGTCAGGTCTTCCAATTAGTGTCAGACCTAGACCACAGCAGGACAAGCAAGACAGGCATCTGCTTAAGTCACCATGTCTGGCAGTGGGTTCAAATAAATATTCTTTTTCATGTGACTCTTTATAGAGGAATGACTCTGCCTGGCATTCAAGGCTCCCCACAACTTGAAAGCCGTCTAACTTACCAACCTTTTCTTACATTATTTCCTACCATGCACGCTCTATGCTCCAGCCAAAAGGGACTCCTTCTTGTCCCCCAGATTTCCCCTGTGCTGTCATGCTTTCTTCTTTTTATCCACATGGTTTCCTATCATAGGCAGTGATGTGGTACATTGAATAGAGAGTTTGACTTGGAGTCAGGAAGACCTGAGTTAAAAATCTGGCCTCAGATTCTTACAAGTTGTGTGACCCTGGACAAGTCACTTAACCTCTCAGCCTCAGTTTCCTCATCTGTAAAATGGGGATAATAATAGTACCTACTTCCCAGGGTTGTTAGAAAAATAAAATGAGATAATAAATATAAAGGGCTTTATAAACCTTAAAGTGCCATATAAATGTGAGTTATTATTATTGTTGTCACTATTATCATCATCACATTTCATTATAATGTACACTAAGGGTTTTTTTAGGGTGAGTGCTCATTGATGAATAAAAATTAATGTTTGTGATTGAGTAGTCAAACAGACTAAAAAACTAAAACTTAAACTTAATGTTTTTAAATGAACAGCTAAACTTGACTTTAAAAATGAGACAAAAACCAAAAAAATCTTTGAGACACTGGGGTTTGTTGGACCACACCTAGGCACACACCTATGTTCTCCATGCTTAGAATGTACTCTCTCTCCCTAAGGAAGAGGTAGAGTAGCGTCTGTTAGTTATCGAAAAGTCCAATGAGCTGCCTTAGGAGGCCATGAGCTCTGCACCAGAATCACAAAATCTTGTAATCAGAATTGACTACAGAGGCCTTGTACCCTAACCCATATCTAAACAATACAGACAGATAGTGAACAAGCACCTACTATGTGCTAGGAGCTATGCTAAGCACTGAGGATAGAAAGAAAAGCAAATGGATAGAGAATAGATAGATAAAATGAATAGATAGATAAAAAGATGAGGAGAGAGATAGAAGGATAGATGGATAGAGAGATGAAAGATGAAGAGATAGATGGATAGATAGAAGATGGAAAGATAAAAAGAAGGATGGATGAGATGCAAACATGGAAAGAGAGGGAAGAACAGATAGAAGATACAGAAGAAGTAGATACATTGATGGGAAGATAGAAGGATGGATAGATAGAAGATGGGATAGATAGATGAGAGAGAGATAGAGAGAAGGAAGCAAGACAGTCTCTGCCCTCAAGGACCTTGCATTCTAGTAGGGGGAAGACAACACATAAAGGGGTACATGGGGTGGCATGGCTGGAAAATGCTGTGTACACCTTGAATCAAGAAAGACAAGGCTGAAGCTGGCCTATCAAAGGCCAGGATAGTTAAAGACGGAGCCCAAGGGAATAGAAATGATGGCCCTAGTAGAGTCTGTTGGAGGCAGCATGGCTAGAGGGATCTAGTATGTCAATATATACTATATACCTGACAAATTATCATCTAACCTTTCCTCTAGTGAGGGGAACTCAGTATCTCCCCAGGCAGCTCCTTCTACTTTTAGATAGTTCTAATTGTTAGGAAAGGGTTTTTGTTTTGTTTTGCATTCATCCAAAATCGGCCACTCTGCAACTTCCTCCCATGGTTTCTAGTTCTACCCTCCAAGACCAAGCATGATGAAACCAATCTTTTCTTTACAACGCAGTCCTTCAAATGCTTAAGGAAGACCATCGTGTCCTCCCCCCGCCCCAAACCTTCTCTCCTCTAGACTCAACACACCCAGTTTCTTGAGTAAGACTGATCCTCAACCAGCATGGTCTTGGGACCCTTTGCCATCTTGGCCCCTTTCCTCTGGACACTTCCTAGAGAAGCAAAAGCTGGACGACAGCTTGTCAGGGATGGGGCAGAGGGGGCTTCTGCCAGGTTGGCTGGATGTGGCCTCTGAAGTTGCTCCACTCCTGAGAGTCTGTGAAATGCCATCTGCTCCATGAAACCTTTCCTGATCTCTGTTTCAGAGGAATGACTCTTGCCTCAACCAGTGCTGGATTTGAAATCAGACCTGGGTTTAAAACCCAGCTCTGTCCCTTTCCTATTGATACAACCTTCGACTTCTTACTCATCCTTTCTGGGCCTCAGTTTCCTCTTCTGTAAAATGGAGTTGGACTAGATGACCTCTAAGATCCCTTCTAGCTCTACATCTATGATCCATTATGACCTATGGCCCCCCATAACACTTTGACCCTCTTTAGAGGTACAGTGGCTAGAGTGCCAGGTCTGGAGTCAGGAAGACTCATCCTGCTCAGTTCAAATCTGGCCTCAGATATTTAACAGCTGTGTGAGGGGCAAGTCACTTAACCCTGTTTGCCTCAGTTTCCTCATCTATAAAAATGAGTTGGAGAAGAAAATGGCTTGGAATCAGGAAGACTTGAGTTCAAATCCAGCTTTAGATATTTACCAGCTATGTGACCCTGGGCAAGTCATTTAATCTCTGCTCCTGTTACCCCGATTGTAAAATAAGGACAATAATAGCACCCCTACCTCCCAGGGTTATTGTGAGAATCAAATGAGATAATATTTGTAAAGCGCTTAACACAGTGCCTGGCACATAGTTGGTGCTTAATAAATGCTTGTTTCCTTCCTTTAACACCCTTATCATGTAATATCTCCTATCACAGATATCTGTGTTTGCCTTATCTCCATGGGCCCAGTAGATAATGGCTCATACTGGCTGGCTAGCTGCTACTTTATCTGCTCCCTGACATTCTGTCTCTCAATCAGTCTCCATTCTGGTATTGAGACAGGGGACAGGACATCAAACCTTCCTCCTATGTTGGCTGCCTGTGAATATTTTCTTTCTTTTAATTATTATTAGCTTTTATTAATTAGTGATTATAAAGTTTGTCTGACAATTAGCAGTCTACTTCTGTTATAACTATTTTAGTTTTCAATAATCACTTCCATAGGCTTTTGAGTTTTAAATGTTCTATCTCTGCCTTCCCACCTCCCTCCCCAAGATGGCATGCAATCTGATATAGGCTCTACATATACATTCCCATTAAACATATTTTCACATTAGTCATGATGTAAAGAAGAGTTAGAACCAAAAGGAAGAACTACAAGAAAGAAGAAACAAAACAAAACAAGAAAAAAAGAGCAAACAGTATACTTCGATCTGCATTCAAACTCCATAGTTCTTTCTCTGGTTCCATCATGAGACTTTTGGAGATGTCTTAGACCCTTGCATTGCTGAGAAGAGCTAAGTCTATCAATATTAGTCATTGAACAACATGGGTGTTACTGTGTACAATATTCTCCTCATTCTGCTCACTTCACTCAGCATCAGTCCATACAAGCCTTTCCAGGTTTTTCTGAAGTCTGCTTGCTCATCATTTCTTATAGCACAATAGTATTCCATTGCATTCATATACCACAACTTGTTCAGCCATTCCCCAATTGACGGGCATCCCCTCAATTTCCAATTCTTTGCCACTGCAAAAAGAGCTGCTATGAATACTTTTGTACATGTGGGTCCTTTCCCATTTGTTTGATCTCTTTGGGATACAGCCCTACAAGTGCTATTGCTGGGTCAAAGGGTATGCACGTTTTTATAGCCCTTTGGGCATAGTTCCAAATTGCTCTCCAGAATGGTTGGATCAGTCCTGTGAATATTTTCAGTGGTCACCATGGGGCTGTCCCTAATATATCAGCTCTACCTTCTACTAGACTCTGTTCCGTGGAAATTAAGGCTGCTGTCCTTCTTACCAGAACTTGTGGATGGCCTCCCTTTCTGTCACACTTGCAGGGTTCTTCCTTTTTCTCTCACCTTGGTAAGCATTCCCCCTAGCTTCCTTGTTAACCATCAGACTTCTCTAGCCTGTCCTCCACTACAATGCCCTTCTCTAGTTTCCTAGCAACAACTGAATTTCAGAGAGAGGAAGGGACTTACCCAAGGTCACACAGCTAGTCAGCAACAGAACCAGAGCTCAAAGGCAGGTCCCCTGACTCCCCAGTCCCATGTTTTTTTCCACTACCCCATTTAGTCTCTTTTCCATCTGTGTTACAAAACTGGAGCCAAGTATAGACAGCAGGCCTTCTTCATAAGCTCACTCACAAGGATTAAGTTTCTAGCCTCATTAGTCATTTCGGATGACATAGCCAACACTTTCAGCCAGCACCACAAACCCATAAAACATTCATATGTGCCTGTCTCCTCGACTAATCAGAGGAACTACTGTATGTGCAGCAGGCAGCACAACAGACCAGCCAATCACTAGGGTTTCCAAATTGGTTTTGATTAATTACACAGACTCAGCTTTAATTGGTGCCAACATCACTGCCAGAGAGCTTACGGGGAAGCAGGATGTTATGCTTTCATTCCCTTAAGTCACATAAAATCATGAAAGATGGGGTAAAGAATCACTTGTAGTTCAAAATTTATTGACCGTGCAGACCCAGAAAACACAAACATCACCATTTTGACTGACTCTGAAGCCAGTTCACTCTGCTCTCTGAAGCTGTGCGGGGGTCTCCTCTGCACCCCCAAGGCCATGAGTCCCTGCCTACTGCAGTGGGCTGTGATTTGATTTGGGTATAAAGCATCCACTGTGTGCAGAGTGGCCTCCAAGCCATAGTTTCTAAGATAGTTACAATTAGGCACCTACTATGTGCAGAGAGACCTCCAAGTGGTGGTTTCTAAGGCAATTGTGTTTATGTGTCTTAGCTTATAAACACAGGTCTTCCCGACTCCAAGTCAGCATACTCTCTAACAATAATAAAAATAACATTTATTATGTGCAGAGTGGTACAAAAGCTTTGATTTCTAAGACATAATCTATATGGAGAGAGAGAGAAAGAATGTGAGGAAGGGGAGAAAGAATGAGAGGGGGGAGAGAGACAGAGACAGAAACAGAGATTGACTTAGGGGTAGCTAGGTGGCGCCATAGTGCACAGAGCACTGTGGGAGTCAAGGAGGCCTGAGTACAAATTTGACACTTGCCAGGGTCACTCACTGTGTCCCTGGGCAAGTCACTTAACCTCTGTTTGCCTCAGTTTACTCATTTGTAAAAAAGGAAATAATAATGACCCCTACCTCCCAGGGTTGTTATGAAAATCAAATGAGATATTTGTAAAACGCTTAGCACAGTGCCCTAGCACAAATAAGCACTCTATAAACATCAGCAATGATGATGGTGATGGTGATGGTGATGATAATGATGATGATGATAGGAGCACTGTCTTAGATTCGGCATGACCTGTGTTCAAGACATGCCTATGATACACACATATAAGCTGTGTGACCACAGGCAGATCACTGGACTTCTCAGTGCCTTAAAAACTCTCTAAGACTAGAGTTTGATCTACATAGTGCAGGTGGAGAGAGTTCTGCACACTGATGAAATCACAAGACTGGAACAAAAATAAAAAGTTAATTGAACTGTGAGCTAGATGTCTCAAGGCTTAAGTCTCAACTTCATTACCCTGCAATCTTGCAATGACTGTAAGTCTCTTAACCTCCCAAGTGTCCCAGGTAAATTTTTTTTTTTGGTGAGGCAATTAGGGTTAAGTGACTTGCCCAGAGTCACACGGCTAGTGAGTGTTATGTGTCTGAGGCCGAATTTGAACTCAGGTCCTCCTGACTCCAGGGCTGGTGCTCTATCCACTGCACCCCCTAGCTACCCCTACCCCCATGTAACTTTCTAAGATCCTAAGTTTGAGATCCTAAGCTGATCTGCACCAGGGGAGGGAGTTTCCACACCAAGAGTTATCTACGCTGATGTAAACCTAGGTCAGACCAAAAAAGAAAGAACACAGAACTATATTCAAGATACGATTTCTAATGAATATCTGGTCCCTAGAGTAGATGGGAACAAAGCGTATACCAATACTTAAAGGTAATTAACAGGATAATTCAGGGACAAGGAAGAACCCTGTTGGGGGCAGAAGGGGAGGGAGGGGAAGGGTCATGGTTCAGGTCAGATTATGAGAAAGAAAACCAGAGTCCATAATGGGTTGATCAAAAAGATCCCCAGAGGACCAAATACAAAGGACTAGACTGGAAGCGGTGAAGAAAGAGTGAAACAGTGATCCCAAAAGCCAGAAGAGTCAAGAAGAAACCAGTTAAGGTGTAAACATTCCAGGCAGCAGCAGTAGACGTGGACTTGTTCTGTAGTGTGGGTGTTGCGATGGGACCGAACGTCCAGAGCCTAAGGACGATTGAGTACAGACTGGGTGTAGGCTCACATTAGGGGTATGATTTTTATCCTGGGCATAGAGACAGCCATAGAGCTAAGAAAATCCAAGTGCAAGTTCTGCTTACTTGTCCTTGTTGTATGACCCTGGGCAAGTCACTCAACTCTTGGTGCTCTGGACAATTCTCTTAAACTAAGTTACACAGAGGTACCAACCTGCAGTTTTGCAGTTGTCTCTGTACCTATGAAGTCACAAATTCCCATATTAGACCTTTATGCTTACACATTCTAAAACTGCTTTTTATGATAATTACTTACACACATGTTTTATGACTCATCCCTCTATTAGACTGGCAGCTAGGTGGCACAGTAGATAGAGCACTGGGCTTGGATCAGGAAGACTCATCTTCATGAGTTTGAATCTGGCCTCAGACACTTAGTAGCTGTGTGACCCTGGGCAAGTCATTTAACCCTGATTGCCTCCATTTCTTCATCCATAAAATGAGCTAAAGAAGGAAATGGCAAACCACTGCAGTAGTTTTGCCAAGAAAATCTCTAATGGGGTCACAGAGTCAGATACTACCGAAATGAGTGAACATATGACCCCCCCATTAGACTCATGTCCCTTGAAGGCAAGATTGAGGTCTTGTTTTATCCTTGTATCTAGAACCTATTGCACATAGTAAGTGCTTAATAATTTTTTTTAATTAAACTTAATTGAATTTCTGAAACAATTGGCAGGTCCTACCAATTCAGTTCAGTTCATTTCAACAATTATCAAACACCTAAGAAAGTGTAAGGCCCCCAGCTTGGTGTTGGGGCTATACAATGATGAAAAATGACACAGTCCCTGCCTCTAAGGAATTTAAAGTCTCCTCTCGGGCCATCTCCTCCATAGCCTCCTTGCCATTTGTTTTCCTTGAAAGTACCCTTTCTTCTCCCAGGATCCCTCCAGCTCTGGAAACATGAATCATTATCAGATCAGTCCCTGTCATTGGTCCTGGATAGGGAGCATCAAACTATGCCTATGGCCTCAATCACTATCCTTGGAACTCTGGAGACCAAAATTCTCCTTGTCCACCACTCCCTTAAATGTTTGTTTCCCCCATTAAAATATAAGTCCCTCAGGACAAGTTCTTTTGTCTATGTATCCCCTATGCTTAGCACAGAATAAACACTTGAATTCTCATTCATATACAAAAATGAAAAATGAACCAGGCCCTCCTTTAAGGAGCTCATAGTCTGCTGAGGGGAGGGAAATGACATGTACACACAAATATAAAGGCTAAATCCAGACAAAGTACTCACAAGGCAGCTGGGGTTTAGGGGTGGGGGTTGGATGGTGGTCGTGGAGTTGTTAGAGTGTTGCGCCTGGAGGCAGGAAGACCTGATTTCAAATCCTGCCTGAGACACTAGCTAAGTCACTTTATTTTTCTCAGCTTTAGTTTTCTCATCAGTAAAATGGGGATAATATGAGACAGCATATGTAAAGTGCTTTGCAAACCTTAAAGTACTATATAAATGCTAGCTATTATTACTTAGGGGCAGCTACATGGCACAGTGGTTAGAGTATTGGGCCTGGAGTCAGGAAAACTCATCTTTCTGAGTTCCAATCTGGCCTTGGACACCCACTAGTTGTGTGACCCTGGGCAAGTTACTTAACCCTGTTTGCCTTAGTTTTCTCATCTGTAAAATGAGCTACAGTAGGAAATAGCAAATCATTCCAGTATCCTTGTCAAGAAAACCCCAAATGGGGTCATGAACAGTAGGATACAACTGAACAACAATAACAACAAAATTATTACTCTTAGAAAATTTGAGGACAGAAAAAAAATCACTTTCATCTTTGAGGGAGCAGGGAATGGACAGGGGAGGGAGGGGCAGAGGAAGTAGTACCTGACCTGAGCTTTTAAGGAAGAAAAGGATTTCAACTAGCCAAGACGAGAAGAAAGAGCACACCTGACTGGAAAACCTTCTCTTCCAGCATAGGCCTGGTGATGGACTGGGTGTGTGTCTCTGTCCTCCAAGGACCAGTCTAGCTAAGTTCAGAGAGGCTCTTCATCACCACAAGGGTGCCTCCCTACCTTCCAACAGGGAATGGCTGTTTTTGATCACAGCAGCTCACAAAACTTTCTACTAAGGCATGAGGGGGTTGGGACTTGTATCAGTGGTAGGAGGGCCCCCCCACAATGAAGTAACAGCTCCTTGAAAAAATTATGGGATTACGACATCACAGGGGAATATGAGCCTTATGGTCTTCATATTGGAAGGTTCTTCTGCTTCAAGACTTCCCCTATCAATATCCTAAATATGCAAAAATATTTATAGCAGCTCTTTTCCTGGTGGCAAAATATTGGAAACTGAGGGGATGCCCATCAAATGGGGAATGGCTGAACAAGCTGTGGTATATGAATGTAATGGAATACTATTTGCAATAAGAAATGATGAACAGACAGACTTCAGAAAAACCTGGAAAGACTTGTTCCAACTAATGCAAAGTGAGATGTGCAGAACCAGGAAAACATTGTACACAGTAACAGCAACATTGTGTGATAATCAACTATGAATGACTCAGCTCTTCTCAGCAGCACAATGACCCAAGACAAGTACAAAGGATTCATGAAGGAAAATGCTATCCATATCCAGATAAAGAACTGATGGATTCTGAGTGCAGATCAAAGCATATTTTTTTTACTTACTTTATTCTTTCGTGTGCCTTTTTCCCCTTTTGATCTGTTTCTTCTTTCACAACTATGACAATTATGGAAATATTTTTACATGATAGCCCATGTATAAACTATATCTAACTACCTATCATTTTCAGAAGAGGGGAAGGGAGGGAGGGAGAAAATTTTGGAACTCAACATTTTGTAAAAAACGAATGCTAAAATTTTTCTTGCATGTAACTGGGGAAAAAATAAAATACTATTAAACTAATAAAAAAGAATGAAAGAAAAAGACCTCCTCCATTCCCAAACCTGTCACCAGTGTCTGAAATTCCAGCATTAGAGGTTCATTCCTTTAGGTTAAGGCATCCATGTATACATTTAATCATTCAACAGATACTATTTGAGTATGCCTATCATTTGTTCCCTGTTCATCCATTCATTCAGTGAACATTTCTTCTTAGTCCTTTCTTTCCCACTGATTTCATCAGTATAGGGAACTCTCAGTCAGGAAACTCCCTCTCCCAAAGGAGATCAGACCCTGCTCTTCAAGTGCCTTGGACAGTCTTAGAGGACATGTGGACACCAGGAGTCTAAATGGTTTGTCCAGTGTCACAAGGCCAGTAGGAAGGACTTGAACTCAGATCTTCTTGATGCTGAAAGCAGCCCTCTATTCACTTTTCCACATCCCTTCTCAAAACAGTTCTTAAGCACCTAAAATATAGCAATGCTTACATTTATACAATACTTTCTGGCTGTAAAGAACTTCATCTTCATCCTTATTCCATAGTCATGACAAGCCTGTGAGACAGGTAGTGAAAGAATTATTATTTCCACTTTACAGATAAGAAACATAAGTCTCAGAGGTTTAAAGCAATTTGACCAAGGTCACAGATTTACAAGTGATGGAGCTTGGACATCCAGATATACCAACTCCCTGTCCAGTACCCTTTTTCCTTTAGCATGCTACATTCATGCTATCCATAATGTGCTATGCTTGGTGCTAGGGAAATGAGGATTAGAGACTAAAACATATAAGGATCACTAGAAGGAACTGGGGTGTTTATCCTGGAGAAGAGAAGACATAGGGAAGATGCAATAGCTAGGTTCAGGTGGAAGATAGATTAAATTTTTCTTCTTGGCCCTAAAACTAGAAGAAGCACTGGGAAGCTGTAGAGAGCCAGATTTCAGGTTGAGGTATGGAAAACACTCCCTGACAACTAGACTATCCAGAAGTGGAATGGGCTGCTCTTGAAAGGGAGTGAGTTGTCCATTACTAGAGGGTTTTGTGTGGAAACTGCATGCCTACTTATCATGGATTTTTGAGAAAAGATTCCTGCTCACATATGCATCAGATCAGGGCAGCTAAGTGGTGCAGTGGATAGAGTGCTGGGCCTAGAATCATGAAGATCTCAGTTCAAATTCCACTTCAGAAACTTACTAGATATGTAACCCTGGGCAAGTCACTTAACCCTGTTTGCCCCAGTTTCTCAACTGTAAAATGAGGTGGAAATGGAAATGGCAAACCACTGCCAAAGAAAATCCCAAATGGGATCATGAAGAGTTGGACACCACTGAAGAATGACTGAATGTTTATAGATTGATTGCTCATCTACTTCGATCAAAGAACCAAAGGAGTATGTCACTTTTTGCTTTTTAAAATTTATACCTGGGAGCAGCTAGGTGGCACAGTGGATAGAGCACTGGCCCTGGATTCAGGAGGAACTGAGTTCAAATTCGGTCTCAGACACATAACACTTACTAGCTGTGTGACCCTGGGCAGGTCATTTAATAACCCCACTGCCTAACCAAAAATAAAATAAAATAAAATAAAATTTAAACCTGAATGCCTGACTCCTTATTTTGTGGGGCCTCCCTCACCAATGGGATTTAAAAAGACACTGAAAAACTTTCCATTTCTGTGGTCCTGCTTCCATCCTCTCCATATCCTGACCCATACTTTTATTTTCAATTTGTCACATAAAGAGAGGGATCAGTGTCAAAAAAATTAAAATAAAGAAAAGAAGGCCATTGAAGCATTTTTTTAAAACAAAAAACAAATGTGCAGGTGAGAATATAAGGAAGGGACCAGAGGCAAACCCAGACAAGCAGGACAGCTCTGAAAGTTATATGTTGAATTTATTATCTACTTAAGGGGATGCAAAGCTGTATGATAATTGATATTTATTGTCTCATGTACAATCCTCTTTTTCTATTCTAATTTGTATATGAAAATACTCATCTCCTTTGTTGTTTATTAAATTCAGAGTAAAACACTAAAAGAAAAGAGATAAAGGTCTTAAAGACAATGTTGTTGGCTTTGGGATTGGAGAGGAAGAGATATACAAAGCAAAAACAAAACCAAAATCAGTCATTGCCTTCAAGGAGCTAGCATTCTATTGAATTTTTATTTCAAAGTGGTTTCCCTGTCTGTGGTGAATCTCTTTTCCAATCCACCCTGCACAGTGCTCTCTGAGGAACCTTCCTGATGTCTCACTCTGATCATGGGATCAGTGCTGTAGGGCACCTCGTGGGCCATCTAGCCCAACCATCTCGTTTTACAAAAAAATTGAGTTTCAGGGAGATTGTGACTTGCCCAAGGTTATACAGATAGTCAATGACAGAGGAGAGATTTGAACCCGGGTCCTCTAACTGTAGACCCAAGTGATCTCTTTTTATTCCACACTTAGCACTCTCTATTCAGAGAACTTCAGCGGCTATTTACCTCTTGCCTATTGAACTCAAGGAACCTGATGAGTTTCCTAGAAGGGAAGTTTTGTTGGTGGAAAGAGTCAGGAATGGTTCACCAAAGTATCACAGTATTTAGAACTGTAAGAAATCTTAGATATCATCTAGTTGGACTCCCCTCTTTTTCACATGTGGAGAAACTGAGGCTCAAAGAGATGAATTAATTTTCCCAAGATGAGTAATAATAGCTAGCATTTTTGTATAGTACTTCATAAACACATCTTCTTTTATCTTCACAACAGTCCTCATAGGTAGGAGCTATTATTATTCCTATTTTTACAGACGAAGAAACTGAGGCTTGACGGAGATAACATGATTTGCTCAGGGTCACTCAACTAGTAAGTGTCTGAGGCTGGATTTCAATTCAGGTCTTCCTGACTCCAACTCCGTTGCACCACCTAGAAGCCTCTAATAAATGGTCTACTTGGGACCTGAACTTTGGTCTCCTCAATCTAAATCTAAATTCATTTCACCATCAGGTTACTGGGAAAGCCCTAGAAGTGGAGGGGGGAAGATGGTACCAATGTCAGTAACACTCTCCTGCTTCATGGAAATTCCTACAGACTGGAGATGTTGGGAGAGAGAAGGAGTAGCAACTATCTTGGGGAACAAATTCAGGCTATCCTTGTAAAGCCAATCTAGTGTCTGGGGACCCCTAATCTAGAGCCTAAGACACTGCCAGGAGAAGATAGGCATGAATTAAGCACCACGGTGGTTATCAGGGAGGAGGACACTACAAGGAAGGAGGGGAGGGAAGGGAGACACAGTGGAATTGTGGACAGGCACTAAAGATATACTCTGCATCCTCCCACTGTCCTTTCCCCATTTTGCCTAGGATCAGATCCCAGTTTCCCAGGATAGTTGTGTCCTATTCCCTGACCTGAAAACATTCATCTCTTGCCACAATCTGGTGCCTCCTGTTCTTCTCAGGTCATAGGGACATTTGCACACCATTTTCTGTGGTTATAAGTCCTGAGATGCTGTGTGTTCTTATCAACCTTCCAGCGGGTTATTGCCACATGACTCAGAGCCAGAGGCACAAGACAACAAGGACAATACTGTTTGCCCAACCAGCATCCCCTGGCTGGGACCCAGGACAAGCTAGTGTTCTAATGATCTGAATCTCTGCTGCTTCACTTGGATACACTTCAATGCCTAACTTGACTTTATGGCCTTGATGCAATGTGGCTATTCAGGCAATGCTTCCTTTCCTAGGGTCTGTGTACATCTAGGGGTACTGGGGAAGGGACAAAAAGAAATAGACCCTTTTGGCAAGACAACACGGGCTAGTGGAAAGAGTACTAGATTTAGTTCTATGAGACCTGGGTTCAAATCCCAGAACCACATCTAACTAGACTCTGGGCAATTCAGTCTTTCTGAACCTTAGTGGTCGTAAAATGATAGGGTTAGACTAGATAATGTCTAAGCTCCCTTCTTGAGTGAATCTTTAAGTTCTCTATGGCATACCCAAGGTCACATGGCTAGAAAGTGGCAATGCAGATGTGCAAATCCACTCAGGCTTCACCCCACCCTCCCACTGACTTCATCAGACTTCTGGCTGTTGTTTTTGAGGTCTCCAAAGAGAAAGTGCCACAGAGGCAGAAAAATGGAATTTCATACTTTTTAATTCAATTTAAATACTACCTTCTATGGGAAGCCTTTTTCTATCCTCCTTAATTCTAGTGCAGCTAGGTTACTCAGTGGTTAGAGCACTGGACCAGGAATTGAGAAGATATAAGTTCAAATCCAATCTCAGACATTCACGAGCCATGTGACTCTGGACAAGCCACTTAACCTCAGTTTCCTCATCTGTAAAATGAGGAGAATAATAGCACCTACATCCCAGGCTTTTTGTGAGGATCAAATGAGATAATTCTAAAGTGTTTAGCAGTCTGATACACACAGTAAATACTATATAAATGTTAGGTCTTATTATTTCCTATTTATCTTGTATACAATTTATCTATACATAGCTACTTTCCCCATTAGACTTGGAATTTCTCTATAGCAGAACTGTCTTTTGCCTTTTTTTTTTTAAATACCCCCAGTGCTTAGAACTGTGCCTGACATGTGGTATGGCCTTAATATTTATTGACCAAATTCAAGCACCTACTATGTGCAAGGCTCAGCTCTGGTAAAACAAGGGAGAACAAGATCCAGTCCTTGCCTTCAATGTCCCAAATGGGGCTGAGGGAGGAATGATATGTATAAATCAATATGATAGGAGGTAGAAAGATAGGTAGAAAACTTGAGAGAACACTTGAAGTTGGTGCATGGATAAGGGCCAGTAAATCCATGTCATTTATAGTGGAATCTTACCTCACTGCATACCATCATGTGTCTTATTTATGTCTCTTGTTTTTGAGCTATTTGCATTTGAAAGCCCCTTTTCCCTTTTCCCCTGAGTCTCCCTCTGTTTTCCCATTTGAAATGCAAGTGTTACCATGGAAACGTCACTCTTGTGGGGCACGGCTGGTGGCGTCCACAAGTGAAGTACAAAGGCCATTTTCAGGATGTCTGGAAATCCAAGAATATGTCTCGGGAAATAGATGTCCTCATTATGGGGTAAATTTCGCAATTGCAGACACTGTGTCATGAATATAAACACACCCAGAAATAAGAGATGGAACAGATGAGAGCTCTAAGATCTTTACTGGTTCTCCCATGCCTAGATCATCCCACAGAGCAGAGACAGGAGAAGAGAATTAAAATACATCATCCAGGACACAGAATAGAACATCATCCAATAAGCCAGGAGGAACATCTGGAAAAACGCACAACTGGATGCCAGAATGTACTTATAAACACAAACCAAATGGATGAAACAAGAGAGGACACTTTGGGAAAATACAGGGAGATGTGGTTTTGAGGAGAGAGTACTAGATTGCAAGGAGGAAGACTTGGCTTCCAACTCTGGTCTCACCATTGACTTGCTGGGTGACTTTGGACAAGTCACTTCCCTGAGTGCTCTGAGCCTGTTTCCCCACGTGTAAGATGAAATGGCTGGAATAAGTGACCTGTCAGGTCTACTCTAGCTCCACTGTCGTATCATTCAGTGCATTAAATATTTTCCTGAAAAGCTGTATGAAAAGCTAAGTTTTCTTAATTAAAAAAATCTTAAAATGCACCATGGGAGTTTGATAAAAATATTCCATAATGAATTCTTTTGTAAAGCATTTTTTTTTTGGTTGGGGGTAGGAAGAAGGAAAAAGCATTCATTAGAAGTTAGGACTCCTAGATTTGACACTAACTAGCTATATATTTTTTAAAATGTTATTAAATAATATTTTATTTTTTCCCCAATTGCATGTAAAAACAATTTTTTAAAATTGGTTCTTTCAAATTTTGAGTTCTAAATTTTCTCCCTCCCTCTCCCCTACCCGAGACAGTAAACAACTTAATACGGATTACACATGTGAAGTCACACAAAATGTATTTCCATATTAGTCATGTTGTGAAAGAAAACACAAACCAAAAACACACACAAAATTAAGTGAAAAAATAGTATGCTTTGATTTGCATTCAGAGTACATCAGTTCTTTCTCTTGAGGCAGATAGCATTTTACATCATGAGTCCTTTGGAATTATATTGGATCACTATATTGCTGAGAATAGCTAAGTCATTCACAGTTCTTCATCATACAATATTGCTGTCACTGTGTACAATGTTCTCCTGGTTCTTCTCACTTCACTTTGCATCAGTTCATGTAAGTCTTTTCAGGTTTTTCTGAAATCATCCTGCTTGTCATTTCTTATAGTACAATAATATTCCATTACAATAATAAACCACAACTTGTTCAGCCATTCCCCAATTGATGGACATCCCCTCAATTTCCAATTCTTTGCCACCACAAAAAGAGTCTCTATAAATATTTTTGTACAAATAGATCCTTTTCTATATTTTTTTAATCTCTTTGGGATAACCTAGTAGTGGTAATGCTTAATCAAAGAGTATGCACGGTTTATAGCTTTCTGGGCACAGTTTCAAACTGTTCTCCAGAATGGCTAGATCAGTTCACAACTCTACCAACAATGCATTAGTGTTCCAATTTTCTCACATCCTCCAACATTTATCATTTTCCTTTTCTGTCATATTAGCCAATCTGAGATGGTACCTCAGAGTCATTTTAATTTTCATTTCTTTAATCAACAGTGATTTAGAGCATTGTTTCATATGACTTCAGATAGCTTTTATTTCTTCATTTAAACTCTGCCCATTCATATCCTTTGCCCATTATCAATTAGGGAATGACTTGTATTCTTATAAATTTGACTCAGTTCTCTATATATTTGAAAATAAGGCCTTTATCAGAGACATCTGCTGTAAAATTTTTTTCCCAACTAGCTGTAGATTTTTGAGGAAATCAGTTTTCTTCTCTGACAATTCAGAAGAAGGGGTTTGCGAGAAGAATTAGAAGACCTATAAGGTCCCTTCTAGCTTCAACATTATAGGAAAAGCTCTCATCATGTTTAATAAATCCTAATTTTCATACCTTACATATACTTAAAACAAGGTACACCTACAAAGAAATAGGCTTACATCTTGCAGTTTGTTCTGTGATGTGACAAACAGCATTTTAAAAAGTATCATCGAAGCCAACAGAACAGATTTTAAGGCAGTTTTAGAAAATCACAGGAAACTAACTTAATTTCTGAAGATGAAACAACTGTAGAATTAAATTCCTTTCTCCTAATCTGATGGCTCATGCTCCTTCACGAAAACCACATACCCCATGCAGAGTTAGCATACTTTCACCTACCACCTAACATTATTTAAAGGATGTGATTTCTCAGTGCAGCCCTCCTTCCATCAACATCATATCTATGGCACCCTCTCTATGCCTTATATGGTCTTCATGAATTGCAGCATTCATCAAGTGTGTGTAAACATATGTAAACGGCTGCCAACTTGGTCCATCAGTCAGTCAAGAAGCATTGCTTACTATGTGCCAAGCACTGTGCTAAGTGCTGGAAATACAAACTCGCTGCCCTCCAGGAGTTTACATTCTAATGGTAGAAGACAACACATAAAAGGAGCGGAGGGGCGTGGAGGGGAGAGGCGCTGAGATTCTCAGAACTGAGCTAGGCTTGGCCCTGGACAAAAGATACACAGTCCATCATTGGGCCAATATTCAAAGCCTTCTAGCTTTGCTAGATGAGCCAGAATTTCTGTTCCCCAGAAAATCAAGTGTCCCTTCTACACTGTGTAGAGATAACCACCTGCCTAACATGGTAAAATATAAATTTGTCTTTTCTCCTGACATCTGGCACAGTCCGTTGGAAGACAAGTTGTTTCCTTTTACGAAACCTGTTTATCTCAGCTTTCCTTCGCTAAGACTCAGACACCTGCTTAAGCTCGTGTACTTGCCAAATGATTCTCACATTCTCAATTTCCTTTAACTGCGCATTTTTTCAGGCTGGGTCTAACACCTGCCAAGTGGCCCAGCTTCAGGACTTGAGGCTATTTGGCCAGCGTTAAGACATTACCACCCTGATTAATCTGCAAGGGATCAAACATAAAACTGCCCTGTGACAACATCTTTTGGTTTCTTGGGAGCAGACCAGTTAGTGCCATCATACATGGGAAGAGACCCAGAAAGAGATGATGAAGCAAATGCAGCTTTGTTCTAAGACATCCAAGGATTCTGTGGTAGATCCTGGCTGTGATACTTCATGCTATTCCTGCCTCCCTTTATTTTGGCAGCTCCAGGTAAGACACAAAATCAGCCTGGGTCTCTGGAATCAAAAGGAAATAAAAAACTGGGGCTGTCATATGATTCATTTAAAATTCACGTTTGCCCGTGCAATTGACTTTGGCTATGGATACCTGGCCCACTATATTTTTGCACTTGTGAACATTATGAGGAACTCAGATAACCAAAAAGCAAAAAAAAGATGGCTGAATGAATGAAAGATGCCTAAGTCCTTAGGACCAAGGATCGACCCTGTTGTGTCATCTCTGTACCCTTTTTGTTTTTGTTTTCCTTCTATCTTGTTTTTCCCTGTCTTCTTTCCCTAACAAAGGTCTGTAAAAGGCAGAAATGCTAATACGCTCTTCAAGGGAAGGTTCTATATTGTATCTTTGAGCTCCCCTAGCCCTACAGCACTGTGCCCTGCACGCAGCAGACCAGTCAAGAACAAAGGACAGCAACCAACCGATTGGATGAATAAATAAGAAATACATTTTGTGTCATCAGGATATTCTCTAGAGAAGCAAAACCACACACAGTGTAAAAAAAAGCAGAGTCACAGAACATGAGAGTTGAAAAGGACCTCAATGGCCATCTTAATCCAATCCACACATGAAAGGAATCCTCACTTTAACCTACTTGACAAGTGGCACACAGCTTCTTTGAAGACCTACAAAGAGGGGAAACCTTTGCTATTTTTGCTTGATGGTTTCAGATTTATGTTCTAAATTCTCTATTAGACTATAACCTCCCTGAGGGAAGGGATCTTTACCCCCCAAGTGAGCTGACTGGTTGACTGGTTTTTGTCCTTTGTTCTTGAAAAGGACCAAGATGGCGAAGTGAAAGCAGTGACTTGCTTGAGCTCTCCCCCAAACCCCTCCAAATACTCATAAACAATGGCTCTGAACAAATTCTGAAGCAGCAGAACCCGCAAAAAGACAGAGTGAAACACATTTCCAGCCCAAGACAACCTGGATGATTGATCAGAAAGGTGTATCATGTTGGGCTGAGAGAGGAGTGCAGTTTGGCACGGGTGCATAGACCTCAGCGATCCTGGAGCAGGCCTCAGAGGGCCGAATTGTGGGCAGCTGTGGCAGTTTCCAGACTTCTCAACCCACGAACACCAAAGACAGCTTAGAAGGTCAGTGGGAAAAGTCTGTTTCTGCAGTGCTGAGAGAGAAGTGCGGGGTCTCAGTTCCATTCCGTGAGCGCGGCCCAGGGCAGGGACTGCCTCCTAAGCTTCCCACCCACAGACTGAGGGGGAATCCAGTGGCTGATCAGAGAGGGATTTCAGGGATCTCTTTGCCAGTGCTGAGGCAAGAATCTCTTGCTTTGCCCATGCTTGGATCTGGGTCACAGTTCTGGGTGGCGGTTCTGGGGTGAGGAGGAACGCTGGCGTGATGGAGCTTGGAGTGGCTGTGGAGAAGAACCTCTCCTCACAGTTACAGGACAGAAAGGAGTACTTGTACTCACAGGCCAGGAAAGGAGTAAACACCTCACCCCTTATCATACCAACTTGGAAGAACTGAAAATTTACAGGTCCCTACAAGTATCTCTGAAAACAGCTATACAAACCCCTGAAGCTTGGGACAGTACACTCTCCACATTGGAAGCAGACTCTTACCTTAACAAAGAGTTTAAAACTCAAGTAATTGGCTGGGATCATGAGCAAGCAGCACAAAAAGAGTCAGATTATATTATCTTACTTTGGTGACAAAGAAGATCAAAATATGCAACCAGAAGACAACAAAGTCAAAGCTCCTACATCCAAAGCCTCCAAGAAAAATATGAATCAGTCCAGGCCTTGGAAGAGCTCAAAAGGGATTTTGAGAAGCAAGTAAGAGAAGTAGAAGAAAAACTGGGAAGAGAAATGAGAGTGATGCAAGGAAATCATGAAAAACAAGTCAACAGCTTGCTAAAGGAGACCCAAAAAAATACTGAAGAAAAACACCTTAAAAAATAGCCTAACCCAAATGGCAAAAGAGATCCAAAAAGCCAATGAGGAGAAGAATGCCCTAAAAAGAAAAATTGGCCAAATGGAAAAGGAAGTCCAAAAGATTACTGAAGAAAATACTTCCTTAAAAATTAGAATAGAGCAATTGGAAGCTAGTGACTTTATGAGAAATCAAGACACTGTAAAACAAATCCAAAAGAATGAAAAAATAGAAACAATGTGAAATATCTCATTGGAAAAACAACTGACCTGGAAAATAGATCCAGGAGAGAGAATTTAAAAATTATTGGACTATCTGAAAGCCATGATCAAAAAAAGAGCCTAGACATCATCTTTGAAGAAATTATCAAGGAAAACTGCCCTGATATTTAGAACCAGAGGGCAAAATAGAAATTGAAAGAATCCACAGATCTCCTCCTGAAAGAGATCCCCAAAGGAAAACTCCTAGGAATATTGTAGCCAAATTCCAGAGTTCCCAGGTCAAGGAGAAAATATTACAAGCTGCCAGAAGGAAACAATTCAAGTACTGTGGAAACACAATCAGGATAACACAAGATTTAGCAGCTTCTACATTAAAGGACCACAGGGCATGGAATATAATATTCCAGAGGGCAAAGGAGATAGGATTACAACCAAGAATCACCTACCCAGCAAAACTGAGTATAATCCTTCAGGGGAAAAAATGGTCATTCAGTGAAATAGAGGACTTTCAAGCATTCTGATGAAAAGACCAGAGCTGAATAGAAAATTTGACTTTCAAATACAGACTCAAGTGGAACATGAAGAGGTAAACAGGAAAGAGAAGTCATAAGAGACTTATTAAGATTGAACTGTTTACATTCCTGCATGGAAAGATGATATTTATAACTCATGAGACCTTTGTCAGTATTAGGGTAGTTGGAGGAAAAAAATTATATGTATGTATGTATGTAGATAGATAGATAGATAGAGGGCACAGGGTGAGTTGAAGATTAAGGGGTCATATCTGGAGAATAAAATTAAGGGATGAGAGAGGATTATACTAGGAGAAGAAGAAAGGGAGAGTAGAATGGGGTAAATTATCTCACAAAAAAAAAAGAAAAGAAAAGCTCTTACAGTGGAGGGGAAATGGGGAAGGTGAGAGGGAATGAGTGAATCTTATTCTCATAGGATTTGGCTTAAGGAGGGAATAACATACACATTCAATTGGGTATGGAAATCTGTCTTACCCTACAGGAAAATAGGGGAGAAGGGGACAAGAGAGCAGGGGGATGATAGAGAGGAGGGCAGATTGGGAAAGGGGAATCAGAAGCAAATACTTCTGAGGAGGGACAGGGTCAAAAGAAAGAATAGAATAAATGGGAGGGGGTAGGATTAAAGGAAATAGTGTTAGTTTTCACAACATGACTACTATGGAAGTGTTTTGCAAATTTATGCACATGTATAACCTATATTGAGTTGCTTGCCTTTTCAATGAGGGTGGGTGGGGAGGGAGGAAGGAAGAAAATTTGGAACCCAAAGTTTTCAAAACATATGTTTAAAAAATTGTTTTCACATGCTACTGGGAAATAAGAAATACAGGAAATGGGGTACAGAAGTCTATCCTGCCCTACAGGAAATAGAAGGGGAAGGGGATAAGAGAAGAGGGGAGAGACAGAAGAGAGGCAGACTAGGGGAAGGGTATTCAGAATGCATGCCATCTTGGGGTGGGGGAGGGTGAGATGGGGTGAAAATTTGGAACTCAAAATTTTATGGAAGTAAATATTGAAAACTAAAAATAAATAAACTTATATAAAAAAAAGGACCAAAATGACATCACTACGCCAGCGTCAAGGTACAGCGTGTCCAGCGGTGGCTGCTCAAACCAATAAGAACTCAAAAGGGTCTACCAAGTCACAATCCTTTACAAGAATGCTGGGAATTGGGTTTATTCCAACTAAAGATATTTTCTATTTTGCAGACTTTCTCTGCAGGACTTAAAAATTCTTCAGAGAACACAGTTGCAATCCAATTGTCTAAAGAATTCTCTTACCTTAGGCAAATCACTGAAGCTCACTAGGCTTCAGCTTAACTTCTTGATAAAATGAGAAGTTAGACTAAGGCTCTTTGCAGTTCTAAATTCTCTACAGATCCTAAGTCATTGAACTTTTTTCCTTATCTGTAAAATGGGTATAAACAATGCCTGTCCTACTTCTCTCACAGAGATGCAAGCTAGGCTAATTACCGCATTATAAGAATGGGCCAGTGAGGCCTGTGGTGGTTAGTTTTACTCAGAAGAAAAGTTTACATCTTGTTGTATCTGTCAGTATCACTGAGGTTTTAAAATGTTGGCCTTTCCCTTGAGTAAAAATCTTGCAATAGTAACATTCTCCAAAGTGAGTACTTATTATGTTCTTTTTTTCTGATTCATGATAAGAAACATGGTTAACTCCTGCTTTCTCTTGGGAAACCAGTATCCTGCTACTGGCAAAGCCAAAACCAGGGATTCTGCCACTGGAGTTGAGGGGACTATATCTGTACGGAGGGAAGGAGACAAAGAACCTGGGATACCCAGAGGACAACATGGACATCAGCTCTTGCATACAGCAATATTATTCAAAGAACAACGGTGAATGACCAAGTTATTATGAGTAATATAATATTCCAATCAACTACAAAGCATCTATGAAGGAAGATGCTATCCACCTCCAGAGAATGTATTCATAATGGAAGTATGAAGAGTATAGTCTTACCTAATCTTATATATCTGTATCAAATGGTAGCCTTTTCTAGTGTGAGGTAGGAAGAGAGGGAGGAAGACAGTTGGGAACTTCACATGTAACAAAAAATGCATTAGATTAAATTTTAAAAAATAATTCAGGGTGGTACTAAGTGAGAAGCACAAAAGCAGTCCACCTGATTAGGTGAAGTAGTGCCCACGGGTCAAAGAAACCCTTGCATAGGAGCATGGGGGTGGGTACAATTCAGACTGAGTAATGAGTAACTGTGCAATTCAGGAAGCCTGTAAGATGTTGTAAATGTTTATTTAGATAGGAATGATCTGCTTTCAATTTGAGAATGTCATTCTATAGACAAGCAGATCTGTATATATGGTAGTGATAATAACATTCTCCAAAAATGAAAAATGAATTGGGGTCCCTGATTTAGATGAGACCTTTGAGGAGGCCAAAAGACAGTATGTTCTAGACTAGTGGCATCAAACTCAAATAGGAGGGAATCCGTGCAGCTGCATATTGACTCAGAACAACCACAAATTCACATTATTTATGTTGTACCTTATTTTTATCTATTTTGTTAAACCTTTCCCAATTACATTTTAATCTGGTTCAGGCAGAACTCAGGAGTTTTACAGCCTAAGCCCCAACGTGACACCTTTGACCATGATGATCTACATACCTGAAGGGTGTTTATTCTGTGCAGGCATAAACATCTGATGCTTTGTGGCACCTACAAATCTGATAAGCAGACGTCTATGTCTTTATCCAAGTTACCAAAGAAAATGATTAAAAAGGCACACATTACAATCAACATATCTGAAAGAAGAACTTAAAAACTTGGGGAGTAACTGGATCCTGCTACTTGCAGGTAGGCTTTTGTGAAACCAGTGGTGGTGATCAGTAAGAGGCTCTCAGCGAAAGGAAGTCTCAAGTTTGGCTGTGCACCATTAAGAGCTGTACGCAATGCAGGGAGACTGTTTTCTTCCAGACAAGGAAAGTTTGGCGGCATTCCCCTCTGTGGTGGTAAGCACTGTGCCTGGCCAGAGAGGATTTTCCTTGGCCTTGTCTGAGAACAATGGCTAACACTACCCACAAAGGAGCCACATGTAACCAGAGAAGGCAAAGCAACTACTAGAAGTACCACCTGCTAAGGACCAGATGGCACTGCCATCAGGACCCCGTGGAAAGAAATATCTGCTGAGACACTGACATACATCCTTTGTAGGAAAGAACCAGAGGAATGCGGAGCCAGGCACTCAGAGAGCAAAGTCTGATACAGCCTGTTGGGAGTCACTGATGAGGGAAGCCTTGCCTACTGACACATATTGGAAGCAGAATCTTATTCAGGATTGTGACTGAGATGCTCTCTAGATCTTTGGGATAGAGCTGCTCATTAAATAGTATCTAGTTTGACTTCTATTTTTTCTTTTAGTAGAACCTTCTTTCCTTAATTTTGCGATCTGCATATGCTTGCAAAGGGAGTTGACATTAGCAGACAGAGGAGTATCAGGCAGTGAATGAGTTTCTGGATGGGGCCCGAGCCAGAGAAGCAAGAAATACCTCAAAGGCAATCTGGAACCTGAGTGGTGTTAGAGACTCTGACAAAATTGCTACAACTTAAATCCCTTTCATTCTTGGAAGACAAAAGAATCTTGTTACCTTGATCACAACTTGCTGAAAATAGGAATCAAAGGGAGAGGATTTAAGGATTTTCATGGTATTGAGGTGCTCTGCTCTCTCATCCTGGAACTTCTCTCAAGCCCTGCAGGGCTACCACTCCTGGGGTTGGTTCATCCTGGAATATCCCTCTACAAAGCCCAAGCCCCTTTTCCTATAGTTAGGTCATTCCTGAAGCCTCCATTTTGTGGAGGGCCCTAGGCCAGCCTGCCTTCTTTCTCCTCCTAACCCAGCTCCAGAATTTCTGGACTTTACCTGAACTTGCCCTTGCCCCCTTTTCACTTCCTTTTGTGTGCTGACTTACTGCATTAGGACATAAGCTTCTGGAGGGCAAGACTTCTTGTCTTATTGCTTGTAGACTGGGCACATAGTGAGCTTTAATAAATGCTTTTTTCTTCCTTCCTTTTTGCATTCTCTACAAAGTTCTCCTCTTCCACAAACACAGCTTAAGTGGCTGGTAACAGAATGTGAGCTATATGCTCACATTTTAGATATACAGATGACATAGATATGTCATCTAAAATTTTTTTCTCCCCCCAGCTAATTGCTGCCTGACATACAGTAGATACTGAATAAACACTTCCTTATTTCACATTATGTTTTTTTTTCCTGTGGGATTTAATTGTTCAATGAAGTAAACTGACCAAACATCACCTCTGACAATGACTATCTCTGTGATGCTGGAAACAATCATAACCTCTATGTTCCTCAGGTCTCCCTAGGACTTCACAAAGACAATTAGGCTTCATTCTGCTTTGGCACTGGTTCCTCTACATTAGATGCTGAAAAGATTCTATTTGTCCCACATCTGAAATATGGCAGGATATCATACTGTCCAAATGACTTTCTCCTCAAACTGCTTACACTGTGGATCTCCCTATTTGTTGAAAGTACCATTATTCTCCCAATGATAACCCTGACCTAAAAATCTGAATTCATCTTTGACTTTAACAAATAATAAATAAACAAATATTTATTCAGTTCCAAAGCTTTGTAGATATTTGCACATAAATAAATAGTAGATCTCACCTGTTCGTTACTACTGCTACCACTACAGTCTGGGCCTTATCATCTCTACTGTGAGGGCTTCCTAATTGACCTTCCAACTTTCAGTTCATCCTATATTACCGGGGCCAAATTTATTTTCCTCAAACACTATTTTCACTCTCACACTAGAAAAAAATTCCATAGATCCCTAATGCTCACAGGACAAAGTGGTATTCAGAGCTCTCCACAATATGACCTCTATCTAATTGTCTCATATAACAACTACATAAGCCTTCCACCATAGCCAAATGTTCTACTCCTTCTTCCCTATGCATATGGTTTACATTTTCACCTCTGTACCTGCTGAGTTATCATTGCTCCCTAATCAAGAGTAACCCCCCTAATAAAGAGTGACTTTATTTGTGATTCCCAACCTTATGTGCAAGCTCAGCCAAAATTCCACCTTTTCTACAAATCCTTAAAGACCTATCCATCTTACCTTAAAAAGGGTATGGGGGTAAGGGAGAAGAGGAACATTAATTAGGGAAGTAAAAGGACAAAGAAACCCCCTCTCTATTCTGGAGATAAACCCTTACGAGTCAGTTTTAGATCAGGTGGGAAACATTTATTTAAAAGGAAATTGCATCCCTGAAACTAGGTCTATGAGACATATCATGAAGGCAATGTGGCAGATTATCTCAATTACCTTTTCCTCAGAAACACCTGCATTGCCTGCTTATTCCTTTAGGCAGATAGGACAGCCCTCAGGCTTTGGCAGGGGCTGCAATGGCTACCTGCTGAGTCAGTGATTTCCAACTGACAGTTCTCCTGTTTTGAGATGTCACGGGAGTTGCTAATATGGCGATCCTGAGTCAAGGAATTGAAGCAGATCCACTGGCAATTTGACCCTGGGAACAGGATGGTTTGTGGGAAGGGTCTCAGGAGTTGGGAGTTGTTGATGTTGAACAGGGATGTAAAGGATGAAAGTGTGAGGTCCAGATTATTTAACTGATTCCTGGCAATTAAAGGATATGAGGATTAACCAATAAACAAGCATTTATTAAGCATCTACCATGTGCTATGCACTGTGATAATAAGCCAGTGGACTCTTCTTATGGGAACTGATAACAGGATATTTTCATTTATATCTTCCATTAGTATTAGAAGTATGAGAACACCACCTACCGTATAGCCACAAAGTCAGAGTTAAGTCTCCAAATCTATATTAATAGCAGCCAACTTTTCCCCTTCTCAGATGGAGACAAATACCCAGAAGAGGCAATAGGTAAGGTTCTCTGTTCATTGTCCCCAATTGTACCTTTTCCCTTCGAAGTGTAGCAAGAGCAAAGCATTTTCCTTGGTAGATCAAGGTACAGGGATCTCATAGGACAACCTGCTAAATAATATCCAGATTCTCCAGTCACAACATATTGAGAGTAATGCATTGTTTCTCAGCTTTCGAATATTGGTTAGACTTGACTGACTTGCATAGCCTCAATATATTAGCTAGATTATATGGGTACCCTGGCAGCTGGTATAGCTGCAAAACTTGAACAGCTCTCTGCCCTGATTCTTATGGGCTCACTTGGCCACTTACTAATTTATTGGGACATAGAAGCAGATGAAATTCTCAAGTCTGGGCAGGGGGGAGCCATGCTTGTAAGAACGTTTTTATAATGGAGACTGAGCTAGATAGTTAAGTGGATAGCTCACTGGCCCTAGAATCAGGAAGACCTGAGTTCAAATATGATCTCAGTCTTACTAGCTATGTGAGCCTGGGCAAATCACTTAACCCTGTTTGCTTCAGCTCCTGATCTGTAAAATGAACTGGAGAAGAAAATGGCAAACCACTCCAGTATCTTTGCCAAGAAAACTCCAAATGGGGTAATGGAAAGTGGGATACAATAAAGCAGCCCATGTGTAAGGCAGATGATTATTGCAATTAGTTATCTACAGGAAGACAAGAGAATCTGACACATACTATAACATTAAACATTTCTCATTTTTTGCAGATCCTGGAATGCATCCTCTTAAACAAAAAAAAAATTCCTTTCCCTCAAACACCTAGTCTTGGCCTGTGTCAATTCCATATTTCCTAGGATTAAGTTTTCTTCCCTTCTAGCAAAGTGGAGGCCTAGGCAACTGTGGACCTGATACAACTTGGTTAGTCTTAAAATCAGGGCATCTGACAGATCTAGAAGACAAAACAATATTGGTTGGGGAACACTCAGTCTGGGGAAGAAGGGGTTCCCAGAAATGAAAGGAAGAGTTAAGGTGGCAAGAATGATGACTTCTGCATTTATATAGAGCCTATCTAATGTTGGCTGATTCTGGGGAACTAGGAAAGATGATGGTATCAGAAAAGCAACACAAAACATAAAGGCGGTTAGTGATGCATCAGTGGTCTAGTAATCAAGAGCTATTAAGAGTACTGTACACAAATATCAGAGGGGCTGTAGGAGATTGGACATCTGAAGTACATTAAAATAAACAACAACCAGGAGATCAACACAAATCGTGAGAGCAGAGGTAGACAGAGTCAAATGGTCAGGCAAAAAGTATGTAATCAGGAAGCCCCCAGGACCTGAGGGAGCAGGAGGGAGAGAATAAAGACCAGGCACCAGAATTGGAATACAACTAAGGAAGTACTTTGATCTACTGAGGAAGTTTCAGATAACCTTTTCTATTCTTCTTACCATGGTGATAACCAATCCTGAGTGATCTTGGGTGGGAGGCTCCTGGATGATGAATTCCACCGCTGGCCTGCGAGAAATGAATAAGGAAGGGTGGAGGAGGCAGAGGCAGTTTGATGACACAATCCCACTGGATAACCTGTGTTCCGGAAGCAGGAACATTCTTTCTCAACAATGCATCATTTTGCCCAGATTCCCCCAAACCCTCAGAAGAAATGTCAGGCTGCTTTTGTTCATCCCTCAGAAGGTCTGGCACAATCTTTGCAGACACTTTCTTCATCTTCAAGTTTTCTTTCAGAATGAGTTTGTTTCCTTATCCAAGTGTAACTCTTCAGCCATCGTTCTAACAGTTAAGCAGCGACCTGAAAGAATCAAATCTCTAACTCTGTCGATATTTTCTTTGGTGCTGTGAGTGACCCCACGGCCACTTAGCACATAATCACCTACATCCTCCCTACCTCCTTTAAACTTTTTATGCCAGTCAAAAACCCTTGCTCTTGACATTACTTCATCCCCATAAGCTTCTTTTAACATGTCAAGTGTCTCACCTGTAGATTTGTTGAACTTCACACAAAATTCGATACTAAGCCTTTGCTCTAAATGTCTGCCACTCATTTTTATAAGGGACACCTGAAATAATAGGCACTTCTCTATTCACTCTAAGAAGGAAGGAAACAAGCATTTATACTATATGCCTGGCACTGTGCTATAGGTCCCAGCACAATACTCAATGGCCAACTTTGTTAAATTGGGTGCGTTGAGTTGGAATTCAGAACCCTGTAATCCCAGCATTGGAAAGACCTTCAGACGGCATCTAGTCCACCTCTTCCCTGAACAAAAATCTCCTCTACAGAAAGAGTACACAATACAGATTCAACGTGTATCAGTGGAAGACCTCCAATGACCAGGTGCACAGTGAAGGGTTAGGGAGAAGAGGAGTCTCCATGTGTCCTCAGACAGCCCATATCGCAAGCAGTTGCAGTTTCTTCTTCCCTGCTTAAGTTACAGTCACACCCTCCGAATTTCCTTACAGCCTCTTCTTCTGTACGGGTGCCAACCGACCCTCGAAAGCTGTAATAACACCAAGCTGAGTTCGAAATTTCAACATCCAGGCGAGCCCCTGGTTAACTTCTCATGCATTGACAAAATGACAAGAGAGAAAGCCAGCCTCATAGGGAAAGCTAGACAGATCCCTCCAGCGTCTATCTGCACATCGCTCACATGCCCGGTAACCCATTAGGAGCTGGAACTAAGCTTCTGGGCCAGGCTCATGCTCTCTCAATCCACCCGCCCCAGACTAGCCCCTGCGCATGCGCACCGTGCGGGCTCTTCACTCTAATCACGCTCTTACATAATACCCTCAACCCACGCCCTGGAGCATGCGCACTCGCGGGGGAGGGAAGACTCCCACAGCAAGGCCGGAACACATCAATGGGAAGGAGAGTTGGATTGATGACAACCTTCTGGACCATTCGCGTTTTCCATCTTCAGGTCCCGGGCCCTCGGAGGCCAGATAAGGCCGGGCGCTTCCCTCTCATTAACCTCCCTCCAACGGAGCAGAGGCTTCTCCCGAAAAGGGAGGGGAAAAATACGACGCCCCAAGCAGCACGCAATTGGACCTGATCTTTAGCTTCCCGTGGCCACGGTTCTGGGGGTGTGTGTGTTCTCAGCTCAGCCATTGGCTCTTGCGCGCTGCGAGGGAACACCCCTCAGGAAGAGCGAGTGCGCAGGTGCGGAGGGCGGGACTGAAATGGGGGCGGGGAAAAGAGAAAGGCTCACGTGCTGTAGCCTGAGTTCCCGCGCTGTCATCAGTGCCGGCCTCCGGGATTCGGGAAGTGATGTAGGGAATATCCTAGACTCGTTACACTGCCTGGGAAAGGCAACTTGGTTAGTTCATTTCCCTTCTCCACTGGGGTATGGGGTTGGAGATTGTTCCCATTATGGGTCAGGTCAAATCAACAAGTGGTTTCTATGTGCCAAGAGCTGGAAATATAAATACAAGCAGAAAGACAGCTCCTGCTTCCATTCTTTTATAATAATAATAACAATAATAACTAACATTGAGATACCACTTATTTTGTGCTAGGTGCTGTGATGATCGATATATAATTATTATCTCATTTTATCCTCACAGCAACTCTGGGAGTTAGGTGCTATTATTATCCCTATTTTACAGATGAGGAAACTGAGGCAGCAGTTAAGTGACTTGGCCAGGGTCACATAGCTAGTAAGCATTTGAGGACAAATTTGAACCCAGGTATTCCTTACTCCAGGACTAACACTTTAAGTACTGCTGTCACTTACCTTTCCACTCCAAGTACCCCTTTCTCAAATAAAAACAAAAGAAAAACCCTATCCAATTAAAACTAAAAGAAGAACCCTGTTGCAAAACAAGTTTCTACACTGACTGTGCCCCTCCCAAAATTGTCTCATTTTGCATTGAGTCTTTCCTCTCTCTATCAGGGTAGCATGTTTTGTCATTAGTCCTATGGAATTGTGGTTGATATTTAGACTAATGAGAGTAAGGAGCTTACATTGTAACATGATTCTGAGAAGATGCCAATAGGCATCACCGGACTGTCAGAGGGGTCTATGGCACAAAAAAGGTTAGAAACTACTCATTAGTGTCTTCCTCTTTCCACTCTCCCTTCTCTGAATTTTGTTTTTCTCTCACTTGGTCACATATTGTTGGCTGGGAGTGAGAGGTGAGGAAACACGGGGGGGGGGGGGAGACAAGGCGTAAATGAAAACTGAAAAGGAGGGGAGGAAGAGAGTGAATAAAAGTGCTGAAGAAGGAGTCATTGAGGAGAAGGTGCAGGAGGAGAATCAGGACTGCAGCTGGAGAGGAAAGAAAAGGTGGATAGACTGGGAGTCCTTCTTAAAATGGAAGTTCTGAGAGGAAACGGCCAATCAGAGGCAGAGTCCATTGGGACAGTGGGGACTTCCAGTGAGTGAAGTCCAGGACTGAAGTGAGGCTTCAGGATGAAGAGGTTCCTGAAAATCTGGGAAGAGAGTCTGGAGTGCATTTTGGAGTGGAATGGACAGTCTGATCTGAGCTCCCTCCTTCCTCTTCCCTCTGCAGTGGTGTTCTCTTGGGGACCACCCACAGTATAAGAGACTAGAAAGTTTGCTTGGGATTTGGGGCTTTCAGAGCATCTACACACACACAACACACACACACACACACACACACACACATAGTATAAGGAACTAGAAAGTTTGCTTGGGATTTGGGGCTTTCAGAGCATCTACACACACACACACACACACACACACACACACACACATAGTATAAGGAACTAGAAAGTTTGCTTGGGATTTGGGGCTTTCAGAGCATCTACACACACACACACACACACACACACACACACATAGTATAAGGAACTAGAAAGTTTGCTTGGGATTTGGGGCTTTCAGAGCATCTACACACACACACACATAAACACTCTCTCTCTCTCTCTCTCTCTCTCTCTCTCTCTCTCCTCTCTCTCTCTCTCTCCTCTCTCTCTCTCTCTCTCTCTCTCTCTCTCCCAGCCAACAATATCTGACCAAGCAAGAGAAAAATGCTGAAAAGAGAGAGTGGAAAAAGGGAGGCACTAATGCAGTAGTCTCTAACCTTTTTTTGTGCCATGGACCCCTTGGATAATCTGGTGATGCCTATGGACTCCTTCTCACAGTCATGTTTTTAAATGCTTAAAACAAAATGCAGAGGATTACAAAAAAAGATAATTACATTAGAATGCATTATCAAAATATTTTTTTTAATTTATGGGTACCAGGTTAATAACTCTTCAGAGTCTCAGCAAAATAAATACCTGGAATCACTTTAAGATGGGGTAACTTACTTCAATTCAATTCAGTAAACACTTGTTAAATACCTATTATGTGCCAGGCATTGTGCCAAGCACTGGGATACAATTAAGAAAAAGACAGTCTCTGCCCTCAAGGAGCTTACAATTTATTGGGGCAGGGGCAGAGAACGCGAAAAAGGAGACAGAAAAAAAGGTGCTTGCCTGGGGCACCTGGCAGGAGTGGTTCTTGTTTCACGGAGTTGAAACCAGGCAGGGCAGCAGATGAAGAGTGGAGGGAACCTTAAAGTCCAGTTTCTGCTCTCTATAAGGGAAGGCACTGAGAGGAGTTTGGTTATGCCACACTGTAGCCCTTCAGGCAGAGGGCAGAGGAAGCTGAGGGAGGTAGTGTCAATCAAAGCTGGAGTTGGCAGCACGGTTAGATTGAAACAGAACTTGTGTAGAAGTGTAATAATAGCTGACACTTATGTAATGCTTCTATGGTCACATATAGCGTTGCATAAGTTACCTAATTAGGTTTTATAAACATAGCTTTAGAGCTGGGAGGATCCTTAGGGACTTTAATCCTACCCTCTCATTTTACAAATGGAGAAATTTGAGGCTCAGCCCAGAGGGGTATAGTATCTTCCCCAAGGTTACCCAGGTAGTAAGTGGAAGAGTTAGGATTTGAACCCAGGTCATTAGTTCCAAATGCTATCCCCTTGGCATACCATACAACTCTATGAAGGAGACTGGCGGGGATTATTAATTCCATTTTATAGATGAGGAAATGAATTGCTACCAGTTAAATGAGGGCTTTCCTTATCTCCCAAGCTACTAGTCCTTTTCTACTCACTCACCCCCATTTTTTACTTTGTATATATTTTCTATTTACTCGTAATATGCATATATGTAAATACATGTAATAATAGAATATAAGTTTCTTTAAGGCAAGGACTGATTTTTTGTTTTGTATCCCAAGTATCTACCACAGGACCTGGCACTTGGTAAGCACTTAATAAATGCTTGTTGGTTATACTGTCACATGGGCTCAGTAAGGGCCCCAGGTTTCCTGACTTCAGATCTCATGGTTTTTCACTCCACTACAACTATCCTCCAAGGTTCAATCATTTAAAAGTTGTTTATTTGCATGCTACATTCTAGGAATGGTGTAACTATCCCTTTTCCACTCCCCATGTTATTTTCCCTTTTAGACAGTCCCTTATTCCTTTCTTTCTTCCAAAAAAGAAACTAGACTACAAACCACAACACTGAGCATATTGTAGCATCCTCTGCTTTATTTCCAACCTCTTTTTAAAAGTGTTTTTATTGTTAAACACCAGGAAAAAAGAGCATTTCCACACACACAGAAGAGTACAAAAAGGATTCTATATTAAACTGACTCCCCATTTCATACTGCTTGCTTCTTAAAAAATGTGTACAACAAATTCTATACATTACCTCCAAATGGTCCTGCTTCTCTGTGCTGCTTCTAAACATCTTTCTCTTCCCTTTTGTATGTTTTTTTAAATGTTACAATGGTTCTCTATTCTTTTTTTTTTTGCGTCACTATTGATGACTCCCCTCTTCTAGACTCTTATCTCCAATTAAAAGCCAAGAGAAAGGAAAGGGGAAAATCCCCAAACCTTTATAATATGTAAGCATAGTCAAGCAAAATTAATCTGTCCAGTGGTCATGTCCAAAACTATATGCTTTTTTCCGTACCTCATTTGTGTCTACCACCTCTCTGTCAGAAACTGGGTAACCTGCTTCATCATGGAGACATGATTGGTTATTACATTGATCAGAGTTCTTAAGTCTTTCAAAGTTGTTAGTTTTTACAGTATTGCTATCTTTGTATAAATTGTTCTGGTTCTGCTCACTCACTTTACTCTTTCAGTTCATACTACCTGCAGTTCGCTGGAATGGTCTTTTTTTTTTTTTGGTCATTTTTGATGGTACAGCAATATCCCATTACATTCGTATACCACAATTTGCTCAGCCATTCCTCTTAATTGCCTAAGAGGAAATCTAAGAGCATCTTCACAGTAATTCTTTCCCACCTCTTTTCCTTTAATTCTCCAGGAACAGGAAGTTTGTTTTTCTTGTGACTATTCCTTCTCCAGTATTATCTTTTCTCTTACACTTCTCATCCCCTCACCATCCGCCCTTGTTTCCTCACTGAATTGGATATATTCATCCACCAAATTGTTTGTGTGTGTGTTCAACCCTCCTATGTCGATTTCAGAGAAGTAAGCTTCATCTGATATACACTCCCTCTACACCTTCCTTTCTGTTTATATATTTTCATATTTCCCATTATGACAAATAGCAGATTCTACTCTCTTCTTTCTCCTTTGCACACTAGTGTGTTCCTTTTACCTTCCCTTCTCTTCCCCTTTTCAAATCCCCAAAATGGAACCAATCCATCCCTAGGACCTCGATTTTTCTTATTTAACTCCATTAATACCCTTTGAAGACATCAAGGTTCTGAAGGGACATTTGTTTCTTCTCCCCAACTATAATATCAGTACATCATCACACAAGTCCTTCTAATTACTCAACTGAATTTACCTTTCAAGGTTTCTTTTCACTCTTGTGCCTGCTTTTCAGAGTTCCTATATAGTTCTGATCACTTACCAGAAATGCCTGAAAGGCCTCTATTCCATTAGAAATACTCCATTTTTTCCCCTGTAAGATGATACATAGCTTTGCAGAATGTTATTCTTGGTTGTAAGCCTGTATCTTTTGCCTCTAGAAATATTGTATTCTAAGATCTGTTGTTTATAGTAAAATCTATTAGGTCTTTTGTAATCCTGACTGATTTCTTGGTACTGTTTCTTTCTGGATACATGCAGGATTTTCCCTTTAAAGTGGGAGCTTTGGATTTTGGCTATGACATTCCTAGGACTTTTTGTTTGGGGGTCCCTTTTAGAAGGTGATAACGAATTCTTTATATCTCCACTGTGCCTTCAAGTTCTAGTAGAGCTGGGCAGTTTTCATTTATGATACTTTAAATATAGTATTCATGCTTTAAAAAATTATTCTGCACTTAAATGACAGCAAATAGAAGGGAGATTTGTATATACACAATAGAACAGAAAAAAGAGGATTGTACATGAAGCTGCCAGTCTCTTGTAGCAAACTACAACTTGCTTTTCTTTTTAAGTATATTATAAAGACTCCTTATCTTTGCCTCTGATTCCCTAAGCATCGTGTTTTCTGAGGTTCTGTGCTTGGCTCTCTTTTCTTCTCTCTATTCTTCTGCTTGGCAATCTCTTTTACACTCAATGGTTAGCTGTCATTTGATGTAGACTCAATAGTCATTTGAAATAATTTTCAAGTCCATCTCTTCAGTTTTGACCCTAGGTATTCTGAGCCATAGGCATTAATTTCTAAAGTGCCTAGAAGATGTACATCTTTTGCCTTAAATCTATTTCTTCTAATTGTACTATTTTTATCAGTGACACCACCATTCACCCAGTCTCCCATGTTGAAACCTTGGGGTTTTCTTTGAATTAGTTACCAAGTCTTGTTGATTCCACCTCCTCTATATCTCTTAAATGTTTCCTCTCTGTTCCCTCTGCCACCAGCCTAGTGTAGACCCTCATTCCCACCAATCTGAATGATTGTGTGCCAGACTTTGAGACCTTTATCAGATGATAAAAATGGAAAGAGTAAGAAGATTTTAGTCTCTTATCTTTTTATTTGCCAATTTGGTTATAAGTGCATTATATGTTAAAAACCTGTAGTTTTATAAGCTTTGTAAAGAATAAAAAATAATAATTTTATTTACAAAAATAAGGAGGGACCTGGCTGCATTGACACAATGTATCATGAAGGAAGGGATGTTTGAATTGGACCTAAATTAATGGGTGGCTAGGAATTCAATAGGTAAAGAAGTGGGAGAGAATGGCATTTCACCCATTACTAACCTAGAGATAGCAAAATTATGAGGATGGGGACATCCCTGTTCACTGTAAGCAAAACTTGGAAATTTTTCTTTAGTGCTAAAAAACTTCTTGGGTTAATTTAAATCTTTGCAAACAATATTTGCAAATGTATTAACATTTCTATAAGTTATAGGTATTTTGTCTTGAATTATACCTGTTATAGTTATGTGTAATTAAGTTTCATACATTTAGTGATATATTTTTAACTTAAGTTATGAGGTATTTGAAGTTTTAGTTGGTATTCTTTTAAAAAGATTTCTGATGAATTTTTGGGGTTTGTTTTTGCATTGTAGTCATTTCCCAATGTGAGTGCCACACCCAATCCCCACCCCTCCCCAAATGCCAATCAAAACCTACTTTGAAACAGACAGACAGGTGAGTAAAACTGACCAGTGAAGTAACATGTGAAGATAGGTTGAATCCTAGTTGTGAAGGACTTCAAATGCCAAACAGGAGTTTGTAATTTATCCTGCAGTCACCTGGGAGCCACTCAGACTTTTAGGCAACACCATGTAAAGCACAAATAAATCTAGTACTGGGACCACAGGAAAGCTGAGGGTGTTGACAATGGGGTGGCTCCTAGAAGGCCACACCAAGGAAGCAGCAATTGGTGTGAGCCTCAAAGGAAGAAAAAGATTCTGAGAAGTGAAGATGAGGAGGGAATACATTATGACAATGAACAGCAATGAGAGACAGAATATTCCAGCTGTGGAATGGCCAGTACGGAGAGCATCTCAAATATCTCAAATATGAAAGAAAGCTGGAAAGGTGGGCAGGGTTCAGATTGGAGATCTGAAATGCCAGATAAGACATTTTTTTTTTGTTCTGCAGGGAATGAGGAGCCACTTTAGACTTTTGAGCAAAAGAATGACCTTTACTTTTGAAAGAGTATTTTGGCAGCTATATGGAAGGCTGATTGGAGAGGAGACAGCAGCAGGAACCCTGAGTGGAAGGTGCAGAGACTCAGATTTAGATTGAGTGTAAGGAAAACTTCCTGACAATTGGAACTTTCCAGAAATAGAATGGGTGGCTTGGTGAACAGATGTGGGAGATGGAGTATGCTGGCTGTGTGAGGTTGAGGCTTCCCCTTCACTGGGAGTTCTGAAGCAGAGGCCAAATCATCAGTGATCAGTGATGTTGCAGGGGAAGTCCTGTTTGTTCTGTTCTGAGGTAGACTGGATTTAGTACCTTTGAAGTTGCTTCTCACTCTGAGGGCCTGTGATTCTATATGAAAGCTTCATGACCATGGTTCCCCACTGCTACTGAGAGGAGTGCTATGTGATTTATCATCTGGAATCAAGATCATTACTATGGTTAATCTGAGATAAATTAAGTTGGCTAATCTAAGTTCAACTGCTTTTTTGTATTATTTTCATTTAGATTATTGGTATATAGTCTCGTTATCTTATTACATTATATCTCTGATACTTGAAGGAATCTCAGAGACTGTTTCTTCCAACCCTCTCATTTTTCAAATGAGGAAGCTGAAGCCCAGGTTGATTAAAGATGTTCTTTACTCTCTGTGAAACTTCTGTTTCATAAGAGTTTGAGAAAGCAGATGTAGGAAGAAATGGATGTAATATTTTAATGAGAATAAAAAAGGTTCACCAGGCTAAAAGCCCACTTTTTTGCCTTCTTTGTTGTATGTTACTTAATGCATGTATTGCCATGGCTCTCTGAATTCCTCATGTTAATATTTTCTAATGAGGCAGCAATATTATATTTCTATACATAACTTGTTTAACGTTTTCTTATTCAAAAGGTACCTACCACTTTGTTTCCATTTTTTTGCCACCACAAAGGAGTGTTATTTTGAATATTTTGGTATATATGAATAATTCCTTTCTTTAATCCTCTTGAGATATTTGCCTGGTAGTAGAATCATGGTTTAATGACTTTTGCACAGTCTCAGAATTCTTCACTGTGTACCTCAAGCATCTTTGTACTTTGTTTCAATTCAGTAAACATTTATCAAGCGTCTACTATATGTCAGCCATTTTTCTAAGCTCTGAGAATACAAAAAGAGGCAAAAGGACTCAGACTCCCTCAAGGAGCTTCCAATCTAATGGGGAAGACGGTATACAAACAGACATATACAAAGGAAGCTATGTGCAAGATAAATAGGAAATAATTAGAAGAGGGAAGGCCCTGGAATTAAGAAGGGTTAAGAAAGTCTTTCTGTAGAAGGTGGGATTTTAGTTGGGACTTAAAGGAAGTCAGTGAGTTTGTAATCAGAGTGGAGTAGGGAGAGCATTCCAGGCCTGAGGGGAAGCCAGAGAAAGTGCCCAAACCCAAGAGATAGAATATCTTGTTTGTGGAACATCCAGGAGGCCATTGGCACCATACTGAAGAGTACATGTTGGGGAGTAAGGTGTAACAAGACTGGAAAGGTAGGAAAGGGCTAGGTTTGAAGGACTTTAACTACCAAATAGATATTTTGTATTTGCTCCTGGAGGCAATAGGAAGCCACAGGAGTTTACTGAGTAGTGGGTGGCATGATTGGACCTTAGTTCTAGAAAAATCACTTTAGTGGCTGATTGGAGTAGAGAGACTTGATACAGGAAGACCCACCAGCAGATTACTGCAATTAATCCAGGCAGTATCCTAGGAGGGAAAGGGGGCATATTTGAGAGATGTTGCAAAGGTGAAATCAACTGGCCTGAGCAATTAAATTGGATATGGGGGGAAAGGGGTAAGATATAGAGGGGAATCCAGGATGACTTCTAGGTTGTGAGCCCCAGGAATTGGAAGGATGGTGAAGCCCTCTACAGCAATAGGGAAATTCGGACAGGGGAGGGTTTAGAGGAAAAAATAATAATAAGTTTTATTTTGGACATACTGAGTTTAAGATGTCTTTTGGACATCCAGTTTGAGATGTCTGAAAAACAGTTGGAAATGTGAGAGTGGAGATCAGCAGAGAAACTGGGACAGGAAAGGTAGATTTGAGAATCATCAACATAGAGATGGTAATTAAATCTGTGGAAGCTGGTGAGATTGTCAAGTTAAGTAGACTAGAGGGAGAAAAACAGAAGGCCTATGACAGAACATTGCAGGTCACCTACAGTTAGAAGATGTGATCTAAAAAAGTATCCAGCAAAGGAGACAAAGAAGGAGCAATTGGATAGGTAGGAGGAGAACCAGGAGAGAGTGGTGTCCCAAAAACCTAGAAGGAAGAGAATATGAAGGAGGGGAGGGTGATCAATAGTGTCAAAGGCTGCAGAGGGAACAAGGGATGAGAATTAGAAAAAGGCCATTGGATTTGGCAACTGAGAGATCATTAGTAACTTTAGAGAGAACAGTGTCAGTGGAATGATAAAGTCAGAAGCTGGATTAAAAGGAAAGGGAGTGGGAGGAGAGAAAGTGGCAACAGCCTTGTCAAGGAGGTTAGCCACAAACATCAGAAGAGATGTAAAACTATATAGTTAACAGGGGATGGAAGGATCCAGTGAGAGTATTTTTCAGAATAGGAGACACATGGGCATGTTTGTAGGCAGTAGGAAATGAGCCAGTAGAGAGGGAGAGATTGAAAATAAGTGAAAGAGTGGAGATGACAGAGGGGGCAATCCGCTAGAGGAGATGGGATGGAATGGGATCACTTGAACAAGTAGAGGGGGTTAGCATTGATAGAGTGAAGCTACTAGGCGGCTAGGTGGCACAGTGGATAGAACACCGGCCCTGGAGTCAGGAGGACCTGAGTTCAAATCCAGCCTCAGACATATAACACTTACTAGCTGTGTGACCCTGGGCAAGTCACTTAACCCCATTGCCTAACCAAAAAAACCCAAAACCAAAAAAAAAAACAAAAAAAAAAGGAGGGGAAAGAGTGAAGCTACTTCATCATGTGAAACAGGGGTGAAGGCATTTGAGGGTTAGGAGATGAGAAAGAGGTGAGAAGAAGAAGCTCACAGTGAATGGCTTTGCTGTCTGTAATGGGCTGTGATTGGTACTGTTTCAAAGTCAGTTCAGTAATAATGCATTTTCTCTCTAAGTAAGTATAGTAAGACTTCACTGAGTCACTTAGCAAATGTACGTTTACATGAAAGTAAATTACTTTTTTGTCCTTATATTGTTATTAATGCATTTTGATGAAAATATTGAATCTAGAATTTGTAGTCTTAAAATTATATTTGAGCAAAACTAAGATGGCTGATCATTCTTAGTTGATATACTTGAAATCATTTTGTAAAGATATATATATGTGTATATATATATATATACATATACATACATACATACATATATATATGTATATTATATATATATGTATATATATATATATATATATATATATATATATATTTTAGGCGACTTGCCCAGGGTCACACAGCTAGTAAGTGTCAAGTGTTTGGTCTGAGGCCAAATTTGAACTCGGGTCCTCCTGACTTCAGGGCCGGTGCTCTATCCACTGTGCCACCTAGCTGCCCCTGTAAAGAGATATTTTTCTTGTTATTAGAATGAAGATGAAATCAAGGCACTGAAGGAGAGAATATATGTAACGAGGCATTATTATTGATGATAATAAAAGCAACTTATGATAATAACACTTTCTGGTTTACAAAGTGCTTTCCTTGCAATAATCCTTTGAGGTAGGCAGTACAAGTATTATTCATATTTAACAGATGAGGAACCTAAGGCATGCAGAGGCAAAGTAACTGTCCACAGGTAACAGGTGGTAGAACCAAAAATCCAGCTATGGGTCTTCTGACCCTAAGTTTGGTGCCCTCTCCTCTCAGCCATGCTGACTCACAAATTTATGAATGTCTTCACTATTTTTATTAAAAGTTTCTAGATAAACTTGATTCCTCACTTGAAACTCAGATTGGGAGAGGAGGGGAGGGGAGAAAGAAGAGGAGAGGAGAGGAAAGGAGAGAGAGAGGAGACAGAGAGAGAGAGAGAGAGAGAGAGAGAGAGAGAGAGAGAGAGAGAGAGAGAGAGAGCAAGCAAGCGAGAGAGAGCACACAAGCTTTTTCCTATGGCTTTCTAATTATTTTGTTTACTAAAGTTTGACTATATTGGTCTTTTCCCTGAGGAGTATAAATGATTTGGTTATTCCACTTCCCCTTCCCCATCCCCAGCCACCCCAAATTCTCATCAAATGCTTTAAAACAGATTTACTACATGATGTCATGGAAAGAGGCCTAGAAGGCATGTACTGGGATTTCTGAGTTTTGGTCCTGTTGTGCTTCGTCCTTGATGTGCGATCTCAGGCTAATTGCATAGTCTTTCTAAACTTCAGCTTCCTCATTTGTAAGAAAGGAACTGAAGTTGATAGCTCTAAGGTTCTAACATGTTTGTATTCTATGCTTGGGTTAATTATCACCCCTCTTTCAGTTATCATCTCTCAAATTTATTTAGTGAATATGGGGAAGAAAATATAATCATACATTTTTGTTATTAATGTAGTAAGTTTTATGGTGGAGCTAACTGTGAGTTTGTCTTAAAAACTGAAACTTTCATCTTTGTCTTCTAGCTGATGAAAATTCAGAATAGGAACAACCCAAAGCACTTTGAACAGAAAAGTTCAGGTGATGTGAGTTGGCCAGTCACTGCCTTGCTACTAATGACCTGTGTGACATTGGGTGACTCAGTTAACCTCTCTAGATCTCAGTTTCTTCATCTGTAAAATGTAAGTGTTTAGTTAGGTGATCCTTAAGACTCTCAATGATAAGCTATCCAGAAATGAAAAAGAGTTGCAGTCAGGTGGCATTTGCAGAAGAAGGAAGAACTGCATGAAGTTTTACCTTTAGCAATTGAAAACTGATTATCTTTGATGTCTACTTGATTGGAGAACAACTGAAAACCCTCCTGCTTCTCTACCATGGTTGCTTGCTAATCAGTGAAACAGGACAAAACATCTGCCACAGAGTCGGGGCTGAGCATGTAGGGCTGAGGTAGGATGCTGCAGGGAACAGGTGAGTTATAGGACCACTATAGAACACTACATGATCAGTTGTCTTTCCCTGGAAGTTATAGTTTAAGACTCACTGACTGCCTTTCCATTACTCTTCACCCCAGACAAGGAGAGGCATGGAAGGAAATTGGAGGGAGGCACTGAAGACAAATTTTGCTTTTTCCCCAACCACAATTTGCCTTGGATCAGCCTTTGACTTCTAAAAGTATTGTGCTCTTGTCCCTTCCCTATAAAAATTTCTCTCTGGGTTATACTCCCTGGTCCTTTCCCAGGTGGGTCCTTCTACCCATTGCAGGGACATTTGACACACCATTTCCTGTGATAATAGCTAACATTTATATAGTACATTATGGTTTGCAAAGCACTTTACAAATATATCTCCTTATCCTTATCACAAGCGTGGGAGGTAGGGGCTATTATTATTATTCCAGTTTTATAGTTGAGACCTATAGAGGCAAAGCAACTTGTCTAGGGTCACACAGCTAACAAGTGTCTGAAGCAGGATTTGAACTCAGTTTTTTCTGATTCCAGGTTCAGCACTCTAACCACTACACCACTTTGCTGCCTCTGGTAAATAACCTACTTGACATTTGAACTTAGGTCTTCTAAATCTAAGGCCAGGGGGGCAGCTAGGTGGCAAAGTGGATAGAGCACTGACCCTGGAGTCAGAAGGACCTGAGTTCAAATCTGGCCTCAGACACATAACACTCACTAGCTGTGTGACTCTGGGCAAGTCACTTAACCCCAAATGCCTCACCAAAAAAAAAAAAAGAAGAAGAAGAAGAAGAAATATAAGTTAATAGGGCAGGTAGGTGGCTCAGTGAACAGAGCTCTGGCCTTGGAGTCAGAAGAACCTGAGTTCGAATCTGGCCTCAGACACATAACATTTACTAGCTGTGTGACCCTGGGCAAGTCACTTAACCCCAATTGCCTCACCAAAAAGCAAAAAAAAAAAATCTAAGGCCAGAGAACTTAACATTACACTGTTAGGTTACCTGTAAAGCCCTTGCTGTGGAGGGGGGAATGCCAGGAGCTCTCTGCTTCTTGGCGGGAATCCCTACAGGCCTCTTCATCCTGCAAGAGCATGTCATGGAGTCATGGAGCGCACACCTCCTCAGTAAGCCCTGTCCCTGAGGTCCCTCTGAATGAAGGGTGGGACAGAGAGCTCCCCCCAGAACCTGCGTGGAATGGGGGCCAAAGCCAGCCATTGCTTCATTTCCTACCCAGCTGCATCCCTTTGTGCTTCATCATCACCCAGGTAACTTTCCTCCCTAGTCCTCCTCCCCCTTTTCAGCTTCCTTCTGTGTGTCGTCTTCCCTCATGAGACTGCAAGCTCCTCAAGGGCACAGACCATAGTAGGTGCTTGGTAAATGTTTATTGACTGACTAACTGATTCCCTGACTATGGCGATGTAAGGAGAGAGAATGAGTAGCCACTTCCTTAGGGTCCAACTTTATCTTTTATTGATAAATCCAATCTAGTGGCTCAAGACTCCTAATCCAGACCCTAAGATGCTGACTGCCAGGAGAGGGTAGGCGTGAGTTAGGCACGCCAGTGAGGCACCGTGAGTAGTCAGGTCTCCTGGGTATCGGGGAGGGGCACATTACAAAGAAGGAGGGGAGAGACAGTCACAAAATGGAATCGTGGAGAGGCACAAAAAACAAACTTGCTTCCTTGGACTGCCACTCCCCATTTTACCTAAGATTTGACCCCAATTTCCTGGGATATTTGTGCCCTGTTCCCTGCCTTGCAAATATTCATCTCTTGCCATGCTCCCTGGCCCCTTGCTTTCCTCTCTGCTTAATCTGGGGTTCGTAGGGACATTTTGCAGACCTTTTCCCATGGTCGTAAGTCCTGAAATGCTGTGAGATGCTCTGAGTTCTTATCATCCTTCCAGTTACTATCTGCACATGATTCAGAGCCAGAGGCACAGGATAGGAAAACAGTGTTGTTTGCCCAACCGGCATCCCCTGAATGGGCCCCAGGTCGAGCTGGCGTTCTACTGGCCTGAATCTCTGCTGCCGTGGGATATTCTTCACTGCCTAACCTGACTTCATGGTGCTGCTGCTTTGTGGCTGTGTAGTTGTTCTTCCCATCCAGGGCCAGTGGGGAAGTGACAAGAGGAAATGGATGGGCCTTTGTGTGAAGTGGAACTATCAAGTCGACAAGACCAGAAATCACATCCAAGTGAGTGCTGCCCCCTTCAAACTACTCCCTTTAGGAGGCCATGTGATTATTCCCATGATGCTGTCATTGCTCCAAATGTCTCTGTGGCTCCTTCTCAGACCTCTAACATGTGTTTTGACTCTCTCCAGTACTGGAAAATGTTTGTCCTTTGAGAGAAAACTCAATTTCTCAAAACAACCAAAAGTCATTCAAAGGCGTTTGGTTATAATAAGGTGGGTGACTGATCTGGGAATTAGTATTTGGATCAAAAATAAAGGTGAATATGAAATAATGAGACTTCCAGGAGAACTGGATCCTAGTTCCAGCCCTTCCACTTATTCAGAGTGTGACTCTTGGCCAGCTGCTTTGGTGCTCTGGTCTTCAGAGTTCTCATTTGTCAAATGAGAAGTTTGGACCAGACAATCTCCAAAGGTTGCTTCCAGCACTGACATCCTATTACTCTGTGATTTATTTTTTGTGTGGTTCATAAACTGGCTTTCAAGGCGATTCCCCCAAGAGGTTCCAAGAATGTTTTGTGCAGTGACAGCATCGTCTGAAGTAGTGTATGTCTGCCCCAAAAGACTTCTGGGAAGAGATGGCCATCATTGGGAGCCAGGAGTTGGGGAGTGCCTTTTAAAAACCAAAAAGCCTATCGCTCAGCCCTGAGAGGAAGGTATAGAATGTCAGAGTTGGACAAGAGCTGAGTTTTGAGGTCATCTAATTCAGCCCCTTCGCTTTGCATATGAGGAAGCTAAAACCCAAAGAAGGAAAATAGTGACTTGCTTGCAGTTACACAGTGATTTGGTGGCAGAACTGGGATTAGAACCAAAGTCCCCTGACTCCCAATCTAGTGGTCTGAACACTATATTTGACTCAAGATAATGACCAACTTATCCCTCTTTGAACCTTCAGCCCCATTCAGTGCGGACTGTGACTTCATTCTCCAAATTCACCATTCTATTACACACATACAGCCCCACCTTTCCCTGGACTCAGTAGGATTATTATCTTTGAAAGACTACCCAGGATCACTTATGGCCTATCTAGACTGATTGAACAATCATTTGACCACCTGCAGTATGTTAAAGGAGGTGGTTAATAAATGTTCGTTGCATTGGTTATTTATTGATGGTGTTAGCAAACTACTTTTTTCCCTCATACAGAATGTCCACCCAAGGACATTTTATGGCCTTGCTAAATTGTGGTGGTGCCTTGTAGACCTGGGTGTAGTTTAATGAGGAAGTGAATCCAACCACTTTGAGCTACACTGTATCTGTCCTTCAAGATTTCTAGAGCACTTCATAATTACCAAGTACTCCCAGCCCCTCAGTTCCCTCATCTATAAAATAAGGGGGTTGGATTAGATGGTCTCTATGATCCCTTCCACTCCTAAATCTATGATTCTATGAGTCTTAGAGAGGTGGAATGTAATGGAAACTGAGGTAAACTGGAAGTCCAGAGATTTTCAGCCATTCATTTATCATCTGGCTTTGGTCCATCAATTTCCTCCTGTCATTGGCTCCTCATCTGACTTCAGACATGGTAAACTTTTTCAATCCTAAAAGAAAAATTCTTCTTTGATCTTTCTATACCATCCAACTATTTTCCTATTTCCCTCTTCTTCTTGGAAGAAGTTGTCAGTATCCCACGTCTCCAGTCCCTTACTCTCTCTCCAATTTCCACAGCCCCTTGAAATCTGATTTCTGCAGCCAGTCCCTGTTCCATCATCTATACATTCATGTGAATCTGCCTTCTTATGGTCATCATTGACCTCTTAAAGATGAGTCTCCCCAAGGTTCTGTCCTTGGTCTAGTCCTCTTTGCCTTGGCAATCTCATTCACTCTTACAGCTTCAGCTACCACTTCTGTGCAGATTGGTCCTGAATCAACATCTCCAGGCCTGTTTTATCCTCTGAACTTTACAATCTCATCCCTAACTGTAAAGTTCAGAGGATAAATCAGGAATGTCTAATGTGTACCCTAAATTCAACGCATCCCACATCGAGCTTACTGTTATTTTCCCTTAAACCTGTTCTTTCTGACATTTCTGTCACTGGGACCACCAATCACCAGATTTTGAATGTTCAAAACTTTGGCATATTTTTGTCTCTTCTTGTAGTTCTCATATCCAGTTACCAAGTCCTGGTAGTTATATTTTGGCAATATGTCTCATATTATTCCTCCTTTTTCTATTCTTAGTACCACTACACTTCTCTCATTACAACCAGGATGGACCTGTAATAGCCACTTAACAGGTCTTCTTACCTATATTCTCTTCTCTCTCAAATCTACCTGTTATACCTCTATAAAACTGGTTGTGTTACTTTGCTTAGAAATCTTGAATGGCTCTCTCTCCAATTTCCTCAGCCCTTTGCAATCCGACTTCTGCAGCTAGCCCCTGTTCCGTCATCTACATATTTATGTGAATCTGCTTTCACAGAATAAAATTCATATCTCTTTGCCATTCAGGGCCTCAACAATTTGGTACCACCTACCTGATATTTCCAGCTTTACATAATTCCCTTCTCCCACTGACAAACTAAAGTCAAACCTCACCTTTGATCCTTACTATCTGTATGACCTTAATCATTTAACTTCACTGGGTCTCAGTTTTCTCACCTGTGAAATAAGGGAATAGGACTAGATGCCCTTTGAGGTCCTTTGCAGCACTATGTCTGTGATCCTATGAACTACTTTTTGTCCCCACTGAATATGCCTTGTACTTTCCCATTTCCATACCTTTGCTAATACTTCCCTCCACCTGAAATATCCTTTCACTCCTTCTTTGTCATTAAAGACTTCATATCCCACCCATGCATGTGGAAGCCCTCCCTCACTGCCCTGGTCTATGCCTTCCTCTTAGACCTCATGTAGCAATCTTTTCCTGGATCTTTCCAACACATTTCTTTGATACTGTTTTGCAGTTATCTCTACTAGCTCCACAAGGGCAGCAGTACATCTTAGCTAAACTTTTTGTCTTTCTTAGTTGCTAAGCACAGTTGTTGAAATAATGAAAGAATAAATGAAACCAATCTCTCTGTGTATCAGTTTCTTTATTTGTAAAGTGACCACATGATCTAAATAAACTGTTACCTTACAGCCCTGATTCCTGACACAGGACTTGCAGTGGCAAAGTTGCGTTCAGCTCAGGTATTGTGATGGTTGTGCTTTTCCTATTATGGAATTTATTCTTTTTTCCTAATAGCACTATGGATTTTATTCTAAAACATTTTCATGTGTGTGGATCAAAATCTCTAACCCGTAAGTAGATGGGTTCAGTGAGAGGCAGTATCTGAAAAAATTCATCAGCTGGTAGCCCACCTTCTGGTGAAAAGCCTCTCCACAAACTAGGTTGGTCCTCAGATGATTGACATTTATCACAGAGCCCACATTCAGAGCCTTCTCTTCTTAAAGAGAAAGTACAAGAGCTTGTATTTCATCGTTATAACCTCAGAATAGTCTCATCTGTGCCTCAGGAAGGCATTGAATAACCATATCCAGAGAGGTGGGTTTTAATCAATAAATTTGTATCACCTAATGACAGGAGAGTCGTTCTTTACCCCGTAGATTACGTGTCTTATTTTTAACCTCATGTTATTGCTATTTGCATTTCAAAACTGTTTCCCCCTTTCCCCAGGGTCTCCCTCTGTTTTCCTGTCTGAAATACAATTGTTACTATGGAAACGTCACTCACACAGGCATAGCCCAGTGGCACATATAAATGAAGTACAAAGATGAATTTCAGGACATCTGGAAACGAGCTGATGCCTTGGGAAATGTTCTCATTATGGGATGACTTTCATGACTGCAGATTGTGTTATGAACACACCCAGAAATGAGAAAATGCAGATAAGAGTTTTTTTGGGAGTTTTATTAGGACTCCTTTGCCTCCCTAGAACAAGGGTTCTTAACCTTGAGTTCATGAACTTTTTAAAAAATTTCTTTTTAATTTTTATGTCTGTATTTCAATATAATTGGTTTCCTCTATCATTATAATTTTTTTCATTTTATGCATTTAAAAACATTCTGAGTAGAGTCCGTAGGCTTCTCAGCCTGCCAAAGAAATCCATGACACAAAAAAGGTTAAGAATCCCTGGTGTACAACGTTAACAAAACAGAGACACAACACAAGGATTAAAATTATTAAACATAATATAGTATCCCCTCTGGGAACTCTCTCTCAACTCACATAGGTTAGGTATAGAGGGCAAGGTTCAAGATGCTTTATGTCTCTACATGCTTAAAAGTATAGTTCACGAACCCCAACTAGTGCTTTTACCTTTAATAGTCAGCTGGAGGACACAAGTAGCTCAAATCAAAGGCATTTACTGAGACAGTACTGTAAAAGCAGTGGCTACAAAACACATCTTCCTCTCCTGTCCCCCGTAACCTGGGCTGTAATCTCCCATAAGTAGAAAGTGTTAGTGAGAAAAATGGGCACACACATAGAGTGCATGCTGGCAATTCACACCACACACACAGAGTATACTCAGTCAATTCGTGCCTCTAGCACTGAAGGGCCCCAATATCCTCATGCTGTTCTCTTTGGGTGCAGTGTCTCTACTTGGACAGGTCACTGAGTTGAGCTTTTTGAACCTGTACATCTCTACATGTCACCTCTTGGTTTCCTTCTGGAGTATGATTCTTCTTTGGGTTTTGGGTTGGGTTTTTTTTAAGAGTTAGTAGGGACTGGAGAAAATGTCTAGTTCTCTATCTTTTTGGTCGTGTTACTTAGATACAGTGCAATTCTTGAGAATTCAAGCTAACTCCAATCTCATGCCTTGACTGATTGGGCCTATTCCTACCCCACAAGTAACTCCAATATGAGACACTATGCCCCATGGGGGTTGGTAGAGAAATTTCCTCTCCCTAAGAGGAAGGGAACAATTTCATCTCATGGGCTGAGTTCTTCAAGAGTTGGTTCGCTTCTTGATTGCTAGAGCTAACACTTTTCAAAGCTGCTAATTTCTTAACTAACTCTTTAGAGAATATGACTTTTTAAAGAGACACCAGGGATATGGCTAACCCTTCAGGCAGCCAATAGTGAGTTGACCTTTAATTCCATCGAATCATTTAAGACATGAAAACCTCATTATCTTTCTTACCCAACCCTTTGGTTGGGTATGGGGAAGAGAGAATGATGGTAGGAATTCATTTGATCAAAAGTGTTAATCTAGGCCAGACATAACTTAGGCCAGTCCAGTGGTTTAGGCTCAGGATCATAATTCAATGAAACATTTGTGGGTTATACAAAATTCAATTTAAAATTTATTTAACAATAAAAATGTTAAAAGAATATAATTACTAGGGGCAGCTAGATGGTGCAGTGGATGGAGCACCAGCCCTGGAGTCAGGAGGACCTGAGTTCAAATCCAGTCTCAGACCACACATTTGACACTTATGCTGTGTGATCCTGGGTAAGTCACTTAACCTCAACTGCCTCACCAAAAAAAATATGTATATATATATATATATATATATATATATATATATATATATATAAATATATATAATTACTGATTCAGATGGATGCTGCTTTCCTCTGCTTTTACATTTGCCATAGTGACAGCATCTAACCCACACAATAGTAAGGATTCTGTCAAATCTAAGGAATTCAGACTCCTCCCAGGCTGGGCTTTTTATGCTTTCAGTAACCAGGAAGACCCACCAATGATTCAAACCCTAGTACCCTGGACCTATCAAATTCAGAGGATAGCCTTGCCCTCCTTAAAGATAAGCCATCTCAGCCTACATAAAATAGATGCTGCATCTGCCATAGATGTTCTGATGAACTGGCCCTCTTTCTACACTTAAATACAATACAGAAAAGAAAATGGACAGCAGAACATTGGAATAAATATACATATTTATGCATGTATACATATATATATGAAATATAAAAGAGGAAATATTAGAAAAGGGTGAAAGCATAGGCCTGTCTCACCCCCCAAATGTTTCCAGAAAAGTTGCATGGAAATTAAAATTGTATAAATTAAATAATGCAGATACCAAAAATTATTTTACAATTTCCTACAATGAATCATTTTTAGCAATCCCATGACACAAATTAAGTCTGGTAATATTGTAGAAGAGATTTTTTTTTTAAGGCAACTGGAGTTAAGTGACTTGCCTAAGGTCACACAGCTAATAAGTGTCAAGTGTTTAGTCCAAGGCCGGATTTGAACTCAGGTCCTCCTGATTCCAGGGCCAGTGCTCTATCCACTGCACTACCTAGCTGCCCCTGTAGAAGAGATTATTGGAGGTGGTTGGCAAGCGTCTAAAAAGGGAAATTATCAAAAAGAACCAGCTTGGCTTCATCAAGAACAAATTAAGTCAAACTAGCTCTATTTCTTTCTCTTTTTTTGCCCTTTTAGACAGGGTCGCTAAATGGGTAGATCAGGGGAATGCTAAAGATATTCACAAAACATTTTGATAGATTTTAGCAAAACACCTGACAAAATGTCTGATGCTATTCTTGTAGAGAAGATGGAGAGGCTAAACAATAGTACCATTGAATGGATTCAGAACTAATTGGATGGCTGGACTCAAACGGTATTCATGGAGATGGGGAGGGAGGGAGGTCCACTTGGAAGGAGGTCTCCAGGAGATGGATGGCCCCTAGGGTCTATTCTTGGTCCTGTGCTTGATATAAAACTAGGAGGAAGAACTAACACACTTGGGTGATAGGAATCCAAAAACCTGTTGGGGGTCTAGAATATTGGATTGAACCTAATGAGATTGAATGGAGAAAACACTGTAAAGTCTGGTAAGTAGAAAAATCAACTTCACAAATGAAAGTGAAGGAGATGGGGTAGATGGTATTTTTTGTGATAAAGATCTGGGTGTTTTAGAGAATGGCAAGCTCAATGAGTCGGCCATATAAGAAAGCCAAAAAAGCAGAATTTTAAAAAACACTGAAACAACAATAACAAAAACCTGTGGTCTTGGGCTGCATTAAGAGAGGCATAGCATCCAAGAGATAATAGTCCCTTTATACTCTGCCCTGGGTAAAATGGATCTGGAGAAGGAAGGAAGTGAGGAGGAAGGGGGGAGGGAGGGAGGAAGGAAGGAAGGGAGGGATGAAGGAAAAGAAGGAAGGAAAGGAAGGAAGGTATGAAGGAAAGGAGAGAAGGAAGAAACCAAGGAAGGAAGAAACAGAGGGACAACAGATGGAAGAGAAAGGAAATGGAGAGGAGACAGAAGAAAAGGAGGGAGAAAAGGAAGAAAAGAAATAATCATTTATATAACACTTACTATGTTCTAGGCACATACAAATATTTAATAAACTGGAGGTCATCGAAAGGAAGACAACCAGAGTAGTGATAGACCTGGATTCTGGGCCATATGAGGACTCCTTTAAGAGACTGGGGATACTTAGCCTAGAGGTGAAGACTCAGCAGGAACTTGATAACGTCTGTAATTACTTGATGGGGTATCATATGAGAGAGGAATTAGCTTCACACTGTTTGTTCCTGATTCTACCCTCTGGGGCCATTGGATAGAAGTTTCAGAGTTAGATTTGGCCTTGATATAAGGAAAAACTCCTAACAACAATTGTTTAGTCATTTCAGTTGTGTGTGACTCTCCCTGACCTCATTTGGGGTTTTCTTGGCAAAGATACTAGAGTGGTTTGCCATTTCCTTCTCCAGCTCATTTTACAGATGAGAAAACTGAAGCAAACAGGGGCAAGTGACTTGCCCAAGGTCACACAGCTAGTAAGTGACTGAGGCCAGATTTGAACTCAGGTCTTCCTGACTCCAGGCCTGGCACTCTAACCACTGTACCACCTAGCTGTCCTACCCTGTGAGGGTAATCAGCTGTAATATCAACATACAGAAAGATAAGTCATTTCCTTTCATAAAATCTGTTTCTAACTTTTAGCCTTCCTTCTCGATGACACCAACAGCTGTTTAACCTTACTCAGCAAATGATGCTGACATTTTTTTATTTCCTGTACTCCATATTTATCAGGGTGAACTAACTGCTTCCAATTCAGGCCATTTACCAAATTGCCTGAGAAAAGCCCACTCGTCCAATGCTAAGACATCACAAGATTAGTCTACAATGAAGTCAATGCACAGTTATACTGTAGGAATTTCTCTCGGCTTCTTAAATGTAGGCCAGTGCTGGAGAAACTGAGAAGAGGTTAAGAGATGAAACAGATATGGTTTATTGTAAGCATTTTGGGAATTATCAGAAATTCCAGAACAAGGATATGCTGCCTTTCTTGTTTCCCTGTCTTGCTGCTCCTTGTTCCTTCAAATGCAACATTTCAAGTAAGTCAAAATCAGGTAAAGTCCCTGCAAAGAGAAATGGAGCATGTGGAGCAATTATTTGGGTGATTTACTTAAAAATTTACTTTTGCCTGGGAAGTTGCTTTGGACGTGGATGTCTGGCTTCACTGTGTTCTTGTATTCTGGAAAATTCAGATAGATCTCATGTAATAAGTCCATATTATAAAAATCTCAGTTTGTTAGGAATGTCTCAGTTGTAGCCATGATCCTATCAATCACAGCGAGTGCTCTAGGTCCCTTTGTACCTCTCAGGCACACTCTCTTCCCCTCAAGAGAATACAGAGAGCTCAGAAATTTGCCATCCAGACTGGCCTTGAAAAACATGGCCTCTTGATACTGGTCTTACTGCCCAAGGACTTAGAACACATACCAATCTCCTGCCTGTCCTTAAACCATGTCCCATGCATCAGCCCCCAGCCTTCTTACACTCACTGCCCAGGCTTCCCCATCCTTGGCTATTACCTCATCTCTCTTCTGTATGGCAATTCATTCCCCCTAGTCCATTTCCATGGGGGAACCACTGGGGCTTCTTATCGCCTGATACTCTCTCATGCCCACTGAACCAAATCTCATTCATTCTACTTTCATCTCTGTCCTGTTCATTAGATTGTGAGCGCCTTGGAGACAGGGACTGCCTTTGCTTCTTTTTGTATCCCTGGCACTTAGCACAGTGCCTGGTACATGGTAGGCATTTTATAAATGTTGATTGATTGACTATGTGATCATTGTGTGTGATGACTCAAACTTCAATGCAAACAAGTCCAGAAACTGATTAACTGGCAACTGCAGACAGGTAAATACCTCAACAGCCTTATGCTTAATGCACAACTGAACCCACTTTACCAGCAACATTCCCCCCCTCCATTCCCATGGTGCTGAATTAATAAATAAATGAAGAAGGCAAAACATATTTTGGTCTTGTTTTGGTGTCATGTAGCCAGGATATGTTACAGAGGTGAAAAAAGTATAGTTAATAACTAACCTCAATTTCTTCAACTGTTCAAGAAATTTCCCTAGTATTATCAAAAGCATCGCCATCCTTCTAGACACCGAGAATCATCCCTAAGATTCCTCATTCTCCTACAAATCAACCTGAGGCAGCTTGATGATGCAGTGAGCCTGGAATCAGAATAGACCTGAATTCAAATCCTGTGTGACCCTTGCTGAGTCATTTTACTTCTGGTTGCCTCACTGCCCTCAACCTATCTCCCAGGGCTGTTGTGAGGGTCAAACAAAATAATATTTGTAAAGTGCTTAGCATACCTACAGGTGCATAGTGGGTGCTTAATAAATGCTTGTTTCCTCCTTTCACACTATCTCCTTCTCTCTGACTCCACCCCTGGCCCTAGTTCAGACCCTTACAACCTCTCAAATTGACTTTTGCAATAGTCTTCTAATTAGTCACCCTTTCTCAGGTCTTTCCCTACTGTAATCCATTCTCCACACAACTGCTCCTGTGATTTTCCTCAAGCACAGGTTTGATCATAGCATTCCCTTACTCAGTAAACTCCAGTAGCTCCCTATAATCCCTAGGAACAACTATAAACTCTTCTGTCGGGCATTTAAAACTCCTCACAACCTTCCTTTCTAGCCTTGCCAGATACGATTTCCCTTCAAGCATGGTATAGCCCTATCAAACTGGCTTTCATATTGTTTGTCACATATAGCACATCTCCTGTCTCTACACAGGCTGCCCGCCATGCCTGAAATGCAGACCTCTTCACCCCCATCTCTTACAATCCTTTATTTCCTTCAAAACTCAGCATAAATACCACCTTTTACATGAAGCCTTTCCTGGCTCTCCCTGACTGTTAGGGCCTTCTCCCTCAAACTACCCACTATCTATTTTTATATACCTATGCATGTTTGTTTGTATAAGTATATATAATACACGTACACAAATATACATGTACACACATACACACATATATATACACAACATTCCATCTCCTCCAAATGAATGCAAATTCCTTAAGAATAACTTCATTTTTGTCTTTTTATCTGCAGTACCTTGCACATAATAAATACTTGCTGATTGATTTTAAATTTCATTGCGCAAGCATATTTTACATTTTTATAGTAAAAGTATACTGTCAATGATATTAGCATGAGAGGTTTCTCTCAGCTCGGGAACTGTGATCCTAAGTAACATACCATTTGACACCATCCCAAACCACAAGTTCCCAGAAGATTTGATTTCACTGATATGTACATTCCTCGTTTTAAAATTCCATGAAATGTTGATCCTCAGTCCTAAATACAAAAATATGGGGTTCCTGGAAACAAACAAAAAACTCCTTCATAAATGTCTAAGATTTGCTGCAGAATAGTATGTGCTATAACAGCAATGGATATTCTGTTAATTTTGGAGGTAGTCAGGGCACCATAACTTCCAGGGAACAGGGAGGAATGGAAATCAAACACAAACCTGCTTCGAAAGGTTGAAATGTGGAGAAATATCTCCAACCTGTTAGGCAAAGCAAAGGAAGAACCAGGATGATAGGAGACAAAAGAACAAATTGGGAGCCAGGAGACAGCCTGATCATGGACCAGATCATGAACCAGAGTTGGTCGCAGTGAAAATAGGGTTTCACCTGACAAGGCACCCCTTCAACTGCAGCCAGATTTCAGCAAGGTTTCTGACAAAGTCCCTCAAAATATTTTTATGGAAAATATATAGACCTGTACCAAGTAATAAAACAACTACATTGGTCTGAAACCTATTGACTGACTCCAAGATCATTGATTAATGAAAAAGTAAGTGCTAAGCTGGAGAGGGAGGTTTCTTGTAGAACCTTGGCAGGGATATGACTTTGTCCTATTTTCCCCACAATATTTTTATCCATGTTTTAGGTGAAGGCATAGATAAAATCTGAATATTTTCAAGTGACAAGCAGTTGAGAAGGACAGTTAATATCTTAGATGATAGAACTGTAATCCAAAAGGAGCTTGATAGATTAGAAGGATGGGTATGAGGCTAAGATGAAAATTAATAGGGATAAATGTAAAAACAAACCCAACTGTGCAAGTACAAAATAAAGATATGACTAAATAGCCATTAATATAAAAAATGGTAAAAAAAAAAACACATGGGCATTTTGTGGATGGAAAGCTGAATTCTAATCCACAGTATGATGCAACAGTCAAAAAAAGCTAGTAAGACCTTACACTGCATACTAATGTTTAGAGCTAGGGAGATGATAGTCCTTTGTCAAAGTGCACAGGAATGATGATGATAATGAGGATGATTATAATTAACCATTTATACTGCACTTAGCATGTATCAGACATTGTGCTAAGCACTTTACAAATATTATTTCATTTGATTCTCACAACAACTTTGAATGGTAGGTGCTATTATAATCCTTCTTTTACAGATAAGGAAACCAAGAGAAACAATGTTAAGTGACTTGAATATACATATATGTATTTTAAATAATAGGATGACTGGGCTATTATTTAGAAGACCATTTTCTTCCCACTTACACAAAAAGTTTTTCAAAAGATTCTATGCCAGGGTTTTTACCCTTTGCAGAAAATCGTCATTGATTCCTTTGATTTTTATATCACTGTTGTTTCCCAATATACACGCCCCTTTCCTTGTTATAAAGAAAATCAATAAAGCAAAATCAATCAAAAGTGAGCTTATTTGACCAATATGGTATGGAATGTTGCATGTATTTTCCTCTGGTCCAATGAAAGGAGAGGAGGTGCATTTTCTCATCTCTCATTGCTCATTATAATTATATAACATTTAACTCCATTTTAGTGTTCATTTACAGTACTATAGTCAGTGTGTATATTGTTTCCCTGGTTCTGTTTACTTTACTCTTTATCAGTCCATACAAGTTTGTGTGAATTTTTCATGTGCATTATTTATGTTCCAGTAATATTGTTAATTCATATACCATAATTTGTTCAGCCTTTCCTCTATCAGTGTATACCCATTTTGTTTGCAGATTTTTTCTATCACAAAAAAAGTGCTTCGGTGAATATTTTGGTTTACACGAGACTTTTAGTTTAAATAATAATAGCTAGCATTCATAAAGTTCTTTGAGGTTTACAAAGCTCTTTATACATACATACATACATACATACATATATATATATATATATAAATTCATTTTATCCTCTCGGCTCTGTGAAGTAGATGCTATTATTATTCTTATTTTACAAGTAAGCAAACTGAGTCAGGTTAAGTAACTTGCACACGGTCACACAGCAAGTAAATTCTGAAGCAGTCCTTGAACTCAGGTCTTCTGATTTCAGATTTAACACTCTATCTGCTGTGCCACCTAGCTTCCTTCTGTCTTTTATATCCATGAGGTATCTACCTAGGAATGGAATCTCTGGATCAAAGGATACAAAAACTTTAGTCACTTTCTTAAATAACCTCAAACTGTTTTTACATCATGCCCAATTTCCTGGGCATGAAGTAAAATCTAAGAGGTATTTTAATTTGACTTAAATAGATTATTATTGATATGGAGTATTTTTCATGTCAAGATCATTTGAAGGAACTGGGGGCATTTAGGCTGTTGAGGAAAAGACTTGGGGAATATTTTTTTGGTGGTCTGGACCTGTGATTTCATCAATATGGAGAATTCCTGGTATGGAAATTTATTGGGTTTGAATGTTATCTCCAACAATTACTAGCTGTATGATCATAAGCAAGTCATTTAATCCTAGTCTGAATTTCCTAACCTTAAAATGGGGATAATATCTGTAGTATTTACCTCATAGAGTTATGAGTCTCAGCTTGAGTCATGTGTGTAAAATATTTCACAAGTCCAAAAGGGTTATACTCAATTTCAACCATTAATATTATTGTTAATTAATCTTGTTCTCAACCTTTTCAGTGGAGTTCAGCTAGGAATGGTTCTGGGACAAGTTGCTACGCTGCTACTATTCTTTTACATTTAATGTTCTGTGGATGTCAGTCAACTAGCATTTATTAAGCCCTCACTATGTGCCAGGCATTATTCTAGGCATTGGGATACAAAGACAGACAAATACATGGAAAAAATACTGCTTTTGTAATTGAGCAAAAGTATTGGATTGTTAACTCACCTTCTATGTGCTCAGATCCTTAAGACAGCTCTAGTATCAGGCAGTAGATGATTTTTATTTCTTCTGTTAGATGTTTATATTTATTTATCTATTTATTTTTAGGCAATTGGGGTTAAGTGACTTACCCAGGGTCACACAGCTATAAGTGTCAAGTGTTTGGTCTGAGGCTGGATTTGAACTCAGGTCCTCCTGACTTCAAGGCTGGTGCTCAATCCACTGCACCACCTAGCTGCCCCTAGATGTCTATATTTAGAAAGGTTTTTGTTTCATGTAGCTTGGAGATTATGAATACCTGGTGTGCCAATATTGTTATTCTTAATTTTTTTACGGTTTAATGTTACATTGAATGTTATTCTTAATTTTTTATGGTTCAATGTCACATTGGAGCAATTGTGATTAATGATTTTGTCTATGAAAATGGTACATTCTAGCACTGCCTATTTGTTGAATTCTCAAGGATATTTTGAGGTCTGTGTTTACAGTATAGGAATTTGTTGTTAAGTTTTGAAAGAAAGTAAACTTTTGATGCATAATTCTAACCACCAGGTTTTGTCTAGTTAGGTATGCAGTGGTTACTAAATCTTTGCAGCCTACAATGATGTGCAATTTCTACCATTTCCTTGAATAACCAACATTGAATACTAAGTCCAGGCTCATTAAGGCTAGAACCTATAATTTCTTGTGGTCTTCACCTAGTAGCATACATCCTTCCATTTCTATAAACAAATCTGCGTGACTCGGCTATTTATTAAATGCTTGATCAACATACTGTTGATTGAGTTTACCCATAAAGAGCCTTCTGAGTCCATTCTTGGATTCTACCTTTTTCATGGCTCTTCAAAGATAAAACAATTTTGGTTACATATGACAAATCCAATGGCATGTACTGGAGTGCACTCCTTGTTAGCCCTTTGACATGTTTTCTGAGAAAGTCTATAAATTCTCTTCTTCCTTTTTGATGAGGAAATGTTTTTTTTTTTTTTTAACATAATTGCCTTAGGTCTATGAGCCCTGAGTTTGATTAATATTGTGCAGATTTTTGTTAAGGTACTTTCTTGATCTGTCATGGTCCATTTTACAGTTAACAATTGGTATTATGTAGCTAGCATTTATGTGGCACTTCAAGGTTTGCAAAGCATTTAAAAATATTTGCTTTCTTCTAACGACAATGCTGGGAGGTAGGTGTTATTAGTATGATTCTCATTTTACAGAGAAGAAAACTGAAGCAGGCAGCAGTCAGGTGACTTGCCCAAGGTCACACAGCTAGTGTCTGAGGCTGGATTTACACTCAGGTCTCCCTGAGTGCAAATACAGTACTCTATCCATTGTGCTACCTAGCCACATAAGTGTTAACTGCTTTAAATATGTTCTTCCTATTGACCTTTCATCTCAAAATGCTATAGTCTCAACATCTATATCTACAGATTTCTTCTTGATAGCTTTATGTGTCATGTGCCCTGTGTGGAGATCAATAAAGGTATTTCTAAGTATTGTTTTCATTCATTGGTTTAATTTGACTTCCAGATTCAAACTTAAAAGTCTTTAGTCTCTACCTTTCCTTGACATTAAAAAATTTATACTTATAGAGTCCAAATGATATCTTGATATCATTAAAGGAATTCATGAGATAGAAAAGCTATTTAGTGTGTTTTTCATTGGACCATATAACCTTGTCATCCATGTATGTGTGTTTTTCATTGGACCATATAATCTTCATCCATGTACAACAGGGATATACAACAAGATGCCTTGATACAACTAACTTTTAAAATTGGAAGCCATACTCAGTTCAATGTAGGAGAGATGATTAATGAGTTTAAAACTGGGCTAAACCATAAGGGGCTTAAACTGTCTTCCTGAAAAATGCCACATTTTCCATCAATTATTCTTGATGTGATTGTGTTGGTGGCATGTCTTAAACAGAGAACAGTTTCCTGTGGGGTCATCATACATTCTAACGTTTTCATTATATGTGGATCTATTTTATATATTTTCAGTATATGAACAATCATGAATATGGAACTGAGTCAAAAGCTTTGCAATAATCAATAAAGGCAGTATAAATATCATGGCATTTTCAAGTGACTTGTTCAATAATTACTGAATCAATAATAATTGCCTCCTTATACCCCTGGCACTTTTAAAAAATACATCCTTTTTTGCTAAGCTAATGAAGTGTTTTCTTTTTGATGCTTTTTGATATTTTACTAATATAAGCTATGAATTATTTGTATAAAGCACATAAACATTGGGCCCATTGCTTGGAGGGGTCACTAGTCTGCTCATCTTTTAGTAGTAGATATGATGCCTTCTTGTATCTGAGAAGGGGCTGGTAAAGTACTTTGCTAGTAACATGCACTATTGGGAGGGTTTAAGCTTGGAATTATGTGTCTCATCCAGACAGACATACTACTTGACAGTTTTGCAGACAAACTAGAATTTTCCATATCTCTTAACATAACTGTTCTGTTGTTCATGATATTATTGTTACAAAGTCTGTTTTGCATTTGATCCAACTTAATTTTTTTTATTGTGTTTAACTCCTTGCAATCATTTAGACCAGAAATTTTCCACATCCCCTATCAGGGGTTCTCAATCTCTCTCTCTCTCTCTCTCTCTCTTCCTCCCTCCCTCCACCTCTTTCCCTCCCATCCCCCCTCTTCTCTCTTATTTTTTTTTTTTACTTCTCAAGTCTCTATAGAAAGCTTTTTACAAATTTATTTTGAATTTTTATTTTATTCCTTATGTTGCTTTGACTCTTTGGATCATCTCAGTTTTTAAACTCTTGCTCTCAATTGTTGATTAAGGGAACCTAGAATTTCTGATATATACTTTCGTTTTCCAGATTCTGCTCCATTTTTCTTAATGGTTACCTTTAATTGGGGAATGTGGCATTAAAGTTTTCTGCCATATGTACCTGCTAAATATTGATGTAATCTTTTAGAAATAAGACATTCATTTAATCCCACAATTTTGAATGATCAAGCAGAGCTTGACTCCTCTTCATTAAGCATTTATTTATAACTTAATTATACATGGCACTGGAAAGTCATGTTCCTTGCTCTTTAGAGGCTTACTATTAGAAACAAATGGAAACTGACATATAGAATATATAGATAGTAGGATAAAGACATTAGATCAGTACATAAGTGGGTATCAAGTATTTACATCCTAAGCATGGTCATATATTAGAGGGAAATGCATATGAAAGTTGAAAGGCTATAAAAGTAGTACTTTTAGAATTGGAAAAGACCTTAAGATCAGTGTGTCCAGTCTCCCTTATTGTGGAACTAAGGAAACAGACCCTGAGTTGTGAAGTGGCTTCTCTGAGATAAGAGAGCTAATGAATGGCAGAGGCACAAAAACTTGAGCTCTCTGGTGCCCTTGTTGGGATGCTGCTGTACTGAGCTATTGACACTTTAGATAAAGTGATTCTGAAGCAATAAAGCACATCACCAAGTGGTCAATGAAAGAGGTGCTCAGTGGGAGCATGGATGAACAGTTCTAGGCACTACCAGGGGAAAAAAAAACCAAGCTAGAGTTGTTGTTAATACTCCACTCAACTCCAGGACACTCAACTATGTGTTGCAGATGATGCAGAGCAATCATAGGTCTTTAAGGTCCCTTAAAGTGCTATGAGTCTATGTATCTTCCACCTAACTTTGTAGTAACCACATGATATTTTTAATCTCATTTTTATTTTTTTCAATTAACAAAAGTTTATTTTCTCTACCTTCTACCTCTCCCTCAACTGAAAAAAAAAGAAAAAAAGAAAAAACAAACCCAAATCCCTTGTAACAAATATGCATAGTCAAGCAAAACAAATCTGGCACTATGTTCAAAAAATGTTTTCTCCTGCATCTTGGGCCAAAAATTTATCTAATGTTTGATTATTTCTTGTAGATCTTAAATAGCTTTTAAGTCACTTGGGCCATGTTGGTATTTGATGTCCATCCCTAACCAAGTTCCACTTTTTCCTCTATGATTCTTATTGTGGCAGAGGTCACCCCATTATACTACTATGCGCAGGTCCTAAAACATTTTTTAAAATACTTTTTGTCAAATATTGTAGAAGAATGCATGAGTTTATGATGGTTATAATAGTTAGTAGCATTTATAGAGCATTTAAGGTTTTCAAAGCATTTTACATGTGTTATTTTATTTGATTCTCATAAACAGCCCCTGTGGGTTGGTTTCTAATCTAAGCAAATGCCAGTTTTTAAAAATTACCCTTTTTCACATAATTGGTCTACCAGTTGGATTTGTGCCCTTAAACTCAAAACGAGTCCCAAAAAGAGTTTCAAAAAAGAGCCTTCAAAAATTCAGTCTAAAGTACGCCTATCTCCTCTTCAAAAATCGTTTGAGACATTGGCATCGTTTTTATCATACATTTCATTATCAGACAGAATTTCATAATCAAGTAGAATAGGTAATATGCCTCAGTTGCCTTCTTACCCTGAAACTTCCATTTGAGCCTGTGGCCTTCTCACCTTGGAACATCCTGCTTCCCTTCTGGCTCCTTCCTCTCATTGGTAAATTCTTCTAGGGGCCTCCAATCTGGGGAGGGGCCCAGGTTGGCCATCTTATATTCCTCTTCCAGCTTTGCTTTTGACACTCCATACTTCACCAACATGCCTTGGCTGCCTTCTTACCCTGGAACTTCTTTCATCCTCTGTGGCACAATCCCCTTCCACTGACTGGGATACCATGGCCTTGCATAGTAACTTCCTCATCTCTCCCCACTTTCAGCTCCTGTTTACATGTTGTCTTCCCCATTAGAATATAAGTTCGTTCTCTCTTTCTCTCTCTTTCTCTCTCTCTCTCTCTCTCTCTCTCTCTCTCTCTCTCTCTCTCTCTCTCATATGTGCATCTCCAGCACTTAGCACAGTTCCTGACATAGTAAGCACTTAATAAATGCTCCCCCGCCCCTTTCTGGGTTTTGTGTTGACTGAAGATTTTCAATAACATCAGGTTCTTTTATTTTTCCATCTTCAGATTTTAGTAGCTCGGCAACTTTCATCTAATCTGGGCTAAGGGAAGAAATTATTTCTTATGATTGCCCTGTATTGGTCTGCAATATGTTGTTATGTGACTTAGAGCTGAGAGTACTGTTAGCAAAAACAGCATGAAGCCTTTGTCTATAACTGGTAAGATGTTTCCAATTTTGTTATGGTATTAGACTGGTACAAAATGAAGGCATTCATATCTTCAGCCTATGTTATGAGCACTTGTGAGCTCATTTGAGCTCATTTTTATGGTCGGCACCATTTCCACTAAGGCATTTCTAGTGGGTAGGGTATGACTGTTTCTGATTTATTCCAGGCTACCTTGCCTCTTGTGATACCAGAATATGAAGGAGCATCACTTACTCAACTGCTCTCCGTACTGAGCTAATTATCAGGATAGTTTTGAGTAGGATCAGCTTGAAACTATGTGCTCTGTGTCTCTTTCTTTGACTTATTCAAATTTTTAAATAATTTATTATTTGTTTATTTAAATTGTTCTTTTCTTTTTTAATTTTCAGTTCCAAATTCTCCCTCATTCCCTCCCACCCCTTCCCTACCCACTGACAAGGCAAGCAAAATGATATCAATTATACATGTGAAATCATGCAAAACATATTCCCTTATTAGCCAGTTTTTTTTAAAAAAAACAAGAAAAATAAAGTGAGAAAATTATACTTTCATTTGCATTCAGAGTTCATTAGTTCTATCTCTGGAGGTGGACAGCATTTTTTCATCATGAGTTCTTTGGAATTGTCTTGGATCATTACGATGATCAGAGTAGCCAAGTCTTTCACAGTTGATTATCATTACAACATTGCTGTTACTGTGTATAATGATTTCCAGGTTGTTCTCACTTCACTTTCCATCCTATATGTCTTGCCATGTTTTTCTGAAACCATTCCCTTGGTCATTTCAATAGCATTCCATAACAATCATATGCCACATTTTATTCAGTCATTCCCCAATTGATGGGGATCCCCTCAATTTCCAATTATTTGTCACTACAAAAAGAGCTGCTATAAATATTTTTGTACATATAGGCCTTTTTCCTTTTTCTTTGATGTCTTTGGGATGCAGACCTACTAGTGGTATGGCTGGGTCAAAGGGTATGCACAGTTTTATAGCCCTTTTGACCTAGTTCCAAATTGTTCTCCAGAATGGTTAGACTAGTTCCCTACTCCACCAACAGTTCATTAGTGTGCCTATTTTTCCTTCCTCCTCTCCAGCATTTATCATTTCTGATAGGTGTAAGGTGGTACTTCAGAGTTGTTTTAATTTGTGTTTCCCTAATCAAAAGTTATTTAGAGTATTTTTTCATATGAGTATAGATGGTTTTTATTTCTTCTTCTCAAAACTGCCTATTCATGTCCTTTGACTATTTAAGCATTGGGGAATGGCTCTTGTTTCATAAATTTGACAGTTTTATACTCAGTACGTATTTGAGAAATTAAGCCTTTATTAGAGAAACTTGCTGTAAAAATTTTTGATAGTACTTCATTGTCTATGGTACATTTTAGCAAAATGTAGTTTCCCTAATTATTTCATTTAATTAGGCCTATTTTTGCTTTTGCTTTGTCTGAGATCATGATTGCTACCCTGCCTTTTTTATTTCAGCTAAAGTGTAGTAGATTCTGCTTCAGCTCTTTATTTAAATTCCGTGTGCATCTTTCTGTTTCAACTGTGTCTCTTGTAGACACTATATTGTTAGATTCTGGTTTCTAATCCATTCTGCTATCTACTTCTGTTTTATGGGTGAGCTCATCCTATTCACATTCAGTTATGATTACTAACTATGTATTTCCCTCCATCCTGTTATCTTCTGTTTCTTCTCTTTCTTTTTGTCCTGTCCTTCCTTCAAAAGTCTATTTTGTTTCTAACCACAGCCTCCCTTAATCTGCCCTCTCTTTTATCATTCCCATCTTTCTCTTATCTCCTTCTTCTCCTATTTCTCTTTTGGTAAGTTACATTTCTATACACAAATGAGTGTATGTGTAAGAGGGAAATAAATATATTTCCCTCTTTGAACCAATTCCAATGAGAGTAAGTTTCAAGCATTGCCTTCTACCTCCCTTCCCCATTTCCCCCTGAATTATAAAAGCTCTTCTTTGTGCACCTTTTTTATAGGGGAAAATTTTCCCATTCTGCCTCTTTTTTTCCTCCTCCCGATGCATCCCTCTTTCTTACTCCATTTTTTTGGGGGGCAGAGATCATTCCAGCATAATCAACTCACACACATGGCTGCTATCTATGTAAACTTTTAACAGCCCTAAAAATTATAAAATTCTTAGGAGTCACAAGTATCATCTTCCCATGTAGAAAAGTAAACAGTTTCACCTTATTGAATCCCTTATGATTCTTCTTTCCTGTTTACCTTTTTATGCTTCTCTTGAGTCCTATATTTGAAAGTCAAATTTTCTATTCAGCCCTGTTTTTTTCATTTCATCAGGAATGCTTGAGAGTCCTTTATTCCATTAAATATCCATTCCCCCCCCCCCCAAGGATTATACTCAGTTTTGTTGGATAAGTGATTCTTGGTTGTAATCCTAGGTACTTTGCCTTCCAGAGTATCATATTCCAAGCTTTCTGCTCCTTTAATGTGGAAGCTACTACATCTTGTGTTATCCTGACTATGGCTCCTTGAAATCTGAATTATTTCTTTCTAGCTATTTGAAGTATTTTCTCTTTAAACTGGGAGCCCTGGAATTTGATTATAATATTCCTGGGAATTTTCATTGTAGGATCTCTTTCAGGTAGTGATCAGTTTATTCTTTCAATTTCCATTTTGCCTTCTGGATCTAAGGTATCTGGGCAGTTTTCCTTGATAATTTCTTGAAATATGATATTCGGGCTCTTTCTTTGATCATAGCTTTCAGGTAGTCTAATAATTCTTAAATTATCTCTCCTCGATCTGTTTCCAGGTTAGTTGTTTTTCCCATGAGAAGTTTCACATTTTTATTCTTTTTTTTTTTCATTCTTCTGACTTTGTTTTATTGTTTCTTGATGTCTCATGGAATCATTAGCACAATAACTTGCCCAATTCAAATTTTTAAGAATTCTTTTCTTCAGTGAGCTTTTGTACCTCTTTTTCCATTTGACCAATTCTGCTTTTTAAGAAGATGTTTTTCTTCAGTAAATTTTGTGCCTCCTTTTCTAATAGGCCGATTCTGCTTTTTAAAGAATTTTTTCTTCAGTGAATTTTGGTGCTTCTTTTACCATCATGCCAATTCTGTTTTTTAAGTTGTTATTTTCATCAGTATTTTTTTTTTGCCTCTTTTACCAAGCTATTAATTCTCTTCTCATAATTTTCTTGCATCACTCTCATTTCTTTTCCCAATTTTTCCTCTGTCACTCTTATGCTTTCTTTAACTCTTCCAGGGATTCTGTTGCGCTTGGGTCCAATTAGCATTTTTCTTTGAGGCTTCTTTTGTTAGCTGTTTTCACATTGTTGTCTTCTTCTACGTGTATGTCTTGGTCCTCTCTGCCACCATAGTGGCTTTTTTTGATATTTTTTGTTGTTGTTGTTGTTGTTTGCTCATTTTTTCCAGCCTGTTTTTTGACTTTGAACTTATGTTAAAGTTGAGTTCTGTTCCCCTGGGGGTGGGGTGGTCCTGTGCCAAGCTTCAGGCTTTTTTGTGCTGCTGTTTTCAGAGCTAGTTTGGGTATGCAAGTTTTGGGTACTTCCAGGGTGGTATGATACTGAGAAAGGTGTGGTCACTGCTCTCCTGGTCTGCTCTCTGGTCTTTGCCAAGGAAGAGTTCCTGCTCTCCTGTAGCTGGACATAGTAATACTCATCTTTGCCTTGGAATTGTAAACAGGGCCCCTGCTCCCTTGTCACTGACCACCAGCACTCCTCTCTACCCTAAAACTGCTTTGGGACTGTGACCCAGAACTGTGTTTATGCAATAGAGTTGCCAATCAGTGCTAGCTGTACTCAGAGACATCAAAGGGTCCTCTGCAATCCCTTTCTGACCAATTGTCTCACCCCCTTACTATCTCTGGGCTGAAAGCTCCCAAAGTTGCTGCTGCCCTTGTTACCACTGAGACCTCTGTGGGCTCTGGACAGACCCCACCCCAGTGTCATAGAATTCTCCTTCTAACCTCTTAAGTTTTCTTAGGCCAGAAAAATATCTTACCTCAGCTTTTTGTTGACTCTGGCACTTCAAAATTTGATTTGAGGCATTATTTTAAAATTGTTTGGAGGAGAATGTTGAGAGTTCAGCTGGGTGGCTGCCCCTAATTCACCATCTTGGCTGTGCCTCTTATTGACTCTTAATAGCAATTGCATTACATTATCCAGGGTGCTAATCCAATCAGTGGTATTTCCAGAACCTAATTTGCCAGCATTTTAAGGTTCCTGCAATGTCTTCACTGCTACTCTATCCACCTGAAGGCACCCACCCTATCGGGTATTCTCCTACTTTGCAGTTGTTCATCCCTGCAGCATAGTTGGTGGGCTGGCCACTGAAGGGATTACTGCTGTTATTATCTTGTTCTTATCTTTTTTTTTTCTCTTATCAAGTTTGGCTAGAAATGGTCCAGAGACAAATCATTATTCTACTATTATTCCTTTTATGTTTAATTGTCTGTAGACTATTATACCAATGGATAAAATGACTACTTTGTAGTTGATTAAAATTATTGAATATAACCTTATTAACTTAAAGTATCCTCAGGACAACTCTAGTAGCAATCAAGAGAACAACCAGTCAATCAATAAACATTTATTAAGTGCTTACTCCATACCAAGCACTATGCTAAGTGTTGGGGACAGAAAAAGAAGGAAAAGATGGTGTCTGCCCTCAAGGAGCTTACAATCTAAGGAGGGAAACAGCAGGCAAATAAATGTATACAAAACAAGCTAGCTATATACAGGATAAATAGGAAATAATTAAAAGATGGAAAGCATTGGAATTAAGAGCAGTTCGAGAAAGGCACCTATAGAAGGTAGGATTTCAGTTGGGATTTAAAGGAAACCAGGGAGGTCAGTAGTCTGATTGGAGAAGGGAGAGAGTTCTAGGCATGGGGGACAGACAGAGAAAATGCCTGGAGCCAAGAGATGGAGTGTCTTTCTCATGGAATAGGCAGGAGGCCAATGTCACTGGATGGAAGAGTATGTGGTAGGAAATAAGGTGTAAGAAGACTGGAATGGCATATACTTTGTCTTATTCCCACCTAGTTTTAATGTCTTCTGCAAGGTTTCCATATTTTGAAAGCTTTTCACTCCGTGTAGTTTGGAGGTTATGAGTAGTCAATATAGCAACATATATTTAGAATGTTGTTCTAAAATTATTATGGATAAATGCTGAACAGATGATTGTGGGCAGCAGTTGGTTCTGTCTATAATGACATTCCCATTCCAGCACAGTCTGTTGAATTCTCAAGGATATTTTGGGGTTTGTATTTGTAGTATGAAGATTTGTTACCTAAAGGAGAGTGAGGTTCTAGTGCATAATTCTAGCTGTCTGGAGTGTCATGTTATATTTTTGCAACCTGCAGAAATAAATTACTGAAGATTGAGTTATTGGAGATGTCACCTAAGGAGGGTTTTGATTCTACTCTGAAGTCTTAACCATTTCATAGAGTCTATATGGAGCTAAATTCACTTATATTCACTTATATTCAACAAATCCAATGATAAATACCTATTGTCAACCTTTACTATTACTTTATGAAGTGAGATCTGTTTGCTCCAAAGGTATTTCTATAAATTTTTAACCAGTTTATTGGTGCCCTGGAGCTACCTTTAATTTTCTTTTTCCTTCTTGACAAGGAAGCACTCAACTCCTTTAGCTTCCTTGGGGTGATGAGGCCTATGTTTCTTTAACGTTGTATGGTTTCTGTTTGGATGCCTTCTTAATCTGCTATGTTTTACCAAGCCAAAAGTATACATTCAGACAGGCAGTACATAGACGTCATTTTCTCTAAAAGTGTTGCTGTTGTTAAAGTTTGACTTCAGGGTGTCAATCAGTCCTTTAAAATATACAGCCCACCTTTCTCCTTGTGTCTTGCCTGGAGAAGATATTTGTACATATTATCTTTATCCCTTGGCTACTTTGACCTACAGTTTCAAACTCAACATCTTCTGCTTCTATTCTTCCTTGGCTCATATTAAAGATTTTACATTTGTCAAGTGTAAATATGGTATGTGTAATATGTGCAAATATGTGTAAATATGATTCACTTATATAGAGTAACAAGTCTACCAAAATACCCAGATTTTATTTTATTTTTATTTATGTTTGGTAGGCAATGAGGTTAAGTGATTTGCCCAGGGTCACACAGCTAGTAAGTGTTATATGTCTGAGGCTGTATTTGAACTCAGGCCCTCTTGAATCCAGGGCCGGTGCTCTATCCACTGCATCACCTAGATGCCCCCCAAATACCCAGATTTTAAAGAACAAAACCTGGAGGGCTTATGGGGTGTGTGTGGCACTCTACCATCAATCTTCCTGCATGTCCATTAACACTAATTTTTTAGATCTGGTTACTAGATCCAAACCCACCTAACCATATTATTGTCTAGCGCCAAGGGTAGGGCACCTGCAGCCTCGAGGCCACATGTGGCCTTCTAGGTCCTTGGGTGCAGCCTTTTGACTGAGTCCAAATTTTACAGAACAAATCCTTTATTCTATGAAGTTTGGATTCAGTCAAAGGGCCACACTTGAAGACCTCGAGGCCACATGTGGCCTCGAGGCTGCAGGGTCCCCATCCCTGGAGCCTATCTCTCTCCGTCTTTATCACAAAGATAGCATGAGCGACTTTGTCAAATGCTTTGCTGAAGTCTTGGTAAATTTTTGCCTGTGACATTTCTCTGATCTGCCAGTTTATTTCTTTGGTTTGGCTGTATAAAGAAATTAAGTTAGTCTGACATAACCTGATCCTGATTAAGCCAGACTCTTTCTGATCACCATATCCCTTTCCTAAATGCCCACAAACCATCCCTTTATTAATATATTCTAGGACTTCACCTGGAATTGAAATAAAAAAAACAGTAGTTTGTTGTTCAAAGACTCCAGCCTCTTCCATTTTTTGAACATACTGACTACTCACATTTATATACAGTGTTTTAAGACACATTTGAGCCACATAACAAGCTTGTGTATAAGTAGCAAAATATTCAAATGGATCTGTGATTCCATTGATGTGAATCTTATTTCTAATGATGCAGATAGCAATCCATCCCCACCTACCCATCCTATAAAATTCTTGTCCATGTCCCCCCAGTAAGTTCACTCACAGTGAGTACACTCAACATCCTTGATTTCCCTTGAATTGTGAGGTTACCAGTATAGGGAATGTGGACCATCAACTGGTTTTTCCCTTGATCTTGCCACATGACCAGTCATGATCTTTTGATCATATATTCCTTTGATACCGTTACCTGATTCCTTCTCCCTAGTTCCTAATTATCCACTGAAGCCTGTTCCTATCCACCATGTGCTTTTCCACTACCCTCTGAGTGATAGTGATACTCAATCTTAATTCTATAGAGACTGTAGTATTCCATAACTGAGTCATACAATACCATCTGTAAAATATTGTTACTAAAAAAGACAGACCTTGATTTCAGGGAGTTTAGGGTCATTAAAAGCTCTTTCCCTTTGGTGCTCATGCTCTCCTCTTGTTTAATTCTGGATTCAATTAATTGTCCATCCGTGGTGTCTCTCTAAGGTTTATTATTTGTGCCTGATCAGTGGCAGAGCCTTCTGAGCTTGTATTGTTCAGATCAGCTACAGTCTTGTCTGTTTGTCTGTGTATGTATGTATGTATGTACGTATGTATGTATCACTGTTCCTTGACTAACATAACGATGTCATTTTGGTCCTCTTCAAGAATGAAAGACAATCAGTCAAGGTTTATATACTGATGTGTGTACTCTATAGGTCATATAGGTAACTATGTCATAGCTTGGACAATAGGCATTTTTCATCCACTTGTTTTTTCCTGTGAAAAGAGCAAAGCCAAATTTCTCTGAGTGTTATTATAGATACCAGAGACAAATAAGGGAGGGGGAGGAAAGGGAATGAGCATTTATATAGCACCTACTAAGTGTGCCAGGTACTTTACAGATATTATCTCATTTGATCAACATAATAACCCTAAGAAGGAGGTGCTATATTATCTCTATTTTACAGTTGAGAAAACTGAGGCAGAGAGATTAAATGACCTGCCCCAGGTCACACAATTAGTAAGTGTCTGAGGCCAGATTTGAACTCAGGTCTTCCTGACTTCAGACCCAGAAATCTACCACTATATCATCTAGCTGCTGGGGTAATAAGTAATATGGGAATAATTATTCATATTTTATAGATAAAGATAACATTTTATAGATAAAGAAACTGAAGTTCGGGGAGGTTTAATGATTTGTTCATGGTACTACAACTAGTCAAAGAAGAATTTGAGTTTTTATCTCTTTTGATATCAAATCCAGCATTTTCCACTAAAGCTGCTGCCTCAGTAGACTTGCTTATCTCTATTCCTTGTGGCGACACCTCTTCCCTTCTCCATTTTTCCTCTCCCTTTTCTCCCCAGGGCTTTTCAAAGATAACTGACATAGTTAAGTAGTTATATATAATTATATATATTCTTTTTTATTGTGTCTTTTATTAGGATTTTTAAAATTATTTTTTCAATAAACAAAAATTAATTTTCCCCATCTTCTTTGCTCCCTATCCCACTCAAAAACAGAGAAAGAAAGAAAAAGAAAGAAAGAAAGAAAGAAAGAAAGAAAGAAAGAAAGAAAGAAAGAAAGAAAGAAAGAAAGAGGAAATCCTTATAACAAATACGCATTTTCAAGCAGAACTACATTTTTTAGTACACTGACAGGTCTGGTGACCTGAACTCACTGAGGGAAGTTTGGTGATTTCTTACTTTCCAATTTATGATGGATTTCAACTCCCTGCTAACTATTTATTTGTTTTGTCCTTATACCCAAGACTACAGATCTTTCTCTCTGGTAAAGAAAGCAGAAGTAAAATAGAATTCGGTAGTTCTACCTTCTCTCCATCATTGACTACAATAAATTTAGTGATCTACCCCCAAGCAATGTATCTATCACTTTAAAAAAATTGATCAAAATAATCAAACTTACTCTGAAACAATTTACATTTAAATAAAATATTTTTTAAATGTTATGTTACTATATTTTTGTTTTTATAATATTTTATTTCTCAGTATATATTATAGGTTCATAGTTTTAGAGCTGGAGTCTAGTTCATAGACTTAGATCTTAGCAATCAATTATATATATTTTTATTCTATTTCTCCAATGGCTCTCACATCTATCTATCCATCCATCCATCCCCTTCTCTCAACTACTAACCTATTTCAGGTCCTCTTTTCCTTCACATAGACTATTAAAATACAGCCACTGGCCCAGGTAAATGCAATTCAAGTGCATGGATATAGACTGAGGCTGAACCAGCTTTTCTCAAATGGCAAGTCTGAAAGGGAACATTCAATAACGGACTCCCAGTTTTGTTTGTTTTAGAACATTTTTTTAGGGAGGCCAGGCAATCAGGGTTAAGTGACTTGCCCAGGGTCTCACAGCTATTAAGTGTCAAGTGTCTGAGGCCACATTTGAACTCAGGTCCTCCTGACTTTCTATTCATTGTGCCACCTAGATGCCCCTAAATTTTTTAGAAAGGGAAGAGTGAAGATGGTGTTTTTAAGATAGTGCCAAGGCAAGCTTGGTTTTGAGAGGTGAGTTTTATATGTACAGAACCTCTTTTCTCAGGATAATGAGTTTGTCCTGGAATGCTTTGGATATGTAGACATTCAAAGTCATAGGGCTGAGGGATAGCCTCGGAATTCAGTCAAATATTTAGTTTGTAGGAAACATTGGCTCAGACATCAGAGCCACCAGAAATGACAGGGTGGTAATGAATCAGAGAGCAGGTAAACAGTAGACATCTAAAGTACATAAAAACCAGACAACATAGGCAGATAGTGTGTTTGAAATAAAAACAGTCACCAGCTTCAGGACGATCATATGCAAAAAAAAAAAAATAGGCAAAAGGTCAGCCTCCGGAGGAACTGGGTGGAGCATGAGCAGGGCACAAAAAATATAGCTCTAACACCAATAGCAAGGAGAAGACTTGAATACTGAGGAAACTGGCTTATTTAAGTTTCTGAAACATTTTTATTCATCTCACCAAGGCAAAGGCTGATCCAAGGATTACTGGTGATAATGACTATAACACTTGTTATAGGCTGAGTAGTGGAAAAGGGAAAGTTGAGTAGGCAGAGGCATTTCCCTGACAGTTACAGATGAAACCATTTTCCAAAAGTTGTTTTTTTCCTTCAAAAATGCATTTTGTACAGATTTCTTTGAATTATGAGAAGAATATCTTTCTAGTTTCTGTTCACTTTTCAAAATGCAAGGTACAATCTAGGTAATCATTTTTTTTCCATTAAAAAAAGTTTCTTTATCTAAATGTAACTAACTCTTCTATCCTCATGCTCACAGTTAAGCATCAATTTGAATGACCTTTAAAATATCTCCTTTGGTGCTGTTGAGTGATCACATAATCATCTTCCCTACTTCCACCAAGCCTTTCGTGCCCATCAAAAACCCCTGCTCTTAAAAATCGCTTCTTCATTCCCACAAGCTTTTAACCTGCCTCATCTTGCAGATTTAGCCTCTCACAAAATGTGAAACTATTACTTTGTTCTAAATATAATTTGCTCTAGGTTTTCTAAGGGGAACTCTTGAAACAAGAACCACTTATGTTCACTACAGCTGCTGGCACAAGAGTGACTGGCCAGATTTGGAAGGATGGCTTTTAGCAAGCTGAAACCCTTTGCAAAGTCTTTGATTTCTCAAGCCCGGCAAGAAAACCAGTCTCATCATTTTATGTCCCATGAATCTTCTCCAGCTCGCTGCTGGGCAGACTTGATATTTTTCTCCTCGGGGATTCTAGTACAGGAAAGTGTTTAAGACGACAGTTAACTGCCCTTGACAGTCAGATTGTCAACATAGACATGTGGACATGAGTTTCCGAACCAACTAGACTAAAGGTGGAAGGGACCTTCGAGATCATTAACTAAGATTCGGTCTTGCACGAGTGACGTGCCCAAGGTCACAGGGTTCATTAAGCGGCCAGATCTTGTTTTCGGTCTCTGTTCAGCTTTCTTTAAAAAACAAACACCTAATGGGTCTCCTGTATTGCTTTATTCCCAGCGTCTGTTTATTTGGTCAGCTCCAATGCAGTGGAAAAGCTTTCCTTGCGAATGAAGCGGGGTCTCCAAAGACCTCACTCCAGACTGCCGTGCACTCTACCCTGGATCTGCACTACAGCTAGCAGTTCTTAAGGTAAGGCAGGTGCGCACTCTGCCCTAAGTAGGTGAGAATGCGGCGGGCGCGCGCTCTCTCTCCACTTTCACTCCCCGCCCCGCCCCCGCCTCCCTCCGGCTTCTCAGCTCCCCGCGCCTGCGCGCCGCCAGTGCTTCTCGCCCCCAGACACCGCCCTTCCCCGCCCCGCTCGCTGTCTGCTTAGCCCGGCCCTCACTGCGCGTGCTCCCAGGACTGAAGTCCCAGAGAAAAGGCGGGGAGGAGAGGAAGCCGAAGGGAAGAGAGCCCCCAGCAGCAAAGAGGGGGAGGGAGACAGGGTGCATTGTGGGAAGGAGGCGGCAGCGTCTCGGGCGGACGGGCGGGTTAGAGCCGTCGGCGGCGGCGGTAAATCCTCCCGGCCGCTCACAGCACTGTGGAGCTGCGTCCCCAGCCCGGCCTCGGCCCGCGGCGCCCCTCCTCCTCCTCCACCTCCTCTCGCCCTCCCTCCCTTCCTCTTCTCCCCTCCCCTCCTCCTCCTCCTTCCCCCCCGAGCCCAGCCGGGCCGGCCTCCCCGGGGGCCGGGAGGCCGCCGGCGGGGGGCAGGGGGAGGAGGCCGGGCCGGCTGGACGGGCGACGATGCCGAACTTCTGCGCGGCCCCGAACTGCACGCGGAAGAGCACGCAGTCGGACTTGGCCTTCTTCAGGTTCCCGCGGGACCCGGCCCGGTGAGTGCCCCCGGAGCGGCCGCTCCGCGCCCCTCGCTCTGGGGCCGGGGCCAGCAGACGGACACTCCTTCCAGGCGCGATGCCGGGCCCCCGCCTGGCGCGAGCTGTCCCCCGCCCCGGGACCGAGCAAGGAGGGGGGAGTGCGCAGGCGCGGACCCCGGACTGTCGGAACGACCCCGGGAGGAAAGCCGCGGGAAGGGCGGTATTCCCTGGGGGGCGACCCAGGCCGCGCACGTGCGCCCTGGGGAAGGGACTGCTCGTCCGCGGCCACCACTTGTCAAGCTTTTAGGGACGGCCCCGGCGCCAGAGGCTGCGGATGTTTTCTGCTTCCATGGGGTACAGACCCGAGAGAGACTGCATTCAGTGGTTATTCATTGCGCTCCTGCTTTGTGCCGGCTATGGAGAGCACGGAGACGAGGCAGCACGCGTTTGTTAGGCGCCTACTGTGTGCCAGGCACTGTGCTTGTTAAGGGCTGGGAGATAAGCGACACAAAAAAAGAAACAATCCCTGCTCTCCAGGAGCTCACAGCCGGGGGGGGGGGGAGACCACGTGCAAACATCTAGACATAAACGGGGTGTGGGCGGGATCAGTTGGCCCTGCCCTCAAGGGGCTTTTATTCTACCGGACACACATAACTGTATAATGAGCTTCTTTCTTCCTGTACTTTTAAATGAGAGGGTAGGACCTAGTGGGTAGAGCACTGGGCCTGGAGTCAGGAAGATAAGAGTTCAAATTCTGCCATAGGTACTGACTAGCTGGGCGAGCCACTTCACCTCTGATTGCCTCAGTTTCCTCTCGTGTAAAATGAGCATAATAACAGGTGTCTCTTAGGGTTATTGTGAGAATTAAACGAGATTATACTTGCCCAACATACCCTTTGGATGTCTCTTTTGCCATCATCACACTTTATGTGGTAAGATATATACATGCACATATAGTATATAGTACATATGAGTATGCATTTATTATTTTGTTAACTCCTTCCCTCAAATGTAAGCTTCTTGAAAGTAGGGAATGTCATTAATTTTTTTTTTGTATCCTCCATTGCCTAGCACAGTGCTTTACCCATAGTAGGCACTTAATAGATATTTATTCAGTGAATAGATTGGCCAACTCCTTCAGGAATCCTTTTCTGATCTCTCTTTCTTCCCCTCTACACAAACCTTTGCAACTTCCAATTTATGCAACACTTTGCAATGAACCTCTCTAATACATTTATAGTATTATAACATTTATAGTTATAGTTATTTCTGTGTGTGATTTTATTTTTTTACCTTATCAGACTATGTTCTTTGAGGTCTTACACCAAGTCTTACTTTGTATCTTCCCCAGTATCTGGACCTGGACTCTGCAAATGACAATTATATATAAATATACTTAATATATTAAGTATATATGGTGTATTAATATACTTACTAAATTAGAGAGTAAAAAAAAAACAGACTACAAGAGCTTGAAAGGGAATAGAGATCGTCTGGTTCAACTTATCATTTTACAGAGAAGGAAACAGGCTTGGAACAGGCAAGCCATTTGTCATTTGTTCAAGAGCAGGGTTTAAAACCCAAGTTGTCTGCTTCATAATTTAGTCCTCTTTCTACTTCCCCATGTTGTGAAGGTTATGTGCTCCGTTTTCTTACTTCCCAGCTTTTCAGCCTATGGAATAAAAGATACCAGATTTGTTCTGGTGTTCACAATCCTCTGCAGTCCGGCTCCAGTCAGTCAGTTGAGAAGCATTTATTAATTTAACAGTCTCTGTTTTCAAGGAGAGTACATTCTGATGGGTAGAACAAAATGTAAATAGGTGTATACAGAGTAATGGAAGGCTGTGGCAGCTGGGGAACCAGCAAAGACCTTCTGCAGAAGGTGGGTTTTGAGCTGAATCTTGAAGAAAGCCAGAGAAACTAGAAGGTGGGAATCAGAAAGGAGAACCTTTAATATAAGACTTTATATTTCAGTCAGTAAACATTTATTAAGCTCCTGCTATGTGTCAGGCATTGTGCTAAGGTTACAAAAAGAGGCAAAAGGCAATGCTTGCCCTCAAGGAGCTCATAATCTAATGGGGCAAACCAACATACACACATGCTATGTACAGGATAAAATAGGGAGTAATTGAAAGAAGGAAGGCACTAGAATTAAGAGGGGTTGGAAAAGGCTTCCTATAGAAGTTGGAATTTTAGTTGGAACTTGAAGGAAGCCAGGAAGCAGAGATGAGGAGGGAGAACGTTCCAGGCACGGAGGACAGCCAGAGAAAGACTTGGAGCTGAGGGACAGTGTCTCAGCAAGAAGACTGATGGAGTTCTTGGGTGCTTGTACTTGGACCCCACTTCCAAGATCATATTTCTCCCCAGCCTCAAGACTCTATCCCTGACAGTTTCCCTGCAGCTCAAGGACACGATCTTTGGCAGTGACTCATGAATGGGCCCAGTGAGGCAAACTGTCTCTCCTTGTTACAAGAACAAGCTGACCTCTGTAGAATTTCCCTTGTATGAACAGGAATATCTTGTACCAGCAGAACTATCAAGTACTGATGCCCACAGTTACCGTATACATAATTCCAGAAGTCAACTGCCTAAACTATCTTGTTATGGACGTAACAGACCAAAAATATACCCTTTAGGAACCCTCTCTCCCCCCTCCCCTTCCCTGGTTTCCAGTAGTGAATGACATAGTTGTATGTTATCACCTAACTAGCATACTTGCCACCTTGACTCAAAGGATGCTTGAGCCTGTGAATTCGTTCCAGAAGACCCCATCCTATACTCTGGTCCTTGAGGCTCTAAATCTATCCAACCAACCTCGACAAGACCAGTGCTGCTGGATTGAAGAGTGTGTGGTGGGGAGTAAAGTGTAAGAGGACTGGAAAGATTGGAGGGTGTTAGGTTTTGAAGGATCCTGAAAGTAATAGAGAGCCAGTGAAGTTTGAGTGAGTAGAGGAGTGACAGTCTGAAATAAGCTTTGAGAAAATGAGTTTGGCAGTTGAAAGAGGATGGGGAGACTGGAGAGAGACTTGAAGCTGTTGCCATAGGCTAGGGAGGAGGTGACTGTGGGAGTGGAGAGATTTGTACACAAACAACTTACCTGGCTTCCTTCAAATCTCAGCTAAAGACCCACCTTCTGCACAAAGCCTTCCCAGTCCTTAATCTTACAGTCTTCTCTCTGAGATTTCTCCCAGTTTAGCCTGTCTCTTTATTGTTTGTATAGAGTTATTTTTAAGTTGTCTCCCCCATTAGACTGAGAGCAGGGGCTGTTTTTTGCCTTTCTTCATATCCACAGAGCTTATTACCATAATGGCTTCTCCAAACCTTTTATCTCTCCACAACCCTCTCATGGCTCCCATCTGCCCACTGTCTCAGCTGAGAATGTTGCCAATGAAAATACTCAGGTCCCCTCCACAAAGAACCCTCACTTGATCCATCTGTCTCTGGTCCCTCTTGTCCCATATCTGTTCTCATCCCACATCTCATTTTTGGGTGAATTTGAAAAGGCCAGCTCTTACCAGTGCTTCTGCTTCCTTTTCTCTCACTGTGTGACTGTAGTCTCACTTCCAGCCTCATTCAACATGAATATTCTCTCTTCACAGTTACTAATAATCTTTTGATTGCCAGATCTAAAGGCCTTTTCTTAATCGTTTTCCTTTTATAACCTTTGACATGGTCAATCACTCTCTTTTCTCCTTTACTCTCTTCTCTCTAGATTTTCAAGACCCTGTTCTTGCTTGGTGCTCTTACCTAACTACTCCTTAGTCTCCTTTGCTGGGTCTTCTTGCAAGTCATTACCACTAGTCTTGGGTTTCCCTAAGGCTGTGTCTGGAGCCCTCTTCTCTTCCCTCTGTGCTATTTTGCTTGGTAATTGCCTTGATTTTGTACAGCGTCTTATCTTTGCCTACTAGCTTATAAACTCCTTGTGGGCAGAGTGATTTTCATCCTTTTACCCCCTGTTCTTTGCACGGTTTGTACATAATACAGTTGTTTTGTTGAATTTAATCAAATTGAATTATCTGTCTCCCTGTTTGTCTCCTTCCATCTCCACCTGCTTCTAAAGTGGGGCAGAATACATCCACACCATTCTCCTTTACTGTTTGCTTATCATTGAACTCCTCCTGTCCCTGACAGAAGATGTGATACAATAGCCTGAGTACTGGTTCTTTATTTGAGAACCTGGGTTCAAATTCTGCCTTTGCTGCTTCCTCCCTGTGGTAACTCAGGCAGCTTAACCTCCCTGGACCTTAGTTCTTCATCTGTTTAAAAAAAGGAAAGGCAAAGAAGGAAGCGATTGTCCCCCCCAAGACAGAAGCTAAGTCCAAGGCCTTAAAGGCCCAGAAGGCAGTGCTGAAGGGTTTTCACAGCCACAAAAAGAAGAAGATCCGAACGTCTTCCACATTCCGGCCACCCAAGACACTAAGACTTCGATGGCAGCCCAAATACCCCAGGAAAAGTGTCCCTCAGAGGAACAAGCTTGACCACTATGCCATCATTAAGTTTCCCTTGACCACTGAGTCCCCTATGAAGAAGATTGAGGACAACACCACGCTGGTCTTCACTGTGAACGTCAAGGCCAACAAGCATCAGATCAAGCAGGCCGTCAAGAAGCTCTATGACATTGATGTGGCCAAGGTCAACACACTGATAGAGAGAAGAAGGCCTATGTCCGACTTGCTCCAGACTATGATGCCTTAGATGTTGCCAACAAAATTGGAATCATCTAAACTGTGTCCAGCTGTCCTACTCCACCTACAATAAAAAAGTTTTCCAGTAAAAAATAAAAATTAAAAAAAATTTTAAAAGTTAGGAAATTGGTGGGAGTTGGATTAGAGGCCACTTCCTCTGAGGCCTTTTCTGGTTCTATATTGATGGCCGTGATAAGCTGCTTGGTCTTCTGTTAGTGATTGCAAGGCTGTTGTTGTTCAGTCCTCCCTGACCCAATTTGGGGTTTTCTTGGCAAAGATATTGGGGTGGTTTGCTATTTCTTTCTCTACCTCATTTAACAGTTGAAGAAACTGAGATAAACAGTGTTAAGTGACTTGCCCAGTGTCACACAGCTAGTAGGTGTCTAAGGCTGAATTGGAAGTCAGGTCTTTCTAACTCCAGGCCTCTTGCTCTGTCCACTGCACTACCTAGCTCCCAGTGGCCTCCAAACTCTTTCACATCTGTTTCACACATAGAAAGTATGCACTTCCTAATATGTGTATATTTTTAAAGTAAGTTTTATTAGTATCTTTTGTTTTTTACATCACTGAATCACCCCGGGATCCCTCCCCCTCCTGGAGAACCATATCATAAACAAGTAGTACTTTTTTAAGACAAAAGAAAAAAAAATCAACATGACTGATGAAAAAAATTGAGAATATGTGTAATGTGCAACATTTATAGACCTCCCACCTCTGCAAACAGGCAGGCTGGCAGTATCTTCTGATGTTTCTTTTTTTCAGCCATGCCTTTTCTTTATAGTTTTGTTGCATTCGCTTTTGATATGTGTATGTGGTTGTTTTTTCCCTTTTCATTGTTGTAGTTTTTGTGTGTAGTTTCTTTGGATCTGCTGACTTCCCTTTGCATCAGTTCATGTAATCTTTCTGTGCTTCTCTGTATTTACCTATGTTTATAAGTTATTTAAGTGTACTGTATTAAAATGTTTACATTAAAAACATAACCTCAAAATTGAAATTAAAAAGGTTGAGATAAAGATGAAATAAACGGCATTTTAAAATTTTTTATTAATGAAATAAAAACTTCACTTGCACAAAAATATTTGTAATATTTTTAGTAGCAGCAGTGTGATTGAATAAGTTTTATATTTGAAAATCTTGACTCAGTACTTTGATAGTGATTTGAAGGTCTGATTCTAAGTTCAGTTTATTTTCACTTGATTTTGTTGGCTATCTTAACTGAAACTTTTACCAAAAGATCCATAGATTGAAATGGAAGAAGTACATTGTTGCCTATGCTTACTAAAATCTTGATGCTAATTTTTTAGTCCTATCCACTAATCATGTTGTTTAATTGAAATTTGTCTAATAAATTTCCATCTTCCCTGGTGTTAAATCAGTTATTCTTGGAAACTAATTGGAAGATGTTGCTTTTTTTTCCACAGGTTCAAAACCTATTGAAACTCATATTAGATTTTTAAATAGGTTAGAAAATTATACTTCAGCTTTATTTTTGTCAACAGAAGCATTTTGAATGCCTGCCTAATTATGAGGTCTTCATACTGTTGCTAGCTAAATTCTCATAACACAAAAACACATTTAGGGCAAGGTCCATTCTTAACAGTAGTAGATATAAATCCATATTTCAAATAATTTTGATGTTTAAATGTTTTGGCTGACTTTTTTTTTTCCAGATCTGATTAGTGTGACATTGTTTTTATATAGAGCTTGTACCAGATGTAGGAAGGTTGTTAGCTCTGCCATTTTCTTGTTCACTTGTGATCCTATTAGCAGAGTTGTCTTTAATCTAGTTTCTTTGCAGGAATCTGTTTAAGCCACTTGTCCATTTTGTGAGGGTCAGTTTAGTTTAAGCTAGATTGTATAATTCATAAATCACTTAACCAGGTACATGTGAACTGCAGTACATCACAGTGTGCTGGAAGTGAATGATGGAAAACACTGCTCTCAGTTACTCACCGTTGTGGAACTTACTCTTCTTCCCTCAGCCTTCCTTCTGTGACACGTGACTGAGGGAGAGTGCCAATGTGTTAGCCTGGCTTTTAATCAGTAAAGCTTAATTTTTCTTTTTCTAGATAAAAAAATTGATATTCTACTGTCTTCACATAACTCTGATGAATTGTCTTGGAGGAAGTTAAGATAGTGGTGGATAGTCAGAAAGACTTGAATTTAAATACTATTTCAGACATTTACTTTTTAGGCAAATCACTTAACCTTTTTCAGGCTTAGTTTACTCATCTGCAAAAATGGGGATAGTAGCATCTACCTCACAGGATTATTATGAAGATCAAATGAGATATTTGTAAACCTTACATCTCACTCCATTTAGAGGAACAGCATTATAATTCCGAAGCTCCTTAAGGGGGTGCCTTAGTCAACCAGTATTTATTAAGTACTTACTATCTGTGAGGCATTGTGCTAAGCACTGGGATACACATTTTTTTAAGACATTGTGGACAGATGTTTACCCAGCCTTTGTTTGACTACTTCCAAAGAGAGGGAGGGAGCTCATGATGAAATAGTTTCGCTGTGGGGCAGCTCTGGTCATTAGAAAGTGTCTCCTTGTTCCCTGAAACTTGATTTTAGTTCTGCTTTTAGAACAACCTGAAGAAAATCTTTTCTTTTTTCTCAAGACTGCATTTCAGATGTGGTTTTCAGACACTATGACATCCTGTTTTCCCTCTACTGGATATCTTCTTTTCTTTGCTAAACCTGTGATTGATTAATGCCTGGAAGCTGTTTCTACAAATATTTGCTAAATGGACAGTTGCCTTTTTCAGGGCTATTACTCACCACCACTTTTTTGATTAAGTGGAATATAGGGAAGCTTTTAATGTACGTTGACAGGTATAGATAGATGAGTTGAATATAGCTGGGTTTTCCTCCAGCCAACTTTTATATTCTTTATTGGATTTTCTCCCTTCCTTGGATTTTCCGGCATTCACCTCTTCTGTCCCATTTGGATGTTACCTTATTTTATTGTTGTGTTTATATCTGTCTTTATTCCCTCCTAGATGGTGAGTTGCAGGAGGTGATGACTCTCAAGAGCTGAATAGTTGAATGAAGGAATGATCTAACATTTATTATCTCTTTAAACAAGATTTTGACTAGATACAGGAGCTTTCTAAGTTACAGCTGTCTAGAAGTGGGATGAGCCACTTTGTGAAGTGGTATGCCCCCAGGTTTCAGGCCTTAGGACCTCAAACATCCCTCTAACTCTGATTCGAGAATCTGCTCTATAAAATGCCCTGTGGCAAAAAACCTTAGTTTAATGAAGGGGTAGAATGAGGTATTGATAACATTCTGTTGTCCACAGCTATAATTCTGTCAGGGTGTAGATACTGTAAATAGCTGAATTCCTGGTATAGTTTGACATTTGTGATCATGGGTTAGCTGATAAAGAGATTCTTTGATTAATAAGCATTACTGGGCTGCCAGGTGGCACAGTAGATAGAGTGCTAGATCTGAAGTCAGGAAGATCTGAGCTCAAATCTGGCCTCAGACACTTACTATCTGGGTAAGTAACTAAACCCTATTTCCTCAGTTTCCTTATCTGTAAATGAGTTGGAGAAGGAAATGGCAAACCACTCTACTATATTTGCCAAGGTCACAAAGGGTCAGCCATGATTTAAATGACAGAACAACAACAGAACAGATTACTACATAATAATAGAGACAAATGAGGTGAGATAATACCGCAGTGTTGGTCTGAGAGGAAGAAGGTTGGTTCTGGAGATCAGGACAAGCTCTCTTTGTGAGGGTAGCAGTTGACTTGAGATGAATGGAAGATGATAGCATAGAAATTTACTAGGGGAAGAGGGGAAGAGAAGACATACGGGGCATAGGAATAGTTTAAGCAAAGGCGCGGCGCGTAGATGGTGTGAAATAGTGGATGGTGTACTGTCCTTGCAGTCAGGACATTGTTGTTGTTTAGTCATTTTAATTGTGTCTGACTTTTTGTGACGCTATTTGGGGTTTTCTTGGCACAGATCCTGAAGTGGTTTGCTATTTCCTTCTCCGGCTCATTTTGTAGATGAGGAAACTAAGGTGAACAGGGTTAAGTGACTTGCCCAGGGTCACAAACTAGTATCTGTCAAATCCTGTTTCATTTACTAGCTATTTGACCCTGGGAAAATCATCCAATCTAGGTTTTCATGACATTGCTCTCTCCAGATTCTCATATCTGTCTGATGCCTTCTCACTCTCCTTTGCATATTAAAGCACATCACTCCCTGTAACTCTGGGTGGCCCCCAGAGCTCTGTCCTGGGCCCCCACTTCCTTTCTGTATATACTGTCTTGGTTGGTGATCTCATCTGCTCCCATGATTTCAATTATCTCTGTGCTGATGATTCCCAGATTTGTTATCCAGCCCTAGTCTTTCTTTTGTACTATAATCAGCCATTGCCAATTGTCTGTTGATTCTCTCAAACTCAATGTGTTTAAAACAAAATTCATTATCTCTTCCCCTCCCCTCCCCAATTCTCCTTCTAAACTTTTCAATTACAGTCAAGTGTACTTACCATCCTACCAGTCACTCAGACTCACGACCTTAACGTCGTCCTTGGCTTCTCTTACTTATTCCACATATCCATTCTGTGGTCAAATATTGTTTTTGCCTGCACAATATTTCTCTGTGTTAAGCGTTGCCTTATCACCTTTTGCCTGGACTGTTGCAATAGACTTGGTCTCCCTACCCTAACACTCTCCCAACTCCAATTCATTCTCCACTTAGCTGTCAAGATTTTTTTTTTTAAATGAGTCTGCCATGCCACAACCTCTTCTTCCCCCGGCCCCTCCCGAAGTCACCTTCAAGATCAATATAAAGTCCATCTGTTTGACATTTAAAGCTCTCATAACCTGGCTCCTTCCTACCTTTCCAGCCTTCTTACACTTCCCTCCCCCCTAAATCGCTCTTCAGACCAGCTGCAGTCACTTGCTTGGGACGCTTGTCTTCTGTCACCTGTGCCTTGTTACTGTCTGCTCCCTCTGTCTAGAACGTTCTGCCCCCTTACCTCCCCCTCTTGGTTTGCTTGGTTTCTTTCCTTCCAGACATCTATCAAATCTTACCTTCTGCAGGAGGCCTTTCCTGGTCCCTCTAACTGCTTCATGCCTTTTCCCTTCTGATTACCTTCATCTGCTTAGACTATAATGTGGATCTACTTAGTTGTTTACACATTGTCTACCCTATTTAAATGTACACTCCTTGAGGGTAGGGATTATTTTTCACTTTTCTTTGTACCCTCAGTTCTTAGTACAGTGCCCAGCTTATGTCAGGCATTTAATGTCTGTTGACTGTCTTATCCTCTGTGTACCTTAGTTTCCTCATTTTTAAAGTGTTTGAGGCTAGGCTTAATGGCTTCTAATTTCCCTTTCATCTCTAAGGTTTACAGGTCCAGAAAGTGAGTTGTCTGGTCACTTCTGCTATTGGCTCTTAGCTTGGCTGGAATGATTAGAAAGGGTTTATGTTGCCTAATGAGGCCAGACTTAACTCTTCCTGTGTGACTTTGTTTCCTTTCCGTGACCTTACATCTTATTTACATATGAATGAACTTAGAATTTACTTGGAAATTTCTTTGGTAAAGTTAAAGCACTAGCTGTTACCCAGGAGTTAATTGTAGAACCACTTTCCCTTTGATTGTCCTTAGATACCTCAATAGCTGTTTAAAAGCTATTCAGATTCAAGGTGTTATGTAAAACTTTCTTCCCTTTCTCCCGGCCAGCTAGTGATTGAGAATCTAAAGACCTAAGACAAATCATTTAATTTAAGGCAAATCATTTAACTTCTGGTTTCAGACCTAATCCTGCCCAGTCTTCCCTTTTTTCTGCACTTTGCCTTTACTTGCTGGCACTCAACTATTGTTGGCTTTCTGTATCTCTCCAGTCATTGCCTAGCCCAATATAGTTCAGCCTTCTTTTTTCTTTAAGGTTAAGAGGCAGAGCGTTAGCTTTTCAAAGGTTTTCCCTAGTAGCAATTAAGAGAAGGAAGGTAGAAGGTAACATATAGAGTATAGAATTGTGAAGTTATGGAAAATGGAAGCCTTTTTTATCTTGAAAGAACTGGCCCAGAAGCCACTGAACCAGGATCTAGGTTTGGATCTTCTCCTTGGCTAACAACTTCCAATTCCTCTTTCCCATTTTTTTTCGCATCCCTTCTTACCAACTTCGGAAGGGAGGAAGGTCCCAGCTTTTCACTCCCATTAGTTAGACACATTTGAAAGCTCCAAGCACTTCTTACTTTAAGAACTCGGAAACTTCCTACTAGTTTACAATATTCACTAAGAATTCCCATCAACAGTAAGAAAAAAGATATTTACTCATCATTTCCTTTACCATTTTAGCAGTTTTTCCAGGCCTTTTGTCTTTTCATTCTGTACTCTTTCCTTTAGTGATTTCATTAGCTTCGATAGGTTTAATTACCTTTATGCAGATTCTAAAATTTTAATATCCAGTAATCATTTCTGTACTGTAGTTCAATTCTGCAGCTTAACTGCTGACTTCACTTCTCTACCAGCATCTTTATTATGTTCTTGGGGTGCAGAGGCAGAAATGAAATAGCCTTTGCTCTTACGAAACGTACATTTCACAGGAGAGACAAATGTACATATTGAAATATATATAAAGTAAATACAGGGACTTTGAGGGGGAACCACTGGGCGGATCAGTAAAGTCTTCTTTGTAGAAGGTGCTATTTGAGCCAAACAACTAAGGAAATGAGAGATTCTAAGAAATGGACATAAGGGGGTATGTCACAGGCCTTCAGGCAGCCTGGGCAAAAGCCAGGAGGCAGGAGGTGGAGTGTTGTGTGAGGATCAGTGAGAAGGTCACTGGCTAATGTATAAAGGGGACAAATATGTAGGAAGGATGAAGTTATAAAAATGTATGCAATTTTGAGAGTTGGAAGAGCTTGGTAGCCATCTAATCCAACCTATATCAGAAAAGAATCCCTACTGTATCTAAGTGATTCTCCAGTCTTTGCTTAGAGACCTCCAAGGTACGGAGACCTCCTCACCTCTTGAGGCAGCTGTTACAGTTTTGACTATCTCTCTGATTGTTAGGAACTTTTTTTCAGACATCAAGCCTAAATTTACCTTTTTGTAACTTTTGCACATTGCTTCTGGTTCAGACCTCCTAAAACGATTTTTTTTATTGTCGGTGTTCAGTTGTGTTTGACTCTTTGTAATCCCATTTGGGGTTTTCTTGGCGAAGAGAATCCAGTGTTTGAGGCCATATTTGAACTCGGGAACATGAGTCTTCCTTACTTCAAGCTCTATCCACACCCAGCTGCCCCTCCCAGAGACAAATACAATAGGCCTAATCTCTCCTGCACATAACATTCCTTCTACTATATGAGTATTCTTAACCCTTTTCTCCAGACTAATCATCTCCTTTTTCTTCAACTGGTGGTCATATGATATCTATCTACTCAGGGCCCTTCACTTTGATTACCCTCTTTAGAATATTTTCCATGTTCAATTCTTTTCTTCATATGAATGGTGCCCAGAACCAAAGGCAGTACTCTAGTTCAGGTCTGCTGAGGGCAGAATATAGCAGGACCGTCACCTCTTTATTCCTGAAAGCTGTGCTTCATTTACTAACTAATAAACCCAAGATCACATTAGCTTTCTTAGCCGATAGACCATACTGCTAACTCCTTGAACTTGAAAGTCCACATAAACGCCTAGATTTTTCTCAAACTATTATCTAACCATGCCTCCCTCTTCTTGTATTAGTAAAGTTGTGGGTTTTTTTTACCCCAAGTGTAAGATGTTGCATTGATCCTACATTTCATTAAATTAATTAAATTCAATCCAATGCTGTAGTATGTCACGATCTTTTTGGAGCCTAACCCTCATCCAGTTTGTTACTTAACCTATTTAAAGCTCTTCACAGCCCGAGCCCTTTCTACCTTTCCAATTATCTTATTCTTTGCTCTTCCTCTTTGCACTCATTGATCAGTACAGGGTCAAGCACAAGATCCCTTGGGTATTCCTCTGGAGACCTCTTGCCACAAAAACATTGAACCATTAATAACTCTTCTTTGAGTCTGGTCCTCCACCTAGTTCTGATCCTGTCTAATTGTATCTAGTACACGTTGTTACATCTTCTCCAAAAATAGTATGCAATAGTTGATCATAATCTTTGCTAAAGTCTAGGTAAACTGTATTCTATAACATTCCTCCTCATCTTCCAGTTCAGTAATCCTGTCAAAAAAGAAAATGAGTTTATTCTGGTATGACTTGTTCTTAATGAAGCCATTTTCCATTTTGAGATGTTCCTTAACCTTGTCTTTAATGATCTTTCTAAGAATTTCACAGGAATCCAAGTCAAACTCCTTTACCCTGTAGTTTGCAGACTATATTCTGTTCTTTTTTTTTTTCCTTTTTGCCTAGGCTATTGGGTTAAGTGACTTGTCCAGGGTCACACAGCTAGTAAGTGTCAGGTGTCTGAGGGCAGATTTGAACTCGGGTCTTCCTGACTCCAGGGCTGGTGCTCTGTCCACTTCCACACCTAGCTGCCCCTCTTTTCTCTTTCTTAAATATTGGGATGACATTTGCCCTTCTCTAATCTTATGGTACCAATAGTCCACTATCTTTCAAATATTGTTGATGGCGACCCAGTAATGGCAGTTAATGTTTGAGCACCCAAAAGATGTTTATTTGGGCCTGGGAAATGAAATTAATCAAGGGCCATTAGGTCCTTTCTTACTATTTCTTTATTTATCTCATGTATCAACTTCCCATCAGCCATTTTTGTTGTCCCTTCCAGTACAAAGAGCCATTTTCTTTGGCAGAGAAGACAGAAGAAAAATAAAAATTGAGAAGCTCTGCCTTTGTTCTGTCATCATTTCTCATGATCACATCCACCCTAAGAAAAGAATCTATTTTCTTTCCTTTTTTACTATAGCTTAAGAACAAAAACATTTTGTGTTGTCCTTAGTTTTCCTCGTCAGCCTCAGCTCATGCTGAGCTTTTGCACTCATCACTATTTTTATAGTATTGTGCCATGGTTGTGTATTCCTCTTCTTTTATCTGGATTTGTTTTTATTTTCTGTATTTTTTTTTTTAAGCATAAGACTTTGCTGCCCATCCACATTGGTCTCTTTTGACAATCCCACTTTTCCCTGCTCATCAGAAATTTTATTTCATGTTTTCAGAGGGGAGATACCAGAGGCAGGGAGAACAAATGGCAGACTAGTTGAAGAGGCCCAATTAGGAGGCCCAGGTGAGAGATGATAAGGGCTGGAACTAGGGTGTTAGCTTTGTGAAGGGAGAGGAGCTGAAAGAATGCAAGAAATTTGATAGAGTTAGAAACCATAAAATTTAGCAGCTGATTGTATATGAAGGAGTGAGGAGAATTCAAAGTCAAAGATGGCTCTCTGGGTTGCAAACCAGAGTCACTGGAAGGATGGTGGTACCCTCAACAGAAATAAGAAAGCCTTAAAGAGTGGTGAGTGTTGGGGAAAATGAGTTTTGTTTTGGTTATGGTAAATTTGAAATGCTGTGGGGTCATCCAATTTAAATAGACATTTGGTCTAATACGAATTTGGTGATGTAGGACTGGAGCTCAGGGGAGAGACTGGAAGAAGATATTGATCTGGGAATCATACTTACAGAACAAATAAAACCTTGAGAGAGCTGGCTGGCATCGTGATCATGAGAATGTAAAGAGAGAATAGTTCCCAGATGTACCCACAACAGAAGTGCTGTCCTCCCACCTCTTTTCCTCCCCGCTTCCCCACGCCCCCTCGCCCCTTCTATTCTTTCTCTGAACTTGCTTATTTTTGTTGAGGGCATTACCGTCCTTCCAGTCACTCAGGTTTATAATCTTGGAGTCATCTTTGATTCATTCTTCTTCCTCAGCCCCCTTATCCATTCATTTGTCAATTTTGTCTGCACAGTATCCATGACATCTGTCTCCTTTCTCTGCTCACACACTGTGGGCTCTGCCTAGTTCAGGCATACACTTATTGGTGGGATTATTCCCATAGCATCATAATTGGTCTCTACTTCCAGTCTCTCCCCTTTCTTATCCATCCCATCTTCACACAGCTGTCAGATGGATATTCCTAAAGCCCAGATGACCACGTTCTTACTTTATGCACAGATCTTCAGTGGCTTTCCTTTGCCCTTTGGATAAAATAGGAAATAGTAAAATCTTCTGCACGTGGATCCCACCTATCTTCCCGTCTTATTTCCTGTTATTCCCTTCAGTCATTTTCATCACACTGGCTCCCTTGTTCCCACCTTCAGCTTTCTCCTTTGTCCTGGTGTTTCTCAGGTCTAGAACTCATTCTTTTTCACCTCCACCTGATAGCGTCCCTCACTGCCTTCAGAACACGGCTCAGGTGTCACCTCCTAGATGTAGTTTGTTCTCACTCTCTTACTATATTACTTGTATTTGTTTTTCTGTGTACAGGTTATATTCTGCTAGTAGAATGTAAGCCCTTGAAGATAGAAACTTCTTTTTTTGTGCTCATTGCCTGTTTAAGCTCAACTTCTGAGAAGGCATCATGGAGATATGGATAGAGAACTGACCTCATTTAGGAGAACCTGCATTCTGGTCCCCGAACCAGACACTGATGATGGGACAAGTCACTTGCCCACCCGGTGCCCCAGCTGCCTTTCTGGTACTCTAAACTGCAGAGAAGGTGCTGATCTGCATTGGGCTGGAAGGTCTAAGGAAAAGAAAAATTCTCATCTCACAGGTGCCTGGACACAGGAATGCCTTCATTAATGTTTGTTGAATTGAGTTACTTACTAGACACCTATTGTGCCAGCCCTCAGGCACAAAATGACTTGCTGTGTGGCCCAACAGTCTAGCCCCAAACTGAGTTTATCCATTTTTAAACTCATAGGATGACAGGATTTAGAGTTATACTTCTTCCAGCCCATATCCTTAGAGAGCACGAAGTCTTATGTATGAGCTTACTTTTTTATAATTACCCTGTAGATGGGTTATAGATTTGCCTCAATATATTAGTGATAAGGGTAATGTATAGCTGTTAATTTGCCTTCTTTTCTTTTTTTTTACATTTATAACTGCCAAATACTAAGCAAAGATTGAGTACATATGATTTTAAAAATTGAGGTATTTTGCTTAATACAAGGGTTTTTTCTTAAGCTTTCTAGAAATGTATCGGTGTAACATAGATCATAAATTAAAATTCTGTGAAGATTATATTTTTCCTTCCCTTTTAAAAGTAAGGGTGAGGTACAGAGGAGCAAGGAGAAGCTCTATTTGCCCAAAATAAAACTTGACAGCTGTTTTGACTCTAATGTTCTATAAAGAAGAGGGAAAAAGAAAAAGAAAAATAGAAGCTTATATTAGTGCTAAGAAAACCAGAGTCAGGTCTTTCATTTATTGCTGATAACGTGAGTGTGATTAGCTGGTGAATAAATGGTGTGGTGAAAATCTGTCCTAGGAGCATCTAGTTCATTAATCATTCTGTTTAGGGGAAAGGTGTTATGTCATTTTCGTGGAGAAATACTGTCTCTTCCTTGGACATTTGAATATTTTACTTTGCCTTATGTCTGTATTACCACATATAGACTCCTAAGATCTAATCAAATAGCGTCTATTTAAAGCAGCAAGTAAGCTAAGTCTTTTATAGAATTTAAATACAAAATTATTCAGTCAAGCTTATCTTATCACTGGCCGGTTGGGGGGAGGGGGAGGGGGGAAGCTACCTATGCCCAGTCCTTTGGTTGAATACAATTATTATTCAGTATTCTTTAACCAAAAAAAAAAACCCAACAACAAACATTTTATCAGTAATAGGCCTTGTTTTCTGGCCTTAATGCTTATTTGTTTGAAGATTTTTGAATGTGGTTGAAGAGCACTGTCCTGGGTTCTGGCCTCAAGCTCTTAGAATAACTTGCTTTGGGGCAGCTAGATGGCACAGTGGATAGAGCACCGGCCCTGGAGTCTGGAGGACCTGAGTTCAAATCTGGCCTCAGACCAAACTCTTGTCATGTACTGGCTGTGTGACCCTGGGCAAGTCACTTAACCCCAATTGCCTAAAACAAAATTTTTTTAAAAAAATTAACTTGCTTCATAATTTGGATAAAATGCATGCTTCCCAAGGACAGAGACTTGCTAATTTTGTCTTTGTATCCCTAGTGCCAGTTTAGGGTCTTCTGTGCAATAAACTCTCCGTTAATATTTGTTGAATTTATTTTTAGATGCCAAAAGTGGGTGGAGAATTGTAGAAGAGCTGACTTAGAAGATAAAACACCTGATCAACTCAATAAGCATTATCGGCTTTGTGCCAAACACTTCGAGACATCTATGATCTGTAAAAGTGTAAGTTGCAAAACTTTATTTTCTAATTTTTTCCTCTTGTTTTAAATGTATCCTTTTCTTTTTTTTTCCACATTTATTTATTTTATTTTTAATTTATGGACTAAAGCAAGCATTTCCATAACATAATAAAAAAGATGATTGCATGTGAAACTGCAAATCTGTTATGTGCAACTTGTTATTCCTTTTAAATATATAATAAAGTTATCTAAATTTCTTTTTTTTTCTTTTTTCTGAAATATATCCCTTTTCTTAAATTACAAAGGAATATGGATGTGTATAGGGGAGAGGGTATAAGTAGGAGTACGCAAAGGTGAAATTTTTGTCATAGTTATATATTATCCTTAAAAATCTTGTTTTTTTGAAACTGTTTCTTGGGTTTGCTAATCAGAGAAGGAAGTTCATTAGCCATAGTTCATCTGTTATAAACTAAATCTTGGAATCTGATGTGTTTGTATTTTCTTGGTTGTTAGCCTACTTTTAATTTCTTTTTTCTCATTTAATGGCCATCTGGTGAAAGCTAAGAGTAATGGATAGACAGTCTACATGTGCCATTTGTATCCATGCAAAATCAAGGAGGTGGATCCCCTGTAGAGGTGATTTAGGAGGAAATGGACAAGAATCATACAGAATGAAAGAGTATAGATTGATTCTAATTTGCATCATTTGGAGAGCACTATTGATAAAAACTTGTTGATGAGATCACAGATCCATGTTGAATTATCTGAATAATAAAAACCTACAGAATATTATCAATAACTTAAAATAAGTAATCTAAAAGCACTGTAACCAGTAGTTTAAAATTTTTAGATCCCTTTTAGTTATTAAGAAGTAGCAAATCGACCAGTTTGAATTAATATACTTTCCTTTTCCCAACCCCCTCTGAAGTTCCTAAATACTAGTGACGTGATTGGAAAGCAAGGTGAAATAATGAAAGAGATGCATATTTAGGGTAGACTTTATTTTGAATTCAGTATAAGTAAAGACTCAGCTTTGCCTTTCCTAGAAAAAAGTATATTTTTCTTCTTTAATAAAACATTCCATAGGTCAGAAATGTGTGGAGTCTTGATTTTATTTTTCAGGTGGTTCTATTTAATAATGTTAATTTAAGCATTACATAGCAAGCTATGAGGAATCATGGCAAGAACCCTGAAGACCTGATTGAGGCCTGTCTTTGCCACTTCCTAGCTGTGGGCCCTTGGGCAAATTGCTTTACCTCTCTGAGTTTTTTCATCTGTAACTTGGGGGTAATAATGCACACTTATCTACATCAGAGGGCGTTGTAAGAAAAACGTTTTGTACACTTTAAAGCATTGTGTAAATGTGTGATTTGGCCTGTGTCCTCATGGAGCTTACATTCTAACAGGAGGGTTAAGATACATACATGTATATAACATATATGACATATACGTGTGTGTGTGTGTGTAAAATGTGCTTATAATATATGATAACTACATTAAGTCAGGTCAGTCAGCATTTGTTAATGGGCCAAAGTATTGGTGGTACATTTAAGGTACAGAGTCCTGGGGGTAGATCAAAGGGAATGGTTGTTACCTATGGGGGATTAAGTAAAACTTATAGGGAAAGGTAGAAGTTTGATTTGGTTTTCAAATTATATGTAGGAATTCTGGCAGTGAGAAGTTAGGTAGCTTATTTCATTCATAGGCATCCCAATGACCAACGATAAAGACTTAAAAATACAGGGTGTGTTCGGGGATAGAGAGTAGTCCATTTTACCAGTACTGGAAATGTTAGGCTGGCATTAGGTTTTGGTGCACTTTTATTACCAGGCTTAAGGAAGGAGTTTTAACTTATTCTGGGCAGAGGAAGAGCATGATCAGATTCATGCATGAGAATTGGTGGAGGAAAGAGTTGAAGGGGGAAGACACGTTCTTAAGGAGGCTGTTGCAGTGGATTAGGCAGGTGATAAAAAGGATGGTGGCAGTGGGAATAGAGAGACAGATGGATCAGAGATATGTGGAAAAGGCAGAATTCACAGGACTTGATAGCCGATGGGGCAAGAAGGTTAGGGAAGAAGAAACAAACAGCACTTGGGTCCCAAATGTGGGAATCTGGGTGAATGATGATGTTGTCAAATACTGAGCAGAAATCTTAGGAGGGAGATAGTAAACTCAGATTTGGACAAGTTCAGTTTGAGGTGCTGGTGGAAAATCCAGGTGTATATTATAGCCAGTTAGAACTTTGAAGAGATGTCAGATGGGTTGTAGGCCACTGGGAGGGTATGGTAGATAAAAGAGCGCCTGATGCAGAATGAGGGAGGCCTGATTTTTGAATTTTGCCTCTGACACTCTGACAGGGTCTTGTGACCCTGGTCAAGTCTCATGATTTCTCATTGCCCCCAGACAACTCTCTGAGACTATAAGTTGCAGAGCAGATGCTAATTTATGACAGTGGAAATAATTTCCCTGCAGGAAATTCCCTATCTGGTCTCCTCCTTACCCAATTCTACCCCCCCCAAAAAAAAAGCAAAATGGAATTAAATGTTGATAAATCATTAAGGTGACAGGTAGTAGGGCAGAGAGAGAAGTTTGCCTGAGAGAGCAGATTAGGGTTGAGGGGCTGGAGATTTGTAGATTCTATGTGTGTGAAAGTGGAAAGATAGATTTTTGTTTAAGAGTAGAATTTTAAAGTTTAGGTCTTGGAGGTGATATGGAAGCAATACAGTTTCTTGAGATAGGTTTGATACTTGATATGTGACTTAAGGAAACTGGAGAAAGAGTTCATAGAAGTTGAAGAGGTTGAGAAATGATGTAGTCACGATGTTAGAGAAGTCCTCAGTATGTATATTAAGGGTCCCAAAGACTTCATATTATTGTCTTTTAGAAAAAGTCCTTCATAAAGAGGCTTCACTGTATTGTGCCTAGAGGGCTAGTCTCAGAATCAGGAAGATGACCTGGGTTCAGTGGAAACAGGAGAAACTGGGTTGAGGTCCTGCCTCTGGCACATTCAGATACCATCTCAAGTGGCTTCTTTTTAACTCTTAGATTTCTGAGAAAGCAAATATAGTTTACTGAAGGTTGGGGGTAGGAGTTGGTAGTTGTCCAAATTGATATTGTTCGATTGTTCCAAACCCCTTTAAATGGTTGGAAGAATGCTGAGGAATTGGTTAACAGGTTGTGTTTCATTTAATCGCATCTTATTCTCATGGCCTCGATCTAAAATATTGGTTTTTTTTTTTCTTTTCAGAGCCCTTATAGAACAGTTCTCCGAGATAATGCTGTACCAACAATATTTGATCTTACAAGTCATCTGAACAATCCACATAGTAGGCATAGAAAACGAATAAAGGAGTTGGTATGTTTAAATTCCTCACTTCTGTATTACAAGATTGTATCAGTTGAGGGTACTTGTAGTTTCAAAGGTAGGGTAACAAGGAAGGAATTGAAAATTTGCATTGTAGTAATCTACATATAAAGTTTCTGCTTTTTGTCTTGTTTTTTAAGGTTTTTACCCTGGGGCAATTGTCTTTTCTGTAATTAAATTTAGTGATTTGTTTAGCCTTCTTTGGTATTACTGACCAAGAACAATACTAACCCATTCTTACAGCTGCTTGGCATTAAGAAGGAAGGAGATATGCCACATGTTTTCCTTACCTAGTGATAAGGAAAACGTAAAGAGGGTGTATTATATACATCCCTATTAACTGTGAGCAGGCTTTCAGAAAATGTGGAATGATTATTATATGGTGGACCCATAGGTTTTCCTAAATTGTTGTAAACATATATATTTGCATGGATTACGTGTTTATTTGTCTGCCCTATAAATGTATTCACCCTGGGTGCTTATTTATTTTATTTGTTGACTTGCTATGCTAGATGCAGTACAAAGTGATGTTCTGGTGCTGTCCCTCCCCCTCTAGGATTTCTGCTATAAGATTTTGCTAACTCATTTTTATCAAATCTAGACTTATTTTAAGTATTGCCTGTTTGAGTATATATTTCATATATGTATTTATGATCTTGAGAGAATTAATAGTTAAGAAAAAATACTCACATATAATATACTTGGAATTGTTTACTAAAAGAGGTTTTCTCTTGTCTTTAGAGCGAAGATGAAATCAAGTCACTGAAGGAGCGAAAAAGTAAGCGGTTAATATTATTATGTTAATAATATAATATAGAAAAGTCTGACACTGACCGTGTTTCTTTTGTCCATGGCTCAACTTTAGAATGGGAAATATGTAGCCTATGATTACTTTATATGATAAAGTTCAGCTGTATTCATTTTTTCTCTGAGGAGCATAGATGATATATCTCCCACCCTGAGCCACCTGTGTGTAAATTCTTATCAAAATATTGATGACTAAAAAGTTGCCTGCTGCATAGTACAGTGGCAAGGGCCCTGGGCAAGATGTTGGGAGACTTTGGGTTTAGTCCTAGTGCTGTTACTGATTTCAAGCTCAGCAAATAATTTATTAAAAACATCTCTTAAGAACTTTCGGTGTGTAAGGCATTGTGCTAGGCCCTGTGTGAGCTCAGGCAGAGTGTGTAAACTCTACCTCAGTTCTCTTATCTGTAAAGTGAGAGAGTTCTACTGGATGAAATCAAAGGCACTGTCCTTCCCATCTTAACATTATGCGATTCCATGCTTGGGCTAAATGCCTAGACTGATTCATTTTTCTCAGCCGTCTCTTAATTGAGTCAGAAAGCATGGTGTAGAAAGTATTTGGTTTTAAGTTTTGTATCTTTTTATAAAATTAATTTTAATGTTTTGTCTTCTAGTTGATGAGACTTCTGAACAAGAACAGACCAATCAAGAAACAAATAACAGCACTAGTGCTCAAAATGCAGTTGCAGAAGGAGGAGGAGAACAGGATGAAGAAGTCTTACCTTTAACACTAGAGGAGAAGGAAAACAAAGACTACCTTAAATCTTTGTTTGAAATCTTGATCCTTATGGGTAAACAAAATATACCCTTAGATGGACATGAAACTGATGAAATTCCAGAGGGCATATTTATGCCAGATAACTTCCAGGCTCTGCTTGAGTGTAGAATTAATGCTGGTGATGAGGTCTTGCGGAAACGCTTTGAGACAACAGCAGTCAACATGTTATTCTGCTCTAAAACCCAGCAAAAGCAAATGCTGGAGATCTGTGAGAGCTGCATCCGAGAAGAGACGCTCAGGGAAGTCCGGGACTCTCACTTCTTTTCCATTGTTACAGATGATGTAGTGGACATAGCTGGAGAAGAGCACTTGCCAGTGTTAGTCAGGTTTGTGGATGACTCTCATAACTTGAGAGAAGAATTTATAGGTTTTCTTCCTTATGAAGCCGATGCTGAAATTTTGGCTGTTAAGTTTCATACCACTATTACTGAAAAATGGGGCCTGAATATGGAGTACTGTCGGGGCCAGGCCTATATTGTCTCTAGCGGGTTTTCTTCAAAGATGAAAGTTGTGGCCATGAGACTTTTGGAGAAATACCCCCAAGCCGTCTATACCCTCTGCTCCTCCTGTGCCTTAAACACATGGTTGGCAAAATCCATTCCTGTGGTGGGAGTATCTGTTGCCTTGGGAATAATTGAAGAAGTTTGTTCTTTTTTCCATCGGTCACCACAGTTGCTGGTGGAACTTGATAGTGTTATCTCTGTCCTTTTTCAGAATAGTGAGGAGAAGGGTAATGAGCTAAAGGAGATTTGCCGTTCTCAATGGACAGGCAGGCATGACGCCTTTGAGATTTTAGTGGACCTTTTACAAGCGCTTGTTTTATGTTTAGATAATATAAACAGCGACACTACTGTTAGATGGGATAACTTTATTGCTGGCCAAGCATTTGTACTTGGTAGTGCATTAGTAGATTTTGATTTCATTGTTACTGTCGTGGTTCTAAAAAACATACTTTCTTTTACAAGAGCCTTTGGGAAGAATCTCCAGGGTCAGACCTCTGATGTCTTCTTTGCAGCCAGCAGTTTGACAGCAGTGTTACATTCTTTAAATGAAGTGATGGAAAATATCGAAGTTTATCATGAATTTTGGTTTGAGGAAGCCACAAATTTGGCAACTAAGCTAGATATAGAAATTAAACTTCCTGGAAAATTTCGCAGGTCTCAGCAAGCTAACCTGGAACCTGAAGTGACATCTGAAAGCTACTACAAAGAGGTACTTAGTGTACCAACTGTGGAGCACATCATTCAGGAGCTAAAGGATATCTTCTCTGAACAGCACCTCAAAGCACTGAAATGTTTGTCTTTAGTACCCTCTGTCATGGGACAGCTGAAATTTAATACATCGGAGGAACACCATGCTGATATGTACAAAAGTGACCTTCCTAATCCAGACACTCTTTCTGCAGAACTCCATTGTTGGAGAATCAAATGGAAACACAGAGGAAAAGATATCGAGCTTCCAGCAACAATTTATGAAGCCCTGCATCTGCCAGACATCAAATTTTTTCCTAATGTTTATGCATTGCTTAAAGTCCTCTGCATACTCCCAGTGATGAAGGTTGAGAATGAGAGGTATGAAAATGGTCGAAAACGTCTTAAGGCATACCTGAGGGATACCTTGACAGCTCACCGATCGAGTAACTTGGCTTTGCTTAACATAAACTTTGATATAAAACATGACTTAGATTTAATGGTCGATACTTACATCAAACTCTACACAAGTAAATTGGACCTCCAAGAAGAAGTTCTTCCCACAAGTAATTCAGAGATAACTGAAAATACTTAAGGAAATTGACCAAAATAGGTTTTCTCCCTGAATTGGAGATTAGAGAGAGAAGTCCTGAGATATTGATTAGACCACTTAATCATTGAAGATAAGTTTGCCTTTGGATCTCCATTTGGATTCGTTAGCCACTGTTAATCTTTATGTTAAACTGCTATTCTATGAACTGAAATTCTTTGAAAATTGACCTTCCAAATGTAGAAATACAACATTTTATTTCTTTGTGATTTCTGCTGGTAGCTACCGCTCTGGAGATATTTTTAGTTACTTTCATTCTGCACATATGTGATTACCAGGGATCTGACTATCAGGCTTTGGATTTCTTAGTTATTATTAAAAAGAAAAAGTATTGGGAGGAGAAGTGGGAAAAAAATTTAGTTAAAATGAAGCTCACTACTGACCACTGACTCCTATGGTTTTTTTTTTTTAATGTTGTACCATTGACAGTAAAAGATATATTGGAGAAGAGTTTCTCAAACCATGACCTCATACACATTTTCATGTTGACTCTAACTTCATCAAGTGAATGTAAATGAATGAGTTCACTTAAAATTTAAGTGATAGAGCCAATGTTGTTCCTCATAAATGAATGATTGTTGTGGTTTACATTTCTCTGTTGGGGCTCCACAGTAACTGTTTCATGAACTTTTCACAGGTATACATCAAACATTCTGTTCTATGAACTGGAAGCCAATCTCACAAACATAAAAAAAACCCAATTGATCTTGTTTGTGTTTATTCTGCCTTTTTCCATGCCTCATCTTGACTTGTAAACCTAGCCTGGAGAACTTGCAAATTAGGATTTTGTGGTTTGTCTAGGAGTGAGTAAAGAGGAAAATATTACTGTTATTTTTGGTGAGGAAAAACAACTTTTGTATAGTTTATTTCATTCTAAATAAAATGTGAATTTTCTTTAATGCTCAAGTAATTTTTGTTATTTTTACTGTAATAAGACACTATGAGAGATAATATAGCATAGTGAATAGAAAGTTTGCTTTGGAGTCAGGATCCACCCAGGTTCAGATCTCATCTCTTACTCATCCTGGCTGTGTGAATATGGACAAATCACTTAACTTCTCAGTAACTCTACAAGTTTTTAAAATATTTTATTTAATTTTTCAGTTAACAAGTACTTATTTTCCCTCCCTACCCCAAATGAACCTCAGTAGCATTCCAATTGAAAATAAAGTAAGAAAAATAAAACCCTTGTAACAAATATGATTAGGCAGGCAGAACAAATTCCCAAATTTCCTGTGTCCAAAAATATACTTCTAATTCCGAATCTTTAGTCCATCGCTTTTCTGTCAGGAGGTGGGCAGCACATTCCTTGGGAATCATATATGATCAGTCATTGCATTGATCAAAATTCTTAATTCTTCCAGACTTGTTTGTCTTTACAGTGCCATTGTTATTGTGTAACTCATTTGCCTAATCTTGTTGCCCTGGTTTTGCTCACTTCGTTCCACATCATTTCATTCAGATCTTCCCAATTTTCTCTGAAATCATGCTTTCTGTCACTTCCCATGGCACAGTATGTCTTAAATTTGTTTAGCCTTTCCCCACTTGATAGACGCCTCTTTGGTATCTAGCACTTTGCCATTACAAATAGAGCTATGTAAATATTTTTGTACATATGGATCCATTTCTTTTTTCTTTGATCTTTTTTGATGGGGTGTAGGCCTAGTAGCAGTATTGTTGGTTCAAATGATATGCACAGTTCAGTGACTTTTGGGGTCTAGTTCCAAATTGCTTTCCAGAATGGCCAGATCAGGGGTGGGGAACCTTCGGACTCGAGGTCACGTGTGGCCCTCTGGGTCCTCAAGGGCAGCCATTTGATTTGTGAAGTTTGGATTCAGTCAAGGGGCCACACTTGAGGGCGTAGAGGGTCACATGTGGCTTTGAGGCTGCAGGTTCCTCACTCCTGGGCTAGCCCAGTTCATGGAACGAATAGTGCATCAGTGTACTTGTTTTCTTGTTCAAAAAACAAGCCCCGTCGTGGCTGTAATAGGCAGCCAGTCTAATAGATGTGAGGTAGAACTTCATGGTTGTCTTAAGACTAATAAACACATAGTGAGAGCTCTGCCTTGGTAGAGGGATTTTCCTTGCTGGGAGTTCCCCATATCGATGAAATCACAGGTCTAGGCCAAAAAACACACACAAGACACTTGTATCCATATTAAGTTCCACCTGACTACCAGTTGTTGACGTTCATTTGCCTCAGGTGAGATGTTAGACCTGGATATTTTTTGCTGTTGTAAATTCTATATCAAAACTCTAATCACTGAATTTGGAGTCCGAGGATCCACCTTTTATGCTGGCTCTGTTACTCCCTATGTGACCATGGGTAAACCACTTAACCCTTCTAAGTCTCAGTTTCCTCACCTGTAAAATAAGAGTTGGACTACGTGGCCTCCAAGGACTTTTTCCCTATTATTTAACTTTTTATAGTATAATATGGCTTTGGAATTTTCAGAAAGCAACTTCTGTATTGCTGTATTAGTGTTGGTTATGAAGACTGGAAGAAATATTAAGTAGCAGGAAATCCCAATATTGGACACATCTACTTCAAATCATTTACCCTAAGGTTAAAATCAGGGAAATTTTAAGCCTTCCCTAGTCATACCCAAAGCTACTTAGGTGGCCCTAATAAATCAGAATTTTTAAAAATAAAAACTTTCTATAAGAATTAGGTACCGCTTTGTAAGTTTGTAAAGTGTTCAAACTCAAGGTATTTTCCAAATTTTACCTAAGTGAATTAAGGTGTATCCATCAATTATAAAAATGTTCTGTCAAAACAGGAAAGGTCTTTACTGTTTTGAATTACATTGCCTTGTCCACTAAAGCCTTTCTTTGATTACTTTTTATGACATGGTAGTGACCCTGGGCCCTTGGAGGTCATGCCAGCATACCAAACTCGGGCAGGGCCCATTAAGCACATAGCCTGATGATTGTCGCCTGAGGACTGACTTAGCTGTGATAACTCCTTGAGTACTCTTGACATTTTCCAAACTGCAGTTTTATGGTGATTGGCAAATCTGCCTGTTTTCAATTCAACAAACAATGTTGCCTGCCATGTGCAAGTCCATACTAGAGGTGCCTATGATAGGCAACTGTCTAAATTTATAGGTTAGTGATTTTGCTAATATCTACTTGTTTAGGGATAGATTGAAGGCAGGAAGACTGATTGTTCTGATGGTTAACAAAAGGGTAAACAGGCAATTCTTGGAGCAAGATATAATTTGTTAGCAAGTACAAGCAGCCTGATAATAAATGGGTCAATGGCTTGCCTCCATTTAGGTCAAAGGCCCTTTTAAACCTAGGTGTGTCTTCCTTCTGACCTGGCAACACTTCTTTTGGACTGCCCTTGAGGAGGCAAGGCAATTCTGATTGGTAGACATTTTAATGAGGAGATAGGTTGAGTTCTCAGTTTCTCCGTATTACTTCCTCTTGGGGGTAAGATGGTGGGCAGGACCAGTTCTCAGGTGATAGGATTAGTCTGCAGCTGGGGAAAGTGGACAGGCCTTCAGATGTGGCAAATTATGCCTGTCTGCTAGTTGCTTTATGAGACTGAGCTGCCTCTAGCAAGCTTGGCTAGAAAAACAAACAAAAAATCTCAATCAGGTTCTTTGGGGCCCCCCTTCCTGTTTTAGTCTCCCCTTTGTAGACCAAGTTACCCCTACTTTTGATGAAGGAAAATTGAGGACGAGAGAGACTCGTTCCCTGGGGAGAACCTAGTCCAAGCTGGTTAACAAGCCTTGGGATCTGGGAGTTATCACATTACTCAATCATGCCCTTCAGAAACTGCCTACCCTTTAGAAGTGGGGTCTGACAGAATGAGGAAAAGGATGGATCACAGAGTAATACTGGTTATTAAATAATACAGCACAATTATACTCATGAAACATAATGAAGTCCATGAGCCACTTCACAGTTAGAACCTAAGTAAATGTGTAATTATTTTGTAAAAATTCATGTTATACTAAACTTCCAGGTATACATCCTCTGGATAGCCACTGGTCATAAATCTTAGGTCTAACTTAAAATCCTGTCTTAGACATTTACAAGTTGTGATCCTGAGCAAATCACTTAACCTTATTCTGCCTCAATTTCCTCATCTATAAAATTAGGATGATTATAGCACACACCTCTCTGAGTTATGAGGATAAAATGAGGTGGTATTTAGAAAGTGTTTTGCAAACCTTAAGGCACCTATATAGATGCTAGCCATAATTATTATTATTATTATTTCAGTTTTTAAACAAATCAGTACAATTTTGCAGGGAAGAACAATTTACTGAGACCAAAAGCAGGGCTTGAACTTTTCCAGAAAGGTCTGTAGTAACTTTTATTAAATTGACCATTAGCAAAATTGAGAGGCAATTTTGCTATTGGGATCTTTAATCCTAATAGCAAATTTGCTATTGAGAATAAAATCTTCAGTATTGAATGAGCAACAGATGATGAAATAGGAAGCTCTGAATATCTGTTCTCCCTTATGAGACCTAAACTCAAATTTTAGGACTGTCAGCCCCTCATCAGGGTTAAGTTCAAATTATTTTTAAAACTTGCTTAGAAAATGTTAGTTTCCTTTCTCTACCTGTCAAAGGTTTCTGAGATAATCTGATTTTAGCATTAATGCTCCCTTTTAAGGTCTAATTTTCTGTGCAATTCTTAAGGGGAGGGGAATATCTTTCACCTTGTATTTCCCTGCCTTGATCTATTCCTCTTATTTTGATGGTATAAGGAGGGGTCTCTGACCTTCCTTCTCTCCTCCCCATCCCCCTAAATAACCTTTCACTTGTTCTCTGATCCTTGAAATTCTTTCAACAGAGATAAATCTTACTCTCTGTAAGTAGAGGTAAAGCTTAAAATACCAAAACTCCTTCCAGAAGCAATACTATTGGACTCACACTAATGTGTAAGTCACTGATAATATGTCCTTTCTTGAGAGGAAGCTCAGGGAGGAATCTTTCTTTATCCTGAAAAAATGTCCCTCCCTGGAGGTCTTCATGAAGTATAGCCAGGATAAGGTTTTGTAGTAGAAATTCTTGTTCAGATATAGGCTGTACGAGAGGGTCTCTGAGGACCCTTATACCTTTCAGATTCTGTGGTGTTGCGCTACGATAGATGTGCCTCTAAGGGAAGTTTTTCATAACTCAAATTTTTGTAAATCAAATTCATAAAATATACATTTACTTAGACTCATCATAGGGTGTTTCATGAACTTCGCTTCCTCACTAGTCCAACTACCTCCAGCCTATCCCTTCTACTGGCTGTTCTTACTGATAATTCAGTTGTGAATCTCTGCCTGAGGTAATGTCCCTGATTAGGTTGAAAAACCTGGTATTTCCCATCATCAACCAGCAAGCATTTATTAAATACTTACTGTGTGCTAGGTACTGTACTAAGCTCTGGGGATACAGTGCAAGAGCAAAAAAAACACCCTAACCTAACAGGCACTGTGTTTAAATAACATACTTAAATGAAGGGGGCAGCATGTAAGTAATGAGGTATATACATGAATTACAGAGGGTAGATGAAGGTCTTCTGAAAAGGAAAGTCTTTAGCAGCTGGGGTGGGGAGGGGCACCGAAGCTTGCAGAAGAAGGTGGGTTTTGAACTGGATCTTGAAAGAAACCAGGGAAATTAAAGGGGGAAAGATAATGGGTGAGGGGCCAGCAAAAAGGTTCAGTGGGGATAGAATGTCCTGTTAAGAGTAGTTGCATTCGGGTCAATTAGCTGCATTGTGGAGAGTATAGAGGGATTTAAGGTATAAGAAGAGAAAAGGTAGGAAGGGGCCAGGTTAAATGCCAGAGGAATTTATTGTAACTAATGTTGGAAGTAATGGGGCACCTTTGAGCTCCAGGAGGGTGACGTGGCCCCATGCTTTAGAAAGATCATTGTGGCATGTGAGTAGGGGATGGATTGGAGTGGGGGAAAGAGTTGAGGTGAGGTGACTAGTTAGAAGGCTTTTGTAGTAAGTAGTCCAGGCAAAAAATGTATTTTTGGTCTTGGCATTCAAGGCCTTCTGTAATATTGTTTCACCTACCTTTTTTACCTTATTTTGTTTCTTCAACTGGTCTTCTCCTCTGAGCTTTTGCTCATGGTGTTCTCCATCCATCCCTGGAATACTCCTCTCACCATCTTTACTAATTCACAGCTCCACTAACCATGCACTACCATGCCTATTTTTCCATAACCCTTCCAATATTGACTTTTTCATTTTTTTTCATCTTTACCAGTTTTTCTGGGATGAAATATCAGGGTTGTTTTGATTGGCAATAATCTTATCAGTGTTTTGGAGCTTTTTATATGGTTAATAGTTTTCAGTTTTTGTGATAATTGTTTTATTCTTTGGCTACTTATCTGTTGGGCTATGGTTTTGGGCTTGAGATCTATCTATTATCTCACCCCTACATTTTGTTTTTGGAAAACATCTCAACATACTTAACTTACACCTGTGCACTCTGTCTATATAGATGCCTTTTTTTTTTTTTTGGCTAAGCAACACAGCTAGTAAGTGTTATGTGTTTGAGGCCGGATTTGAACTCAGATCCTCCTGATTCCAGGGCTGGTGCTCTATCCACTGCGCCACCTAGCTGCCCCTATGTAGATGCCTTTTAAGTGTCCTAATAATGGCCAAGTTCTTAGGAATTACATGTATTGTCTTCCCATACAGGAAAGTAAGTGGTTTAACTTTATTGAGTCCTATGTGATTATTCTTTCATGTTTACATTTCATGTTTCTCTTGAGTCTTGTGTTTGAATGTCAAGTTTTCTTTTTGGATCTGCTCTTTTCATCAGAAGTGCTTGAAAGTCCTCTACTTCGTTAAATATCCATTTCCCCCGTCAGGATTATACATAGTTTTGTTGCATAAATGATTCTTGTTTCTAATCCTAGCTACTTTGCATTTTGGAATATCATATTCCAAGCTTTCCACTTCTTTAATGTGGAAGCTGTTAAATCTTGTGTGATTGTAACTGTAGCTCCACGATGTTTTTCTGGCTGCTTGCAATGTTTTCTCCTTGACCTGGGAGCTTTGGAATTTGTCTGGAATCATGTAACTTTTCATTTCAGGATCTCTTTCAGGAGGTGATCAATGTATTCTTTCAATTTCTATTTTACCCTCTGGTTGTAAGATCTGGGCAGTTTTCCTCCATAATTTCTTGAAATGTGATGTCTAGGCTTTTCTTTGATCGTGGCTTTTAGGTAGTTCAATAATTGCTAAATTATCTCTTTTTAATCTATTTTCCAGGTCAGTTGTTTTTCCAATAAGCTATTTCACATTTTTAATATTTTTTCATTCTTTTGACTTTGTTTTATTGTTTTTTGATGTGTCATAGAATCATTAGCTTCCACTTGCCCAATTCAGATTTTTAAGGAATTATTTTATTCAATGAGCTTTTGTATCTCCTTTTCCATTTGACCAATTATGTTTTTTAAATTAATTTTTAGTTTTTAACATTCACTTCCATAAGCTTTTGAGTTTTCAATTTTTCTCTCCCTCCTACCCCTCTCCCCTCCCCAAGATGGCATGCAATCTGATATAGGCCCTATGTATACATTCCTATTAAACATATTTTCACATTAGTCATGTTGTAAAGAAGATCAGTTCTGTTTTTTAGGTGTTATTTCCTTCAGTATTTTTTGTGCCTCTTTTACCAAGCTATTAATTCTTTTTTCATAATTTTCTTACATCATTCTCATTTCTTTCCCCAATTTTCCTCTGAATATTAAAAATCATGATCTTAAAAAATAGAAGAGAAGATTATATACCTTTCACAGTCATGTTAAAGGTATGGGTAGGAAATGTATCCTTAACCAAACAAGGAATAGAGACAGTTCCGTAAGATAAAATAGGTAATTTTGATTACATGAAAGTGAAGTTTTTTACATGCAAAATTAACACATCTAAAATTAAGGAGGGAAGTGGCAAAATGAAGAAAAAAAATCTTTGTTATTAAATTTCTACCAGTCATCTCTTTAACTCTTCCAGGAATTCTTGTTGGGCTTGGGTCCAATTAGCATTTTTCTTTGAGGCTTTTTGGTACTGTTTTCACATTGCTGTTTCTGAGTTTGTCTTGGTCTTCCCTGCCACCATAGTAGCTTTTTAGGCACTGTGCTAAGCCTCAGGCTTTTTCATGCTGCTGTTTTAAGAGCTAGTCCTGGAATTCTGGGTGTTTTGGGTGCTTCCAAAGTGGTGTGTTCTTGGGAGAAATGTGTCACTGCTTTCTTGGTCTGCTCTCTGGTCTTTACCCAGGAAGGGCCTTGGCTACCCTGTAGCCACAAGTGCTAGCACTCCTCTTGGCCCTGGAACTATGACCAGGTCCCCTGCCCTCCCAAATAGCAAGCACTAACTCTCCTCTTGTGGCCAACCATAGGTACTTCTCTGCGCCCTGGAACTGTGACCCAGAACTACGTATGGACAATAGAGTTGATACGTATTGCCAGCTGCACTCAGTGCTAGCAAAGAGTCCCCTGGGACCCCTTTCTGACCAGTTGTCCAACTCTCTTACGATCTCTGAAATGAGAGCTCTCAAAGTTGCTGCTGCTACTGCTATTGTGGCTGCCTCCAAGGCCCATTACTATGAACAGGCAATTTTTGGAGGAAAAAAAAATCAAAGCTATCAGTAGTCACACAGAAATGCTCTAAATCAATAATAGAGAAATGCAAAATAAAGAAACTCTGATGCACCATCTCACACCCATTGGATTGGCTAAGATGACAGAAAAGGAAAATGATAAGTGCTGAAGGGGATGAAGGGAAAGAGGTACACTAATGCACAGTTGGTAGAGCTGTGAACTGGTGCAACCATTCTGGAGGACAATTTGGAACCATGCTCAAAGAGCTATGAAACAGTATATACCCTTTGACCCAACAATACTGCTTATTGGGTCTATACCCCAAGGAGATTAAAGAAAAAGGAAAGCTACAAATATTTTTGTACATCCTTAATTAGAATTTGTTTTGTTTTAGAACTAATTCTTTCCTTAATTTCCCCATACTCTAATTGCCCCTTCTCCCCTTTCCCTCCTATTTTCTTGTTAAGTGAAGTGTAATTCTATACTCAACTGTGTGCACGTGTGTGTGCATGTTGTGTATTCTCCCCTCCTTCAACCAGTTCAGGTGAGAGTGAGGTGCGAGTGTCAGCCACTCACCCCACCATTTGTTCCCTCCTCTTTGTAAGGATGCTGACTTACCTGCCCCCATTATGTGATATTTTTCTCTAACCTTCCTTTCTCTTTAGCTCACAATGTATTCTTCTTCCCTTCTTTTTCCATTCTTTTCTTAAGATTTTCAAGACATAACAGAATCATTCCCAGGATATCTGTCCAATTAAGCTCCTACTATGACTCCTAATGATCACAGGGGGTTAGAGGGGACACATGTATCATTTCCTCATAGTAGAACATAAGTAGTTTATCTGTGTTTAATCCCTTATGATTGTTCATTTTTACCTTTTTATATTTCTCTTAATCCCTATGTTTGTTTCCATATAGCTCTGGCTATATAAGCATCAAGAATGCTTAGAAATCCTCTATTTCATTTAATATCAATTTTTTCTCTTGGGGGATTATATTCAGTTTTGCTAGGTTATTCTTGGCTGTAAGCCTATATCCTTTGCTTTCTAGAATATTGTATTCCAAGCTCTCTACTCTTATAATGGTGGCTGCTAAATCACATGTGATCCTGAGTGTGACTCCTTGATATTTGAATTCTTTCTTTTTGACTGCTTGCAGTAATTTTTCTTTGGCATAGAAGCTCTGGATTTTGACTGTGGTGTTCCTAAGACTTCTCATTTTGGTATTTCTTTCAAGAGGTGACTGGTGGATTCTTTCTATTTTTACTTTGTCCTTTGGTTCCAAGAGATCTGAGCAGTTTTGTTTTATGATTTCTTGAAATATGATTTCTAGGCTTTTTTTTAAAATCATGGCTTTCTGATAGTCCAATGATTCTTATATTTTTCCTCTATTTTTCAAATCACTTGTTGCTATGAGATCTTACATTTTTTCTTATTTTTTAAGTCTTTTGAAGTTGTTTTAATATTTCTTATCAAATGGAGTTATTAGTTTCTATTCAGTCCGTTCTAATTTTTAGTGAGTTTATTGCTTAGGCAAAATTTTGTATCTCTCATGCCAAACTGTAAATTCCCTTTCCAATTCTATTTTTTCTTCTAGTGCTCTAATTTCGTATATAAAAATATTTTAAACTTTTTTTTATTTAGAAAAATTCTTCATCTCTTTCAGGAATTCTGGTTGAACTTGTGCCCAAGGCTTTGCTTGTAGATATTTTGGACTCATTTTCTTCTTCTGTCTCTTTACTGAGCATCTCTCATCACGATAGCGTTTTTATGGTGGGATTCTTTTTATTTGCTCATTCTTCCAGCCTTATTTCTTGACTGTGGACATCATGTTAGGGCCAGGCTCTGTATACTTCTGGCAGAAATGTTTGGGCTGCTCCTGCTGCTTTCTTGGGTGTGTTTAGTGCTGAATATTCTAGGCTCTCAGGGACAACTCAGGCTGGAGATGCTGCAAGCTTTCAGTTCCACCAAAGTGGTCTGATGGAAGGCAAAGTTTGGTCACTGGCCCCACCCTGGTCTGAGCTCTGCAAATTCCTGACCTGCACTTGAGCCTGAGCAACAGTGCCCTGTTGCCGGACTCAGCTACTACCTATTGCCGAGAAAGTTCTGCTAGTTTGGATTGTCAGCACCATCATCTTCCTGTTGGTCTGAGGTTCCTGCCCTGGTTACTCCTGCACAGGTATCAGACTAAACTAAAAATTGGCACTGAGATATGCCTCTGTTCCTAGGATCTGGCCCGTGCTTCTTTTGCTTACTTCTGAACTGCTTTCTCTTTCAGCTCCTTACCCTAGAACTCCATCCCTAGGTTTAGGTCCCCTCCTCAATAGGCCCTGGATCTATGGCCTGGGATCGGGCAGTGGAGGACACAATTGCTCGTTGCCACCTGTTTCCTCACCCTTAATAAGGTCTTCATGCCCCATATGGTTCTGGGACTTGCCCTGCTTTATATTGCTGTAGTGTTCCTCATAGCCTGTTCCTTGCCAGACTATTCCCAGTGTCCACAGACCTCTTTGTCTGTCTCCCTTTGTCTACCTTGGGTGGAAAAATGATTCATGGTGTTTTTTTCTTGGATTTACCCATCAGGATTTGCTCTGGCGTTTTTTCTAGACCTTTTTTTTGGGGGGGGGCTTAGATATACTTTTTCCTGCTGCTCTACCATTTTGGCTCTGCTTCATCAATAATCTCTCTTTTTAAAATTATTATTTATTTATAACATTCTTATTTTTATTTTTAATTTTTAGGCAATTGGGGTTAAGTGACTTGCCCAGGGTCACACAGCTAGTAAGTGTCAAGTGTTTGGTCTGAGGCTGGATTTGAACTCAGGTCCTCCTGACTTCAGGACCGGTGCTCTATCCACTGTGCCACCTAGCTGCCCCTATTAATAACATTCTTTTCTTGTTAATTTTTAAGTTCCAAATTATCTCTTTCCCTTCCTCCCATCCCTTCCTCACCCACTGAGGAGGCAAGCAAAATGATGTCATTTATACATGTGAAATCATGCAAAACATGTTTCCAAATTAGCCACATCATAAAACAAAGCAAAAAAATAGAGAAAATTATACTTCAATTTGCACTCAGAGTTCAACCGTTCTCTCTGTGGAGGTGTATAGCATAATTTCCTCTGAAATTGTCTTGGATCAAAGAAGCTAAGTCTTACAGTTGATTGCCATTACAATATTACTGTTACTGTACACAATGATTTCTTGGTTCTTTTCACTTTACTTTGCACCAGTTCCTATAGGTCTTGGCATGTTTTTCTGAAACCAACCCCCTTGTAACTTCTTGTAGCACAATAGTATTCCATCACAATCATATGTGACAACTTGTTCAGCCATTCCCCAATTGATGAACATTTCCTCAATTTCCAGTTCTTTGCCACCATAAAAAGAGGGACTATACCTATTTTTATATGTGTGGGTCCTTTTCCTTTAATCTCTTTGAGGTGCAGACCTAGTAGTGGTATTTTTAAAAATTAATTTTACTTATTTTTGTTACATTTTAAGTTCTGAACTGTCATCCTCCCTCCCTACCCTGCACTAGAGAAAGCCATCATTTGACAGAGATTTATAAATATATGTAAAAACTATATTAAGCATACTTCTATTTGTCAGTTCTTTCTCTGGAGGTAGATAGCACCTTTATAGTTAATTTGAATATTTATAATACTCAATAACTTGGTTGTTCACAATTACTCTTAGAACAATATTGCTGTTACTGTATATTACTGTATACAGCATTCTCTTGGTTCTGCTCATTTCACTTTTCACTATTTCATTAAGTCTTTGTTTTTCTTTTTCTTTTTTTAAGTCTTTGTTTTTCTAAAATCAACCAGTTCATCATTTCTTACAGCACAGTAGTATTCCATCACAATCATATACCACAACTGCTTTAGCCATTCTCCATTTGTTGAACGTCCTCTCAATTACCAGTTCTTTGCCACCACAAAGAGGTACTATATATATTTTAGAACATACGGGTTCTTTTCCCTTTCCCTGATCACTGTGGGAAACAGATCTAATAGTAGTATCACTAGGTCAAAGGGTATATATAGTTTTATAGCTGAGCATCTAGTAGTGGTATTGCTGGGTCAAAGGGTATGTAGAGTTTTATAGCCTCGTGGGCATAGTTTCAACTTGTTCTCCACCAACAGCGTACTTATTTTCCCACATCTCCTCCAGCATTTGTCATTTCTTATAGGAGTCAGGTGGTACCTCACAGTTGTTTTAATTTGCATTTCTCTAATCAGTAGTGATTTAGAGCATTTTTATATGAATAAAAATAGCTTTGATTTCTTCTTTTGAAAACTGCCTATTCACATCCTTTGACCATTTAGCAATTGGGGTATGGCTCTTATTTTTATAAATTTGACTCAGTTCCCAAATATTTGAGAAATGAGGTCTTTATCAGAGAAACTTGCTGCAATTTTTTTTATATTACTTCATTGTCTGTGGCACATTTTAGCAAAATTTAGTTTCCCTAATTATCTCTTTTAATTAGGTCTATTTTTACTTTTTCGTTTTACTTTTGCTTTGTCTGAGATCATGATTGCCACTTCTATCTTTTTTACTTCAGCTGAAGCATAATAAATTCTGCTTCAGCCCTTTATTTAAACTCTTTGTGCGCCTTTCTTTCCAGTGTGTGTCACTTGTAACAACATATTTTTGGATTCTGGTTTCTAATTCATTTTGCTATCATCTTCTGTTTTATGGGTGAGCTCATCCCACTCACATTCACAGTTATGATTACTAACTGTACATTTATTTCCCTCCATCCTATTTTTTCTATTTATCCTTTTCTCTTTTTTTAATCCTATCCCTCCTCAAATGTCTGTTTTGCTTTTGACTGCTGTCTCCTTTAATCTGCTTCCCCCTCCCTATTATCACCCCTTCTATATTTTTATCCTTCCTAAATTGGGAATGTCATTTGCATTCATACAGTTGTTGTGAAGAAAGTATTTATATGTAAACTGTAAGACACTGAAATTATTGTGGGAAATTATTTTAAAATTTTTTTTACTTCCCTTTTGTCTCTCCAAATCCTTTTCTTTGTCTTATTGCTATAGATATAGTACTAATTAGCACTTGTGAGTGAGAATTATCTGACTTGTAATTTTCCCCCTAAAATCAATCCTTAGGGTACATGGATCTATATGTTTGGTTACCAACCCTGTTCCTGGGGGAGAGTGATATTCTGGAATGGACATTGTCACTAATGATACCCATTCACAACTGAGGATTGACTTAAAGGACAAGCGGCTGCTAAGCCTGGGGTCCATCCTTTTGGATTCTTAGTCAAAACTTAAATTCTTTGATTTGGGGACAAATAGAGAATTTAAAGTTGCTTAGTTCACACTCTGCCTTACTGGGATTTAGGATCTTTCTACAATCTCAGAGTTGGAAAAAATCTGGGAGTCCAGTAGGTACCTGACTAGCAATATCCTTTGCAATAAAACTTACAAGTGGTTATCCAGCCCAATAACAACTCTGTGAGGTAGGACTACTATTTGCTTTTTATAGATGAAGAGACCATCATTATTAAGGATGCACTGAACCTCCCCTGTGCTAGGTACAATTCATAGGATGCCCATTTCCAAATCTGGTGGAATGGATCAGTTAGTACCAGTGCCCAACGACTCAAACAAATGGTCCTTTTACTAAATATGCATTCTGAAACGGCCTGGTAAAAGCAATCCCCAAAGTGGTTAAAAGTAGTTCAGTTATATAAAAACAGACAAAAGCTGCTGGTAAGGTTCAAAGCAGTAGGCAAGAGCCAGAATCCTAAAACCTACTTTTGTAGTCTTCTTGCCCAAAGGGCCCACAACTAGGTTCCAGATCACTTCAATCTGGTGTAAAGTTAACCTAAACTGCCCAGGTTTTCACGACAAGACAATCCTGGTTGGTGTTGAAGTGTATGTATTCTGTGTGAGGGTTAACTCATGCCTCTTCAATTCCACTAGTATGCTGGCTCATAACATAGGATCATAGATTTAAAACTGAAAAGGATCTCACAGGTCACGGAGTCCCTTCATTTTACAGATGGGGAAACTGAGGCAAAAGAGATTAAATTACTTGTCCAGGGTTGTGTGACTAGTAAGTACCAGAAACATGATTTGAACCCAGGTCTTCCTAACTCCACCCCCCAGGGCTCTATCCATTACACCATGCTTCTTCCATGCTGGGGTATGCCATGTGGGATGATAATCTACAGATGAATACATTCTGGTGTTGTCAAGTCAGGAAGGCTATTAGTAGACCCAAAGTCCTTTCATCTCCATTTTCCTTCCCAAGGATGCAGCATAGTATAGTGTAGTGGTTTTTTTTTTTAAAGGTGTGTGATAGCACACTAATATGCACATGTCTTCCCTATACCCAAAAACTTCTACCTTTCCAACCCCTGCGCCTCCATCCCTGAAATTTGCTGCCTTCCTTCCCTGCTTGTCTTTAGGGAGGTCATAATGGTGGCTTTTATCAGTGAAGGTGCCTCCTTTTCAACTCTGAATTCTAGGGAAGTAAAAAAAGAAGAGGGTGAAAAGGCATGAGCAGGGAGAGGTGGAGGAATCTCAAAGTCCAAGGATTAGGGAGAGAGGCCTTGACTCTTTGGGAAAATCTACTTAAACATTTGACGTACCTCAGTTTATCATGGCAGAGAATCTCATGCCATGAGCCAAAAAGTTTGAGAATTATTGGTCTCAGGTATCAGCTCTGCCATTTACCAGATAGATGACCTTGGGAAAGTCACTGAACCTCTTTCTAAATTTGCTTCTTCTTCTGTAAAATAAGGGGGTTGAACTAGATGATCTCTAATGTCCCTTTCGACTTTAAATCCCATGAACAGACACGGAAGGGAGGCAGATCTTATTATCCTCATTTTTAAACCTTAAGACACGTAGCAATGTTAGTGATGTTATTGTAAAGGAGATTGGCAAGGTTGAGCCCTGATAATTGTGGATATCATCTCCACATAGAGCTGGCAGCTTCTGAACCAGTATTGCCTCTGGTCTAGTTACCATGTGAAGAAGATGAGCCTTTTGTTTTGAGCCAGAACTGGGAATGTTAACCAAAGCACTAATTGATGATTTGGCCCCTTTCTCTTCTCTGGTGGTGAGCAAGGAGAATGAACACTGTTGGCCCTCTCTGGATTGGAGGGAATCTTCGGTCCTCACTCACCCAAAGCCTCCGTGAAGCCACTAACACACGACCTTGCAGATGCTGAGAGAGGAAGTGATAGTAGCATCAATGGCCTCCTCTGCAAGCTGCCATTTCTTCCACAGTGGCAATCGTGTGGCTTCATGAATATGGGCCTCTGCTTCTTGCCCCTTTGGCTTGGTTCTTTCCTACTTTTGGGTGAAGGAATATTAGACTAGTCAGTGACCTTGTGAGGTCAAAAGGTTGGAATAGCAAGAGCCCAAAGTTTAGGAGCTGGAGGCCATTTGTGGTTTACTGAAGACTGAGCACAGGTGAGGAGGCTGCAGAGGCCCAGAAGAGGAAATGTCCTTTTTTTTTTTTTTTTAAAAGGCAATTGGGGTTAAGTGACTTACCCAGGGTCACACAGCTAGTAAGTGTCAAGTGTTTGGTCTGAGTCTGGATTTGAACTCAGATCCTCCTGACTTCAGGGCAGGTGCTCTATCTACTGTGCCACCTAGCTGCCCCAAAGAGGAACTGTCTTGACCCAGCCCAGTGGTCTTCTTCCTAGGGACTGAAGCAATAGATGGGAAATACTTAATAACTTCTGTTCTTGCTATATCTTCACAGTAAATCCTTTTGTAATAGTTAATTAGTGTTAATTGGTTAAATGAAACCAGAGTATCTAATCATTGGATAGAATCACTTACATCAATGATATGAAAGAGAAACTAACTATAATTGGTAATTAATATTGAAGGAACACACTAGAATGGGGGCTTGAGCCAATGGGATTAAAGAAAAATCCATCCAGCTCCTCAGGGGAATGTCCTAGAATCTTGAGGAAGAGATGCTTCCTTATTCTGAGGGACCTGACTTATCAGGGTGAGGGTGAGTCAGAGTCTGTATAGGCTACAGCATTGTTGCTATTTTAGAGTTGAGTAAACTGGAACCTAGAGAAGTGATTTGTTCCACAGAGCTGGTAAATGTCAAAACTTGGACTAGAACTCAGAGTTTTCTTTCTTCTGCACTAGAACCACTGATTGGGCATGTGTCCTGGTAGATGCCGTTGAACTTCATGTACTGATAGGTAGTAGCTGCTTTCTTGCCACCTTCCCAGAGCTCAGGAGTGGATCTACCAATTCACAGTAGATAGTGGGCTGGTCCCCAAGTAAGGGAGATGATCCTTCTCCCACTACTCCCCCTTCTCTCTCTGTCTCTGTCTCTGTCTCTGTCTCTCTCCCCCTCCTCTTTTCTCCTCTTCTCTCTTTTCTTCTTCTCCTTCTTCTTCTTCTTCTTCTTCTTCTTCTTCTTCTTCTTCTTCTTCTTCTTCTTCTTCTTCTTCTTCTTCTCCTCTCTCTGTCTCTTTCTCTGTCTCTCTCTCTGGAGTCATGGACTTAGGGTTGGGCGGGATTTTATAGACCATCTAGTCCACTCTCCTCCTGTTATATATGAAGGAATTGAACTGAGGCTCAGAGAGATTAAGCGACCTGTATAATGTCATACATCTAATAAGTATCAGAGTCGAGATTTGAACTCAGGCTTTCCTGACTCCATGTCTAGCATTTTACCAAGCACACTAAGGGTTCTTAACCTGGTGTCCATGAACTGTAAAAAAAATTGGCAACTGTATTTCAATTTAATTGGTTTCTTTTTTATGCATTTAAATTATGTATAAAAATGATTTTGAGAAGGGGTCCATAGGCCTTACCAGACCTCCAAAGGGGTCTATGACAAAAAAAAAAATCAATAACCCCTGCACTTACCAGACTTCCTCTGGTTTTCTTAGAAGCCAGTGGGTTCTTCTACATCTCCACCCCTTACCATTCTGTAGATGAGCTTATGGGGCCACATACAGCTGCCTCTTATAGGTAGGAATCCATCAGTATTACGGTATTGCCTTCTGAAAGGGTGTTTGGAGCTTTGACCACGGATAGGTGCTTACCGTTTATTTCCGCTCTTCCTAGTTCTCAAGTGACCCTTTCTACTTGTAAAATGAGGAACATCGTCACTGAACACAAAAGGTCAGAGTTAGAAGAGACCTCAGAACCATGGTTCCTTGTCCTGTTTGAGCAGGATGATCTCTTGAAATTTCACTGACCTGAATTATGACAACAAATATTGGCCCCTGAGGGAGAATAATAAGGACACTGATGCCACCCTGGCACAGGCCCTCATCACTTCACGCCCGGATGGCCATAAATAGCCTGTTGGTCACTCTTTATGCTCCCTTCAGCTATGAAACTCATCTTCCTAAAATGCATTTGGCCGCACTGCCCCTCCTGTTCAACAAACTCTGCTGGCACCTTATCGGCTCCAGGATCAAATAGAGCATCCTCTGTCTGACATTCAAAGCCCTTCATAATAATGTGGTCTTTGTCTACCTTTCCAGTCTTCCCACACCTTGCTCCCCTTCACACACTCCACAATCCAGCAACATTGGTTTCCTTGCTATTCCCCCTCCAAGATACTCCACTTTCTGCTTGTGCTTTGTTACTGCCTGCCCCCCCTGACTAGAATTCTCTTCCTCCTTATCTCTGCCACCTTCCACAAGAAAAAAGCCTTTCCCAATCCCCCTTCGTCTTCATGCCTTCCCATTGAGACTCCCCCCAGTTTGTCTTGTCCACATTTTGTTTATACGTGTTTGTTTGCATGTTGTCTCTACCATTAGATTGTGAAATTCTTGCGAGCAGGGGCAGTCTTTTGGCTTTCTTTGAATCCCTAGCACTTAGTACAGTGCCTGGCACATAGGAACCGTTTAATAAATGCTTGTTGATTTGGCTTGAAATATACCTCCTCCTTGCATTGGAGCTGGGCAGCTGGGTGGCACAATGGATAGAGTGCTGAGCCTGGAGTCAGGAAGACTCATCTTTCTGAGTTCAAATGTGGCTCCAGATACTTTACTAACTGGGTGACCCTAAGCAAGTCACTTAACTCTATTTGCCTCAATTTCCTTATCTGTAAAATGAGGTGGAGAAGGAAATGGCAAACCACACCAGTGTCTTTGCCAGGAAAACCCCAAATGGGATCACGAAGAGTTGGATACAACTGAAAAACTTCTTTGAAGGGACTATGAATACGGGGCTATGGGTATGGGATATTGTAAAGCCACCAGATGTGATTAATATGTTTGTTTTGTTTAATTTTTTTTTTATAGGGGAAGGTTCACTGTAAGAGGGAGAGATCTGAAGGAGAAATATAACTAGAAATGATTGCCATGTAAAAACAAAAGGCATCAATTAAACTTTTAAAAATTCACAGACCCCAACATGATAGTAGTTGTACCAATAGATACATTGATAAAGAAAATACTCAATTATTAAAAAGCTGCTATGAATTCACCAGCATCTTTAAAATTTTAATTGATTCCTTTTCTTTACACTCAGTAACACTTTTAAATGAGATTGTATTTCATTGATCATGCCAGCATCTACATATGATGAATCATGCTTTAATATTGGCTATCTCTCATGCCTAGAATGCCCTCCCTCATTAACTCATTAACTCTCCTTTAAGATGCGTTTTCCTTATGAAGCTCTTCTTGATCCCCTCTGACTGCCTTGTTTTCAGCTACTTTGTAGATATTTGCATTATTAACTCTATATGAACAGGATCTGTATACCTCCTTGAATTAATTAAAGCCAGTGTATGTGTATGAATGTATCTCTGTGTACATCTATATCTCTGTATAATCTGTACTTCTTATCTTCCCCCATAAGAAGGTAAACTTATTTCCAGTAGGGATTGTTTAATTCTTTGTGCTTTTATCCCAAATGACTAGCATACTATAAGCATTTACTAATTATATTACCTGTTCATTGAGTGATTGATTGACACAGGTGTGGGAGAGATCTATTCTCACGTTGCATGTTCTGTTGGCGTTAAACAATAATCATCTAATGAACGTAGCGTACATATGGATTTATGGGTCTCCTGCAATAACTGCATGGTTCACAGATTGAGAACCACTTCCTTACGACATGCATGATTAAAGCAAAAAGCAAACAAACCATGCATAGAATATTAGAAATAGAACTGATCTCAGAACACAAACTGTTAGAGATGCAAAGAACTATATGAAATACCCTGTTATAATAATTAGTTCACTTTAAGCCTAGGGTGCAATATAATATTCCTAAGGTCCATGTTGCTCATTCCTCCTTCTGCTTTAGAGAGTTGATTTTAGACAAAAAGTGATGAGTTCAGTCACAATTGCTCTGAGCCCTCACTAAAATTCCTAACATGTAGGAAGGGGTTGTGCTTTCTGCCTAACTTTACATTTATATCTGTCTCTAGTTTATCCCTGGCCTCTTTGTGGTTGGGACAAAATTCAGTTTACTGGAAATGTTTGGGTAACTAAATAGCAGATTACATCTGTGGATAGACAGTCACTGGGAAGGCAAGTTGGGGAATGAGCCAATCTTTTTCCAGGACTTATTTAGAGCATATGACTCTTTATATATCTTCCTTGGCATACAGTAGGTGCTTAATAAATATTGATTGATTCTTTGCCACTGTTCAGTTCTACCTCTGCCTCTCAGGGGCATTTTGGAATTTCATGTTTGCTTCAGCCTCCCAAATCCAGAAAGGGAAGCTAAGTGGCACGATGGATAGAGCCCTGGGTCTGGAGTCAAAAAGACCTGAGTTCAAATTCAGCCTCAGACACTTACTAGCTGTGTGACCCATGGAAAGTCATTTAACCCTATTTGCTTCAGTTTCCATATCTATAAAATGAGCTGGAGAAGTATCTTTGCCAGGAAAACCCAAATGGGGTCATGAAGAGTCAGACACAACTTAACAACAACAACAACAAACCCAGATCCTCAGAACATCTATCTGGTTTTAAGATACAAATTCCTTAGAGCAGGATCCAGTTACTCACATGCTGGCTTTGATTAATTCAAGGAGGTATACAGGTCCTATTTATATTTGGTTCTGGTTGGTTGGTCGTTCAAGAAGTGTTTTTACGTAACAAAAGTAAGTACTTTTAAGAGGGTAGAATGCCACCCTTGTACTTAGAATATGGAATGATTAAACATTAGATTTAGAGGGGGCTTAGATGGGACATAAAATGTTCATAGGATCACAGCATTTCAGAATGAGAAGCAAACTTGGAATAAAGAATGTCCCAGCTTAGATGAACCAGAAGTAGTAGTGGTTTGAGAACTGATCAGCAGCATGGGCTTTGTGGTTCAAAGGGACAAGCATTCCCTCCCATCCCTGAGAGTGATTTGGGACTATTACGATTTTTGAACATGAAGGCAGATTTGTGTCATGCCTGGAATTCTTAACAGGGCAACACATGAGAGAGAGATGGAGAAGAAGAGAAAAGGACTGCCTTGTGGGTAAAATCCCTCTGAATTATAAATCCCAGGACTAGTCCATTCTCAAACCAATAATAGAACTTAGAACGTAGAAAGTCAGAGCTGGAAAATGCCTGAAAACAAAGGGCCAGAGCAGAAAGGACCTTAGATCATGGAATGCTAGAAGCAGAAAGGGCCTTGGAAACCCTGGGTGCAACTCCCTCATTTGACTAAACTGGAGAGAAGTGAAATCATTGGTATACAACAAGGTAGCTAACATTGCTGGACCAGGAATTTGGACCTTCTGGATTCTGAAACAGTACTCATCTTCCCTTGATTTGATTCAGCAAAGTATGGATTTTAAGAGCTAGTCAGTTGGCTTGAGGCAGCCAGGTGGTATAATGGATAGAGAGATGGATCTGGAGTCAGGAAGACTTGAGTTCAAATCTAGCCTCAGACCCTTCCCTGGGCAAATTGTTTTACCTTTATCTGCCTTAATTTTCTCAACTGTAGAATGGGGATAATAATAGCAACTACTCCAAGGGGTATTTTATATTGTATATATGTATGTATGTATGTGTGTATATATATATATATATAAAATATATAATGCATATATATATGTATTATATATATATAATATATGTGTGTATATATATGTATATATAATATATAATGTGTATATATATGTATATATGTATATTCATATTGTGAAGTTCTGATGAGATAATGTTTGTAAAGTGCTTAGCACTGTACCTGGCACATAGCAGGTGCCTAATAAATGCTTATTTCCTTCCTTTAAGAGCTTAAAGGGACCACAAAGATCACCTAGTCCCTGGACAGCTAACGTTTAACACTAGGGTCAAGTGTGGCCTATAGAACCTTATGGACTGTGGCACAACCAAAGGGGTGTGCCCTTTCACATCAGTAACAATCTCCCCTGATCCAACCTCCCATAGCACTTGGCGCCTTGGTAACACACTTACCATGTGATTCTCTATGCTGTTGTTTATCTCCTTACTGGACTAAGTTACTTCAGGGTAGAGCCTCTGTCTTTTCAAACTTGTATCTCCAGCAGAGTCCAACACAATGCTCTGCATGTAGTAGGTGCTCAATAAATGTTTGTTATTAAATTAATGTATTATAAAGCACATCAGCACCATTCTGCCATTCAGCAACAAACTTTTTTTTATTTTTATCATCTACTATGTATAAGGTTTTGGGAAGTACGATATAACACAATTACAGATGCTTGTACTGAATGACATTATATTTGTTGTGTATCATTCTGTTATTCTTGGTACTGTGGGTGTAAAAGACAAAGCTGAGCTCTATCTTTCCCTAACTATAGAGCTGTCCCCCCACCTCTTGAAGTCAGTAATGGTTGGTTCTGGGGTGGGGGGAGGGGAAAAGACAGGAAGCTATTTCCTCTGGAAAGGGCAGTGGAGGAAAGTTGACAGAGGGCCCAGCCCTTTCAGGGTCCAGCAAGATGAATGGCATGGAAGGCTGTGGAGGCGCCGGGCAGACTCATTTCTCTGCCAGAGCCAGGGCTGCTGGAAGGAAAGCCAGAAGTGGGGAGAGGGTGTCAGACCCGAGGTTGGCTGGGTTTATGAAAATCTACAATGTGGAAAACAGTCCAGGGGATTACTGGTGGTCAGCATCTGGCCTGGACAGCATTGTCTTTTACATCAAATCTAAGTCCACAGTACCATAGAATGTCAGAGGTGGGAGGGCCCTGAGACCACAGAGCATAAAATGTCATAACATAGAATATTAGAGCTAACAGGGACCTAGAACATGGAATGTAGTAGGTCAATCTGGAGGGGACCTTAGAACATAGAATGTTAAATCTGTAAGAACCCTTAGAACACAGAACATAAAATGTTAGAAAGTAGAATGTTAAAGCCGAAAAGGACTTTAGAATGTGGAATATAGAACATTCCATCTGGAAAGGACCTTAGAACTTAGAATATCAGACCTAGAAGGGAGCTTAGAAAAAAGAACACAGAATGTCAGAGCTGAAAAGGATCTTCAAATATGAATGCCAGTGATGGAAGGGACCTTAGAACACAGAATGTCCAAACTAGAGGGACCTTAAAGCACAGAATGGCAGCTATGGAAGGGACCTTAGAGATAATTTGGTCCAACTTTCTTGTTTTACAGAATAATAACATCTAACATTTACGTATTACTTTAAGGTGTACAAAGCACTTCACATGCATTATTTCATTTGATCCTTACCACAGCCTAAGACAATGGAATTGAGGGAGAAGAAAAGCAATTTGCCTCAAGTCACTTTGATGCCCCAAGCACTGAGAGGAATTTGTGGCATAGTGATAGAGCCATAAAATGTCAGACAGAAAGAAAACTTAGACAATATCTAGCCTTTTTACTTTTACAGAAGCCCAGAGAGGAGAAATAACTTGGCCAAGGCCATACAGTGAGATAACTAGTGTTAGACCTCAGGTTTTCTGACTCCTCAGATACAGTGATCTTCTAAATGTTATTTCCTCAAGGCTGATGCAGTTGGAGAAGGAGCCAAAGCCATTTTCTGTGATGCCTGAAATCCTATAATTAGAATCGTATCTTTAGTTCAACACATTGTCTTCAGGAGGCTCCTGTTAAAATTTGTGTTTGTTATTTGGGAGGGGAGAAGCAAGGGTAAGACATTAGAAACAACATCATCAAAGGATGGAACGTGGAGTGGGGTGAAGGTGCTGAGATCTATTTAGCTCTGGTAAGCTTCCCTAGAATGGGATTCCCATAGTAGGTGGTCATGTTGTTAAAGATATAGTTTTAACTTTGTCTACTTATTGTTTGACCTTAGGCAAATCATTTCCCCTCCTCGAGGTATCAGTTTCCATATCTTTAAAATGGGGATTATTGTTGTTCAATCATGTCCAACTTTTCATAACCCCATCTGGGGTTTTCTTGGCAAAGATACTGGAGTGTTTTGTCACTTCCTCCTCCACCTCATTTTACAAATGAGGAAACTGAGGCAAACAGGGTTAAGTGACTTGCCCAGGGTCATATAGCTTATAAGTGTCTGAGGCTGGATTTCAACTCAGGTTTTCCTGACTCCAGGCCCTGCGCTCATCCACTGTGCCACTTAGCTGCCCCAAATGGAAATGAATACATCTAAACTACCTACCCCTAACTATTTGTGAGGATGAAATAAGATAATGGATGCAAAAGTGCTTTGAAAATTAACAATGTAAGGGAGTAATAACATTAATTAATTATCTAATTAGCATTATGCATTCTAGAAAGCAATTTGGAATTAATCAAACAAAATGATTAAAATGTTCATATCCATTTACCCAGATATTACACTGTTAGGCATATACTCAAGGAAGTCATTGATAAAAATCACATAAATCAAGATATTTATAACAGCACTGTTTGTGGTAGCAAAAAATTGGAAACAAAGTAGATGCTTATCCACTGGGGAATGGCAAAACAAATTATGGTCCATGAATGTACTATTACTGTGCTATAAGAAATGATGAGTGTGATGAATCATAGAAAGATACATATGAACTGATACAGTGTGAAGTAAAAAAAGCCAAGAAATATCCACAATGACTACAACCATGTAAATAGAAAGAACAATGCCGCCCCCCTCCCAATATAGAAATGAAATATTGCAATATTACAAAGAATAAGTTTGGCCTCAAAGTAAAGATGTGAGAAGTCACCTCTACCCTTTATGCAGAGATAGGAGGAGTCCACTGATGTGTTTTATATATATATCTATATATATATATATCTATATATATAGATATATATATATATATATATATCTATATATATATATCTATATATATATAGATATATATATACACACACACACACACACACACACACACACACACACACACACATATGTATATTTGGCTAGGCAATGAGGTTAAGTGACTTGCCCAGGGTCACACAGCTAGTAAGTGTTATGTGTCTGAGGCCAGATTTGAACTCCTCTTGAATCCAGGGCCAGTGTTCTATCCACTACACCACTTAGCTGCCCCAATGTGTAATATTTTCAATATACTGATTCATTTTACTGAATTATTTTTCTTCTTTCTCTTTTTCTTTTTAAAAAATGTTATCAAGGATGGCTGTCTGGAATGGGGTGAAGGGAAGGAATATAGGGGAAAATCTTAGCATGGTGAAAATGAAAGATATCAATAAACATATTAAAAATTATTAATAATTACAAAAGTCTTACTTTAATGTGATTTTCCCCTCCCTTAGGGCATATGAGTCTCACATCAATCTTGTCTGGCAAATATTGCTCTTCCCATTTTACAGATGAGGAAACTGAGACCCCGAGTAGAGAATGGTTACATGACGTACAGGAAAGAGTAGTCAATTTGGAGTCAGGTGACCTAGATTTGAACACCTGCTCTTCCAATTGTTACTAGCTGAGTAATCTTAGGTAGATCAGTTCTTCTCTTTGTATTTAGTTTTCTCGTCTGTAAAGTAAGGGCATCAGAACAGATTTCTCTAAGGTCTTTTCCTTCTCTAAATCTTCAACTGTAGATCATAAAATGTGCTAAGGTAATTGATTTCTTTGAAGGCACAAAGAATTAGTGGGAGAGTTAGGAACTAAATTCAGTTCTCCTGACGTACTACTCTGGTGTCCTTTTCACTGTACCATGCTGACTATTAACCACTTTTGACTGATGAAGAAATGAATTCCCAGATGGGAAATCAATTACTCAATCAGCCAGTCAACCAGTATTTATTAAGCAGTCATTAAATGCTATATGGGCATCTAGGTGGTGCCCTGGGTAGAGTGCTGGGCCTGGAGTCAAGAAGACTCATCTTCCTGAGTTCAAATCTGGCCTCAGACACTTACTAGCTGTATGACCTTGGCTAAGTCACTTAACCCTGTTTGCCTTAGTTCCTCATCTGTAAAATGAGCTGGAAAAGGAAATGGAAAACCACTCCACTATCTTTGCCAAGAAAATCCCAAATGAAATCATGAAGAGTCAGTCATGACTGAACAATAACAAAACAATTATTAGCTCATGCAAAGGTACAGAGATGGGAGATAGAGTCATGTACAAGAAATAGCAAAAAAGCCACTCTGGCCAGAGTGTAAGGCAAGGACTTCTTAACCTTTTTTGTGTCCTGGACCCTTTGGCAGGCTGGGGAAGTGCTTTTCAAAATAAGGTTTTTAAATGCGTAAAATAAAGTAGGATTACAGAGAAACCATTCTATTGAAATATAGCTCTCAAAATATTTTTTAAAGAGTTCGCAGAATCCAGATTTAGTTAACTCTCCTGCGTGGGGAGTGTGAGAAGAGGATTGCTGTATGACAAAGTTAGAAAGGTTGTGAAAGTTTTCAAAGCCAAATAGAGGAGTTGGTATTGACATGCCCACGAGTAGGCAGGGATATGAGATCACCACCCCTCATCTGTTGCTTGTTCTATGAGCATAACCTCTGAAGAGGGAGGCTCTGCCGCTCAGGATAGGCCTGAGGCCCAGCTGTGGCACCATCAATCTGGATTCCCTTCTCTGAGCTCAGTTTCTAACATTAGCAAGACCTGGGGAGAAACTTTGGGAAGAGCCAAGAGCTAACAGAGCACCTCCGGCTTGGAGCCTGCTGGGAGCCAAGACCTTGAGCTGTGGAAGGGTTTGATTTAGAAAGATGACTGCCCAGAGAATCTCGCAGAACAATTCTGGCCAGGAAATTCTGGCTTTGGTTCCACTGATCCTCAGAGGATCGACCCATCCCACTTCCCAGCCTTGGCAGCCCTTGACAGACCTGAGTCCCGGCCCCTCTTCTTCTCTCCCTGAGCCCCAGCTCTGCACCTCCTCTTCCCTGATTTTTCTAATGCCCTCTTCCTGAGTCATACATAGCCTCACGGGAATCAGAGGGGGAAGGAACTTTAGATATGTCCTTGAGTCCTCTGAGGGAAGAGCTTTGCAAATCTTAAAGTGCTATAAAAACATAAGTAATTATCATTATTAGAGACCACATAATTAAATTGATTCAACTAGAATTCAAGAGCTTTACAAACCTTAAAGTGCTATATAAACACAGGTAATTATCATTATTGGGGCAGCTAGGGGGATAGAGTGCTGAGCTTGGAGTCAGGTATACTCATCTTCCTAAGTTCAAATCGGGTCTCAGACACTTACTAGCTGTGTGACCCTAGGCAAATCACTTAACCCTGTTTGCCTCAGTTTACTCATCCTTAAAATGAGCTGGAGAAGGAAATGGCAAAGCTCTCCAGTGTCTCTGCCAAGAAAACCCCAGATGGAGTCAGGAAGGGTTGGACACAACTGAAAAATAACTGAATAGCAACAATGATTGTTATTAGAAACCATATAATATAATTATATATAATAATGTATAAGTATAATACTATTATAATTAAGCATGATATATTAATTATATATTAATGTGATATATTTATATAACTAAATTATAATCAATATCATAATGTAATAAATGATAATTCAATTAATTCAAGAAGAGTTTATTAAGTGCCTATTCTGTTTCAGGCTTTGAAGCTGAACACATTATTTTATAGAAGGAAGCTCAGAAGGGAGTGATTTACCTAATGTAAAATGGGGACTAATCGTAGTTAGCATCTATATAGAACTTCACAAATAATATCTCATTGTATCTTCACTACTCTGAGAAGTGGATACTATTATTATCCCCATTATCCAGATGAGGAAACTGAGGGTACTGGAGGTTAAGTGACTTGCCCAGTGTCACACAGTCAGTAAGCATCTGAGAGTAGATTGGAACTCAGGTCTTCCTGATTCCAGGCCCAGTGCTCCATCCACTGTACCATCGGGATGTCTTGTCCATTCCCTTGGCATGGCCTACTGGAAAGTATCCCAGGCTTCAAATCAGGAGAGTAGAGTTTAAGTGCCTGCTCCTCTTCCTGTCTCACTCTATGACCTTGAGCAAATAATTTCCCCTTCCTCAGTTTTTTTCATACGTAAAATAACGGAGTTGGATTAGGTCAGTGGTTCTCAAAGAGTGGTCCCAGGACCCCTGGGAGTCTCCAGGACCCTTTCAGGGGTTCTCAAGGTTAAAACTATTTTCATAATAATACTAAGACCTTTTCATTTCTAATATGGTAAATATAGGTAGATATAGTCCACATAAACAAAAGTTTTTTGGGAAGAATCTTCAACAATTTTTAAGTGTTTAGAGGAGTCCTGAAACCAAAAGGTAAAGAACTGCTGGATTAGATGATCTCCCTAAGGCACCTTATCAACTCTAAATTCTATGATCATATGATCCCAACTCATATCCCATCACTAGGCTTCAGTTTCCTCCTCTGTAAAACATCCTGCCTCCTTCACAGAACTGTTGTGAGAGGTCCATGGGACAACACAGGGAAAGCTTTTGTAAGTTATTACATGAATGATATGGTATCATTATTATTGCCTTTCCTCCTCCATGAAAATTTTCACTGACTGCCTCAGTCCACACTGATCTTTACTTTTATTAAAAAAAACTTTTTCGATCACTTGGAGAAGAGAAGATTTAGGGGGGTAAGTAAACTCTCCTGCCAAACATTTAAAAGAGGCAGAAATTAGGCTCTGGTTGGTCCCAGAGGGTAAGACTATGGCCAATATGGAGGGATGTTACAGGGGGTACAGTTTTCTTTTTGGTAGAACAGTTTCTCATTAATCAGAGCACCCACAATGGAACAGTTGTATGACTTTGTATAGCTGAGTCTCAGTTTCCTTTTCTGTAATATGAGGGAGTTTGACTAGGTTACAGAGTCTAAGAGATGTATTGGATTTAATTTAGAATTTAGTCCAACTTGTACATGAGTAAGAGTCCCTTGGACAACCTACCCAACAAGGGATCATCCAGCTTGGCTTAAAGGTCTCCATTGAGAGGGGACTCGCTCCCTACCTTCCAAGGTAAGCCATTTAACCATCCTAATAGGAAACATTTCCTTGTGACTTTCATGCATCACTCCTAGTTCTAGCTTCTGAAGCCAAGAAGGACAAACTAACCAAATCCCTCTTCCATCTGACAGCCCTTCAAATTACTTGAATACAGATATCACATGTGGGGTTAGGAGATGGAACATTCTAGAAACAGCTAGGAGGCCAGTTTGACTGAACGTAGAGTACTTAAAGGGTAGTAATAGGAAATAAACCTTGAAAAGGAAGGCTAGAGACAGACTAAAAAATCTTAACTTCCAGGCTGAGGAATTTTCATTTTTATTTTATCCTAGAGGCAATAGGGAACCATTGAATGTTTCCGAGCAAAGAAATATCGTGGTTAGGCCTGTGCCTTAGGATTAGAGAGACTAGAAACAGAGACCTCGGTTGCAGTAGCATAAGTGAGAAGGGGTGACTGTGAGTGGAGAGAAGGGGACAGAGGAGAGAGATGTTGTAGAGATAGAATGTTTTGGTCCTGACAACTGATGGGACATGGGGCAGGAGGAGAGAAGACTCAAGGATGAGTCTGAGGTTACAAACCTAGGTAATCAGGGGAAATGACATTCCCTCAATAGAAACAGGGAAGTTCAGAGGAAGGATGGCTCAAGGGAGGAAGTTGGTGAGTATGTGGAATTTGAGATGTTGGCAGAACTTTCATTTGGAAATGTCCAGCACGCAGGTGGTGATACAGGAATAGAATTCAGTAAAGAGATTAGGGCAGTGAATATATAGGTTTGAGAATCACTTGGGTAGAAATAGTAATTGCATCTATTGGGTTGGATGTAATCCCTAAGATTTAGAGGGTAGGTTGAGAAGAGAAGAGGGACTGATCTGGAGGCTTGGGGGACACTCACCTTTACATGCTAGATGGGTGATGGTTCATAGATGAGACTGGGAAAGATCCTTCTGGTGGATAGAAGGAGACTCAGCAGATAGTACTGTCACAGAAGCAGGAAAGGAGAGAAATTTAGAAGAGGGGGTGGCTGACGGTATCAAAAGAGAGAAATAAAAGAAATGAGAAATGTTGAGAGGCTGTGAGATTTGATGCTCGAGCCTACTGGTTAGTAAGGGTTCAGCAGAATGGAAGAGTCAGACTAATGTGGAAATATGTTTAATATGACTGTACATGTATGGCCTATATCAGAATTCATGCCATCTTGGGGAGGGGAGAGGGGAAGGAGGGAGAGAAAATTTAAAATTCAAAATTTTATGAAGGTGAATGGTGAAAACTAAAAATAAATGAATAATTTTTAAAAAAAAGAATGATAGGGTCAGAAACCAGATTGTAAGGGGTTAAAAAGTGAGTGGGAGGGTGGGGGTGTTTGTCGGTGGGAGAGGGGAGAAGCTTTTTTCCCAGCTTTGGGCTTGTGTACAAATCCTCTTGTATTTCTCTAGAACCTTTGACCTTTGCGTTACCTGTTTTTTAGGCGATAAAGTACCTGAGGTCCAGGAGGTAAAGTGACCAAGGTTACAGTCAACAAGTGACAAAATTGACATTTGAACCCCTCTGCTTTAATTCCTGTACACCTCTTGCCATGTTGAGGTTTCCTTATTCAGCTGAAGTTCAGATTGCTCCAGAAACAGTCACGACAACTCTTTAGACTGCTAACACACACACACACACACACACACACACACACACACACACACACACACACACATACACACACACACACACATACACACATACACACACATACACACACACACACATACACACACACACACACACACACACACGACAGTTCTGGCTTTAGAAGCACTTTGTGTGGATTTCCTCACCAAACGTCTTAGGGCAGATAATCCCTTATGGTTCTCATTGAGACATATTATGTGCTTCTCTGGAAAGAGACATTTGAGTATTTGAGAAAGTTGACTCTTTAGAACAGTCGCTCTCTGGGCAGAAGCTGAATGTCAGAGGCAGCAGTTGCCAGTAACTTTTGCAAACAAACAGAAGATGCTAGGAAAAATGCTCTCATAAATCCACTTCCCACTGATGACCATTGAGGAATGCACTGCAGGTCCAACTCAATCTAGAACTTTATTAGACCAAGAAGCAGTAAATTTCTCTCTTCGTTTTGTGGGCAATCCTAAAACCCGAGCTGAATACATTGATTGGCCAAAGTGCTGCCCCAGGGGAAAAGAATGCAACATCAGTTCCAGCAAGTAGAGAGTCCTTGGGGTTACAGTGGAACAAGGACCAAATGAGGTACACAGTTAATAGAAGAATCTCTCTAGTGGCATTTGGGCTGTATGGTTCTATTTGTATGTCAAGTGAATATACAGATAATTGAACATGAAAACAAAAAAATACTGGGACAAAATGATATCGGATTGAGTTGTGATGGGACAGCTAACTCTTTCAGGGTCGTGTTTAAGGAACCTATTGAAATCTTACCCAACATTTGCTGTGCAGCCTGTGCAAGAGTCAAAGGACCAGATTCCCACTATGACACTAAAGGATTGAAGAAGGCTGTCCATGAAACGCCTGCTGCAAGTCAAGCAGCATTTTCATTCTTTAGTTCTCCTGGCGATAGTAATTGAGCAGCAACAGAAGAGGGACCAATACCAGAACTAATAGTTTATACATAATTCAGCCAATAAATACTAATCTAAAAGGCAGAACTAACTAGCTGCTAATGCAAAAAATGAGAAAGTGAAGACAGCAAGTGAGGATAATTCTTCCTAGGACTTTGTCAATGGAAGGCATAAGAATTCTGAGGACAAAGTAGCATTAAATGAAGGTTTTCTAAGGATGGAGAAGACCTGGACCTGCTTAGAAGCAAAGAGACAGGATGGATTAAATAGGGAGAGATGGAGGAAGCTCTCGGGACAAGGCTTAAGGGACACTTGTTGAGGATATTGTAGAAGAGATTTGTTTTCAGATATTGATTGGGTTGGGCATCTAGGTGGCACAGTGGATAGAGAACCAGGTCTGGAATCAAGTGGACCTGAGTTTAAATCTGATCTCAGACACTTACTAGCTATGTGACTCTGGGCAAGTCATTTAACCCTGTTTGCCTCAGTTTCCTCATCAATAAAATGAGGTGGAGAAGGAAATGGCAAAGCACTCCAGTTCTTTGCTAAGAAAACTCCAAATGGAGACATGAAGAGTCGGATACCACTGAAAAATGACTAAACAACAATCAGTTGGCTGGATGACCACTAAGATCCCTTTCAGTTCTGAAATTCTGTGATTCTATTGCAGTTATTGTTCTGACTTCACTCTCAAAGAGCCAGGCTGGCTACATCTCTTTTTCTCAGGGTTCCAGGGGTACCCTTGAGGTGTTGAAAGTGTCTTTCTGGAATGCTATCAGCTTGATTCTCAAATCTAATGTGTTCCTCCTACTTCTTTATTAATTTATTTCGATTTATAAACAATTACTTCCTTAAGCTTTTGAGTTTTAAATTTTTCTCCCCTTCCTTTCCCAAGATGGCTCGCAATCTGATATAGCTATACATATACATTCCTATTAAACATATTTTCACAGTAGTGATGTTGTAAGGAAGAATTAGAAACAATAGGAGTTCCTCCCACTTTTACTTGCCATTAATTAATACCCCAGTTCCATTTATCCAGTTAACATCAAGTAGCTTTTACATAAGGATATTTATTTTGAAGATACAGCAAGATCACAAGTATAAATATGTGTCCCCCCAACATCTAATTGTGTGTGTGTGTGTGTGTGTGTGTGTGTGTGTGTGTGTGTGTGTGTGTGTGTATTCTCCCCTTTTTGCCACTTTGGTCTCTCGGGAGAATGGACTCAGATTTAATACACTTCCCACATAGCATTGGCCCACCAAATTCACATCTAAAAACTACATTGTTGCTGGATAAATCATTTTTTAGCTTTGAGGCTGGATCCCAAAGGTTGCTCCTCACTCCTTGGGGCCTCAAAGCTGGACTTATTGGTTGTGAAATGTGACATGGCTTCACTCCTAGACTTCTATCTCTAATCTCTTTTGCTTGAAATGAAAGAATGAACACCAAGGCTTATAACCAAATCCCACCTCCACAGGCCACATGTTGGTCACAGATAAGGAGGGCCTGAAGCCTTTTCCCTTATGACATTGTCTGTCCTCCCACCAGAACTCTACCACCCAGGAAGAAAGAGATCCTTTTGAATGCTTCCCAGCGCAAGTTCTGGCCACACAGTCAATTTTAAAAAAAATCTCTTCTTTATCACATGGCTGGCATACTGGAACCAGCTACAGAATGTGGGAAAGTGCTCCAAAGTCTAAGGGAAGATTGTATTAGCTGAACACTCTGCATATCTTCATGAAGACTGGGCCCATTGGCCAGTCCCTTGTTACTCTGTGAAAGTACGTCCCAAGAGGTTAAGTGATTTACCCCAGGTCAAATAAATAGTAAGAGGCAGAGCCAATATTTGAACCCTTCTTCTGACTCCAGCTCCAGGGTTCTTTCCATGTTCCATACAACTGGACCCTTAGGACCACACAGCAAGCTTTTTATCCTTTGGGGATTGACTACCATGCTGTGCACATTAACCTTCTTCTCTTTACTAAAGACCCTGATGACACTCCAACTCTGATCACTCTCTTTCCTCAGATGACCTCACCTCCTAATATACTAAAAAGGCCAGGGCCATCTCGCCTCCTGTCCACTACGCCATTCCTTCAACTGTGTCTCCACTCATCCTCTCCTTTGCTCTGCTCTCTGAGTAAGAGGCAGCCCTTCCTTGCTGGGGACACAAAACCAAAAACACTTAACAGTCTCTGCCTTCAGGGAGCCCCAGTTCTACTAGGGGAAAATAAAAGGGACTTGCAGAGGTATACCAAGTTACTCGAAGAGGGAAAGACTGCAGGGATGAGGAAAAGCTTCATGTAGCAGGTGACTGACACCTGAGCTTGCTTTGGAGAAAGCTGGGGATTCTAATTCCTCATATGTATTGTAAGACATTCATTCATTCAACAAGCATTTAGGCACCAACCTATCTCTCCAAAGAGAGCTCACATTACTCCTCCTCATGTACTCTGTGTTCCAGCCAAACTCGTCTGTTTGTTCTTCCCTCTACATATCATTTAGTCCAGGGATCTTTCTCTATAAGGCTTACACATAACTACATCTAAAAACATACCTATCCCCCCCCATATGTTTGTATATGTATCTTCCTCTTCCTACTTCTTTATCATCTTTCTCTCTATATATATTTATGTATATATGTATGTGGGCAGTTAGATGACCCAGAAGATAGAGCACCAGGCCTAGAGGCAGTAATACCCGAGTTCAAATTTGGCCTCAGATACTTACTAGCTGTGTGACCCTGGTTAAGTCACTTATTACTGTTTGCCTCTGTTTTTCCATCTGTAAAATGAGTTGGAGAAGGAAATGGCAAACCACTCTAGTGTCTTTGCCAAGAAAACCCCAAATGGGGTCATGAAAAGTCAGATATGACTGAAAAGATTGAAGGACAACAATAACAACATGTATGTATGTATGTATGTATGTATATACATATATGTATATATATGTATATCTATCTATCTTCCTCTATCTTGTTACCGTCTTTCTCTCCACATATGTATGCATGCATGTATGTATGTATGTATATATCTATCTTTTTATCTACCATCTCTTTCTCTTTGTCTATTGCTTGCTGTTCCCTGAACATGGCATTCAGTCCAGGGCTCTCTCTATATGTATATCAGGGATTGACCAGAAAACAGTTCATGGGTCTATGCCCCCATCTTCTCTTATCTCTTTGCATTCAATTTAGTGTAACAAGCATTTATTTAAAGCATTTACTCTGTTCTGGTTCCTGGGAGCAATTCAGAGCCCCTGGTCTTATGGAACTCATAGTCTGTTGAGGAATAAGACACAAACAGATGCCTATAGTATACAATATTATGGAAATACATTAGAGAGGGGTGAACCACAGACCATGTAAGAGCTTAAAGGGATTAAAGATAACTTCCTGGAGAAAATGGCCTTGGAATTGGGCCTTAGAGGTTGGAGATGGACTTCAACAGGTGGAAAAAGAGGAGGGAGGACATTCTAGGCATAGAGGACATCAAAAACATTTTCTTTTCCGTCTGCCAGGAAATTTACCTCCTGAGCCTGGCCCCAGGCCCAGATCTGTAGGGGAGGAAGAAGAGATGAGAAGAGAGAAAAGCCCAGGAGGAGGCAGGCCTGCTGATGACATTAGTGCTTTTCCTTTTTCTTATTTATCCATTCACAGGTCCACTCGGTTTCTCTCTTCACTGGCCTCTGAGGAAGCCCTCCATTCTCTTCATTAACATAGACACTGCCCTAGGGCAGGCCCTCACTGCCTCTTGACTATTATAAGAGTCTCCAATCTGATGCATGGTAGCTGTTTGTATGTAAGCTTCTTGAGGGCAGGGATTATTTTTGCTTTTCTTTGTATCCCCAATTTAGCACAGTGCCTGGGAAATTGTAAATGCTTAACAAATGCTTGTTGACTTGACTGGCACCATGCCTTGAGCATGAACATTTGTTGAATTGAATTAAACTGATCTCCCTGTCTCCAGTGTGTTCCACTCCAATCTATCCTGCAGGTGCCATCAGGCATAGCTTCCCAAAGCTTAGCTCTAATCTCATTCTTTCCCTGATTAAACACCTTCCCCCTCATCTTCTCCCCCGCCCTGCCCTTTGCCTCCATTGGTTCTCCATTGCGTATTAGACAAAAACTAATTGTTTCCTCAGTGTGGCATTCAAGGTCTTCCATCCTCTGACTCAGATCTGCCTTTCTAGCTTTATTTCCTACTACTCCCCCTCGTACACTCAAAGCCCTAAATAAATTATTTGATTCACTGTCCCTGGCTAACAGCTCACCCGGCTCCCTCCAGATCCTCCTCTCCTTTGACCTTGGACAACATTTTATATTTCTCTTATGCACTCAAAGACTTAGTTTTATTTTGTCTTTGCCTAAGTCTTATCTTCCTCCTAGATGGTAGGCTCCATGAGAGCAAAGATAATATCTTATTCAACCTTTTATCTCCTCCAAGCCCTCTTTCAGGGTTCTGAACACCATAGGTGATTAGTAAGTGTTCAGTTCTATGATTTCAAGATTCTATAACTCCATGATGCTAAAATCTAAGATTCTATGGGAGTAGGAAGAGGTCTTCCTGGTATCCCTGGAATCATGCCGGGTAAGGACCATGTACTTTGCCTATTTGTAAAGACAGAATTCCTGGAAGCAGGTTCTATCAGTTTTCCCAGGATGTTCATTTTGTCACCTGTTCTTGGGAAACACTGTGAGGGTTCACATACCACCCACTCTGGGTCATCTAGTGATAAGGCAAAGACAAGAACACAGCACTTCGGATTCCTGGATTTCCCTTTAGCCACAAGGCCCAGACTGTCATTGCTGGATGATGGCCCTTCAATTGCTAACTCCATAGCTACATCCCTTTTTCAGGCTAGGGTCCAGGGTATGTTGGAGCTAGCTTGTACATGCTGATTGTTAAATTTTCAGTGTGAGCATTTACACCTCAAAAATCAGCAAATGCCACACATCAGGGCTTAATTCATTATTTTATTGATTGACCATACCTAAGAAAAAGTTGGAGAAAATGTTTATTATTATTATTATTATTAATAATTACAATAACAATATAACACAATAACACTAACAATAAATTAGTTGGTTAAATAAATTAAATAATTATTAAGATTAGATTTAAAGTGTCATGTGTGTACATTTATCTTTGAAGGCCAATTGTTAAATATTTACCAGTATACCACTAGCTACAGAGTTTCTTGTGACTGTTGCTATAATCTTTGTGGCTGACTATAGGCCAAGAGAGTGGAGTGTGATATGTAGCAGTGAAGCAAAAGATAATGACATCCCCAATCCTCTATTTCTCTAGCTGCCATAAGGATCTCCCAGAGATTCCCCCCATATCTCCATTCATTCATTTACACACTGATTCATTTATTCATCCATCCATCCATTCAGTATGGCAAAGCTAAAAGATTTAAACGTGATACAGTGATAGAATACTGGATTTTGGAATCGGGAGACCTAGGTTCAAATCCCAGCTCTTATACTGTCTGACTGTGTGACCATAGGGCAAGTAATTTAACTTCTCTGAGCCTCAGCTATTCCATCTGTAGAATGGGGATAATGGTACTTATACTACCAGCTTCTCAGAGTTTTTATGAGAAAAATGATTTTTTGGGAAATCTTGAAGTAAGTGCTATAGGAGTATGAATTGTTTCTCCATCTATGGGAGTAATAGTTTCTGCCCTGCCTGCTTTGGCTTCTGTGAAAAAACTAATAAGAGGATAAGTAGAAGGGGAGAAAGCTTTGTAAATTGTAAAACACTGTTGTTACTGAAATAGTCTGTGCCCTTGGATTGGGTAGGTTGCTGAGCAACCCAAATATTGGTCTGGCAGCCAGGAAGCCCTAATGATAATAGCCACCATTGCAAGTTTTAATCTCCCAGAGCAAGAAAATGCTGAGTGGCCTTTTGAATAATAACTTTAAATAACGAACAGCCCTTTCAAATTCTTTGATAATAATAATGTCAACAACAAAAACAACACATCCCATTTCTCTAACAATTTGCTATCTACAAAGTGCCTTTTTTCTCCCCATTAAGTAAGTAGAGTATTAGATCCTGGAATGATTGGGTGTGGGTCATTTCATTTTAGTATCCCCAGGACTGAGCACAGGGTCCTGTGCATAGCAGAAAGTTAATAAATATTTATTGAGTTCAGGACAGGTGTCATTATTCCCATTTTATAGGAGAGATAACAGATTGAAATAGGAGAGCTGAATAGTCCAAAGGTCACTAATGGTCAGCAACAGAGCTAGATAATATAGGAACCCAGATATCTTGATTCCATAACGAGTGTGTTTTTTCCCCCCTCACTGTCCCTCATGCTAGCAAAGACAAGAGTTGCTAGTCAGCAATGAGGTGTTACCCTGGGCTTCCTTGAGTGCCCTAATCAGCTGTTGACAAAGCACCTGAGTTACAGGTGAGGGCAGGGGACCGTACTTTTCAGCACTCCTGGCTCTAGAGAGGAGAAAGCCTGAGAGGAGACTTCCTCAGGGCATGCAGAGGCCAACAGATGGATTCCCATTCCCTGCAGTTCCGTGCCTGTAACCTTCTCCTGGCCTCTCCAACAGTACATAAATATTCACTGGCCCCAGAGGGGGGTGGGGAAGGAAACTTGCTTTCCAACAGGCCTCCTGGCTGCCTCCCATTTTCCAGTGGGCAGAATTCATGTTTTAAGGCATTTGGACAGTGTGCAGGACACTTCACTCATTGCCCCCTGAACCCATGATGCTCATACCTGTCTCATTCTTAGCTATGAGAACAAGTTCTTGCTTTTGCAGAGAGAGCTTTCTGTTAAAAAGCACTTTGCAACAGCCCTGGGAGATGGGTAGTGCACAATTATTTCCTTTTACCTCTCTCCCCCATTTTAGAAAGGAAGAAACTGAGACCTTAGCTTTGTGACCTTAGCCGCCTCTTCTGAAAATGGGAATAATAATACCTGTTCTCACTTTCCTCATGGGCACATAGATTATTCGACTTGGAAAGGTTCTTAGAAATCATCTAGCCCAAATGTGTTATTTTCCAGAAGAGGAAACTGAGGCTAGAAGAGTTATTCAAGGTCACAATCATGGAAGTGGTAGAAATGGTCCTGTGTTCTTTGGACCTCACCATGCTCCACTCTTGTAATCAATCTACAAGTCTCTGTTGAGCTGAAAGTGTACCCTATTGGATTTCATGAAACCCAAGTTCAAGCCCTGACACTACCTTGAACTCTCTGTGGGACCTTAGGCAAGTCATTTCTCAGTTCTAGGCTTCAGTTTCCCTGTCTTAAAAGGAGGAGGTTGGGCTAGGTGACTTTTAAGTTCTCTTCTATCTCTGACATTTTATGGTTTATGTCTGACCTTTGACTAGTTTATGCTGTGGGGGGAAGGTAGGAGGTGAGTTATGAAATGTCAGAATTGGAAGGGATTCTAGGGATGATCTAGTCCATCCCCACCCCCCTCATACACACATGCACACATATGCACTCATACACACACTCACATACACACTCTCTTTACAGGTAGGCAGCCTGAGGTCCGTTGAGTAGGAAGGGTCCGGTGGCCTTCCGTGTGAGATTTCATTGTTCAGAAGATAAGCTGGGGCAGATGGGAAGTAAAGAAATGCACTGACTATTTATTGTCATACTCCCCTCAGATCATGCTTTCCATGTGAGTCCTCTGCCTGGGGAGAACCAGAATAGGGACCCTGCTCCCTCAACTCCTTACCCTCCCAGGATGCAGCCAGCACACAGCAGACATTTCAAGGAGAACATCTCACTGACAGACTGTTGGATTACTTCTAGGTTGCTTTTTCCTGCTCAGTCCCATCTGAGAGGCAGCTACATGTCACTAGATCTGAGTTTAAATCCAGTCTGGGTAACATTAGGCAAGTCTTTCCACTCTCTGGACCTCTCTATAAAATGAGAGCAAGGATGATTCCTGCCATTCCCTATTCCTATCCTTCCAGCTTTAACATTCCGTGTTCCAAGGCTTCTGCCAGCTCTGACATCGATGTTCTAAAGGCCCTCCCTGCTCTGATACTGTGTCCTAAGGCTCCTTCCAGCTCTCAAGTTTTGTCTTCTAAGGTGCCCACCAGCTCTGATAGTCTATGTTCTATGGTTTCTTCCAGTTCTAACAGTCGATGTTTTACCTTCACCCTTGTGTACTTTCCTCTTTTCAGATGTGCCCTCCCCAGTGTGCAGGGCCCCAGAGGTTTCATCGCCTTTCCAGCTCTGATATTCTAGATTCTGTGTTCTAAGGTACTTCCCCACTCTCAAATTTTTGTTCTAAGATCCCTTATCTCTCTCACATTCTATGTTCATGGGGTTGTGGATTTACATCTGAAAGAGACCTTAGAGGCCAGCTAATTATCCCCTTCATTTCTATAGATGAGAAACTGAGCCCCAAGGAGTTCAAGTGACTTCCCCTGTGCCACACAGGAAGTATGTGGCCAAGTTGGAATTCCAAACCAGGTGTTCTGACTCCAAGACCAAGCACCCTTTCCTCTGTACCACACACTGCCTCCATTTCTAAGATCCCTTCCATCTTTACCCTTCCATGTTCTAAGGTCCCTTTCAGTGCTGACATCTTTGGCTTGTGGATTCTTTGACAGTGCCCAGGCAGACGACATCTTTCCTACCCAAAGAGCAGTGATGCCTCTGTCCCTGCTGGCTGCCCTCTCTCCACCTTTGTGTACTTTCCTGTGGTTGCTGTCTTTCAGGCCTCCCAACAGACTATCTTTTCAGATCTACAACCCCTAGGGTCTGGCCCCACAGCCTTGGCTTCTTCATCTTTCAAGGAAACTCAGAGACAAACTGTTCCTTGTATATCTGTAACCTTAGTCCAGAGAAGCCCCCAAATTCCAGGGTGAAGATGGGTCTAGATTATGGGCTGTCTTTGGAACACAGGGCATCAGGGGATCTTTGAAAGGGGCCTTCTCCTGCTCACTCATCAACCCCAAGGGTGTGTCCCGCCCAGGAAACCTCAGATGCAGGCTGGTAGCCAAGCCAAGCCACAGGGACTGTCTGGGAGTCTGAATGAAGCTTGGCCTCAGACTACACATGGGACAGGATATAGGGCTGGTATTTGGGCAGCAGAATTGTCAAGTGGGTGAATCATAGGATCATGGAATCACAGGATGTCAGAATTACATGGGACCTTAGCATTCATTAAGCCTTCTTTTACAACTGAGAGAAAAAGGTCCAGAAAAGGGAAGTGACTTTCCCAAGGCCATTATTAGTAGTGAGTTTCAAAGCCATCATGGGGAAATTTAAATGGAAATTTATAATCTTTATCTATCCATCCATCCATTCATCCATCCATCCATTTACTTATTCATTCATTTATCTATCTATCCACCTATTTGTCTATCTGTCTATCTGCATTTTATGAGAGCTGGCAGGAGGATATAGAAGGAGCCTTGAAGTTAGAGGATGTGCGTTTGAGTCCTGGGCAGTTGAGTTGATTTCAACAGGTCATTTAACTTCTTTGAGTCTTAGCTTTCTCATCTTTAAAATGGGGATAATCCTCAGTTTGTTTCCCTGTCAGGCTATCATGAGAAAAGTGCTTTATTTTAATGGCAGCCAGATAATTACTAGCTTCTGGTGCCCCATCATTCCTCCCTCCCTATTCTTGCTGGTTCCTGGCTAAACGGAATGCTGGAAAAGACATTAATGTACTCATTCACATCAAGATTTATGTGACTGATAAGGTTTAATTTATGACAACTCCTGGGGGGTAAGGATGTCTCATTTTAAAAGTTTAGAGAGTAAGAGGAATAAAGTGTTAATGGCAGAGATCGAGTCACCCATGGCAGAGATTTGGGGGGGGGTGGAGACAAGCTATAGGGTATCCTGAGGAGGGTGACCAGAGGGAACTATCAAACATTAAGAGAATAGGAATGGAGAGTCTGGAGAAGACTCCAGGAGACTTAAGATTGCCTTTCAGTGTTTGAAGGACTACCCTGAAAGAGATTGGCCCAGAAGACAGAACCACAAGAAGGGTCAGTATAGCTCCTCCATGGCCCTTTCCCTTTCTGAGCCTCCATTTCCTTTTCTTTGGAGTGAGAAGATTGGACTAAGTAATTCTAAGTCCAGGGAGTTTGATTTCAGTTCAGTAGAATATAAGCTTCTTGAGGGCAGGGACAGTCTCATTTTTGTCTTTGTATCTTTGAAGTCTTGCACAGTGCCTAGCACACAGTTGGTGCTTAATCAATGCTTGTTGATTGAGAGACAAGATGGTGTAGTGGATAGGATCCTGGTCTTGAGGTCAGTAAGACCTGGGTTCAAATTCCTAGCTGTGTGACACGAGGCAAGTCATTGAAACCTTGGGCACCTCATCTGTAGAGTGAGATGGTCGGACTCAGTGGCATCCAAGGTCCCATAGGAATAGAAGGAAGCCTTTCCTAATAATGGGAGCTGTCCAACAATGGTGTTTGTTGTTGCGGAGAATGAAGTCTCTGTCACTACTGGTATCCAAGTAGAGTCCAGATAATCCCTGTCAGAAAGTCTGTAAAGTCTTGGAGTGGCCAAGATTAAATGGCCTCTGAGGCTTGTTCCAGCTTGGGATCCTAGGACCCTATGAGTCTGTGAAGGAGAAGCCAGATCTTCCTTTCCCCGCTTCCCTCTCTGATCCTTTCTAGATACGTGATCTTGGGCAAACCACTTTCTATATTTACTCCTCAGCTACCTCATCTGTAAAATGGGGACAGCCATACTCATCTCATATTGTCATAAGGAAAATACACTATAAACCTGAAAGCTATATGAATTATTTCACCACGCACCTCACCAACTCCCCACCCCAAGCTTTGGTCATCAAAGTTTGGGCAGCGAGAAAAGTCGGTAAAGCTTGAAGGAACCGCTCATAGCACCCCTGGTAGACTATAGAGGCTTTATAGCCCGGAGAGGCCACTTCTGGGGACCAGCTGCTTTTTCAATGTATAACCAATAGGTGGCAGAGTAGTCTAGGCCATCCAAATCTCCTGGGGAAAGAGCAACCAGTATCCCTCCATCCTGCTCTGTCTACATGTGGACCTGGGGCGTGGTGGTTGGGATGTGTGGGATGTGTCTCCCTCCTGAAACAAAGCGCCCCCCGCCCCAGTTCACAGGGGTCCATCCACTCAACCTAGCTTATTTAGTTTGTAGAAGAGAAGGCTTGGAGGAGAGAGGGGGGTATGATTACTGTCTCCCACATCTAAACATTTGTCATGGGAGTTAGATGTTATTATCATCCTCATTTCTAGTTGAGGAAACTGAAGCAAACAGAGGCTAAGTTGATTTGCTCAGGGTCACACATTCAGTAAGCATCTAAGGCCACATTTGAACTCAGGTCTTCCCGACTCTAGGCCCAACATTGTACTACAAGGCTGCCTCTGACTACAGCTACATCTACCTAGGGGACTCCCAGGAAGAGAAGGGCCATAAGATCTTAGAATGTTAGTGCTGAAGTGCTGAGAGATCATGAGTACAATCCCCTTGCTTTACAAATGAGTAAATGGAGGCCCAGAGAGGGGAAGTGATTTGTCCGTGGTCACACAGATAATAAATATCAGAGTCAGGATTCAAACCAAGGTCTCCTAACTTTAAACTCAATATTTTTTTCTCTTTCTGAGGTCAGACCTTTTAGTCTGGGTGCCTGGGTCAGACCCACTGAAAGTGCTCCACGAAGTTCAAGATGTTTCTCTTGGTGGTTTCTTACTGTTAGTTTTTCCTCCCTACCTCCCTCAAAACTCATTCCTTCCTCCTCCCCCAGGGTGTTTATACATACACCTCAAATATTTGTGAACCATTATTCCATCCCCAGAGCTCACTGTGGGCAGTCAAGCCATACACCAGGGCTCCCTTTAATTATTCCTTAAATGTCCGCCCCAAACTCTTGGCCATGTGAGTCTGTAGAGGATGGAGCTTCCCCCAGAAGAGGATAGAACATAGCAGGGCAGGGCTGAAGGGACCTTAGAACATACAACAAAGAACATCAGAGTATGAAAGAACCTTAGAACTTGGAACATCGAAGCTGGGAGGGACCTCAGGACAGAGAAGTAGGGAATCTTAAACAAAAGAATGTGTGAGCTGACAGGAAAGAGGGCTTAAGGGAAGGGACTTTAGGACATAGAATGTCAGAGCTGCAAGGAACCTTAGAACTTAGAAAGTCGAAACCTTAGAACTTAGAATTTCATAGTTCCTTCCCTCTGCTAATTATTTCCAATTTATCCTATATATAGCTTGTTTCTATCTTGCTGTTCGCCCATTGTCTCCCCCAGTAGACTGTAAGCTTCTCAAGAGCAGAGACTGTCTTTCACCTCTTTGTATCCTCAGACATTAACACAGTGCTTGGCACATAGTAGCTGCTTAATAAATGTTTATTGACTGAGAATACCAGAGCTGGAGAGGATCTCAGAATTTAGGATGTCAGAGCTGAGAGGAATCTTTGACCATAGAATGCCAGAGATGTATGGGGACTTTAAGCCATAGAACATGTGAGCTGAAGGGTGGCAGTGGGGAGAATCTCTAGGTCAACTACCTTGTTTTATAGATGAAGAAACTGAGGGCCAGCCCAGTGAAGCAGCTTCTTTAAGATCATACTGTTATTGAGAGGTGGAGATGGCAGCAGAATCCAGGTCTTCTGAGTTCTAGTCTAGTACTCTATTCATGGTATTACACTGCTTTTTCCCTCCATAGATCCTGTTGACCTTCACCTCGACCTTCCCTTTTCAGTGAGGTCTTCAATGGACCAGTCAGCACATATTTCCTGACCTCTTGCAGAATGTTCAGTTTTGTACTAGGCATGAATGCCAAGAGGGTTGAATTTGATTCCTGCAATCTTACGAGTCCTGTACCCTCTCCGCCATGGCAGGCTGGGTCTCAATTTAAATGCTATCCCTCCATACCAGAATATTATTATTGGGATGGGGGAAGGAGAGGATTGTAGGGAGCTGCTGGGGAGAGAGGTACCCACCCAGTGGGGAGGTGACCCTGGGCAGTCTGCACAAAGCCCAGCCGGTTAGTCACAGCAGTCTCATCGCCTGTTGGGTACTGGAGAGGTCTGTGAGGTCATTCCACATCCTGGGCAGTATGGCTTCTTCTTTGAAACTCTATTATGGATGTGTGGGTATGTGTGTGTGTTGGGGGGAGTCTCTTCTAGTCTGTAGTGACTCAGGCTTCACAGAGGGAAGCCCTCCCCCTTTTAATTCATAAATCTAATAGGAATTCAAGAAATTACAGCTAGAGAGGAGACCTTAGAGATAATCTAGTTTACTCCCTCATTTTACATATGAGGAAACTGAGACTCAGAGGTAAAGTGATTTACTCAAGGTTATACAGGTAACAAGCAGCAGGGCACAGATTGTAACCCAGTGTTGCTGACTCCAAATCCAGCACCCTTTCCAGTACACGCTGCTGACTTTCCCTTTGTCAGAGAAGACTTGCCCTGTTCTCCCTCCCATAACTACAAATTCCTGTGTCTGTAAGCCTCAGACTGGGGGAGGCTGGGAAACTCTACTGTCTTTGGTGTGTGTATGTGGGAAGGAATGCTGCTGTTTCCACAGAACCTGTCCCTCAAAGTGGTGAAATCTCACCCTCGAGTCTATATGTGTCCCTCTGCCAGTCATCCTAGCTTCTTCTCAAATTCCTCCCCTCCTCCCTTCATCTCTTCAGTGGGCCCCTTGGAATCTTCCCTCTCTGCTCAGAAAGTGGCTTCATGGAATGCCCAGGCACAGGACTATAGAGAAGGAGAAGGTGATGGAAGGAGATGAGGACCTCTTAGGAGGCTGAAATTGATGCCGCAGAGATAGAGGGAGGAGAATGGATGAGTCACCGCCCCATGCTCCTCCTAGACAGGTTTTCAGAGACTGCAGAGGGAAGGGTGGCTTAGCTGGGCAAGATAGCCCCCAGAAAGTCTGAGTCAGCCTCACAGGGTAGACCCTAAGGTGCATAGGAAGAGAGCCAGGCTGGCAGACAGGAGGCCTGAGTTGGTATCATTCCCTACCTGGATGGTATTGTGCAGTTATCTTCCTTCTTTAAGACTCAGTTTCCTTCACTATAAAATCAGGGGGTTAGGTAAACTGAGCTTAAAGGTCCCTTCTTTCCAGACCTTCCACTCTCAGGTTTGTTGTAAGGATCAAATGGAGATAATATTTGTAAAGTGCTTAGCACAGTGCTTGGCATAGAGTAGGGGCTTGTTAGATGTTTGTCCCCTTCATTTCCCTTCCTCCATGTTCTGAATTCTAAGGTTCCTTCCAGGTCTGAGACGGCAGAAAGAGCCACAGATCAGAAGTTAGCAGAGCTGTGTTTAAGCCTCAGCTTTGCCATTTGCCTAGCTGTGTGACCTAGGATTTAGGGCTTGTTTGTATTGTTTTCATGTTGTGTCCCCCAACAGACTGTGAGCTTCTCAAGAGCAGAGACTGTCTTTCATCTCTTTGTATCCTCAAAGATTAGCACAGTGCTTGGTAGGTGCTTACTGAATGTTTATTGACTGAGAATACCAGAGCTGGAAAGGACCTTACAATTTAGAATGTCAGATAAGACTCCTCCTGGCTCTAACATTCTGTGTCCTAAGGTCCTTCTCAGCAATTTTATTCTATGCTCTAAGCCGCCTCCCAGTTCTGACATTCCCTGTTCTGAGGCCCCTCCCAGCTCTGACATTCCTTATTCCAAGGCCCCTCTCAGCTCTTCCATTTTATGCTCTAAGGCCTCTCTCAGGTTTTCTATTCTGTGTTCTAAGGCCCCTCCCAGCTCTAACATTCCCTGTTCTAAGGTCCCTCTCAGCTCTTTTCATTCTGTGCTCTAAGGCCCCTCCCAGCTCTGACATTCCCTGTTCTAAGGTCCCTCTCAGCCCTTTCATTCTATGCTCTAAGGCCCCTCCCAGCTCTGACATTCCCTATTCTAAGGTCCCTCTCAGCTCTTTTCATTCTATGCTCTAAGGCCCCTCCCAGCTCTGACATTCCCTGTTCTAAGGTCCCTCTCAGCCCTTTCATTCTATGCTCTAAGGCCCCTCCCAGCTCTGACATTCCCTATTCTAAGGTCCCTCTCCGCTCTTCCATTTTATGCTCTAAGGCTCCTCCCAGGTCTGACATTCTCTGTTCTCAGGCTTCTTTCTAACTCTGTCATTCTCTGGTTTCAGGCTTCTCCTAGCTCTTAGAACATTTTCTGTTCTAAGGTCCCTCCCAGCTCTGATATTCCATATTCTGAGCTCCTTCCAGCTCAGAGATACTATGTTCTAAGCATCTAAGCATCTGATAGGAGCCTAGCTTTAGGTCAGGCTCTCTGGGAAAGTGGGTGGGTTCCCTCAAATCTGCCAATCAAGGCCCTCTGTGGGTTTGTTCTGGGATGTGCTGGGTCATAGAGTTGTAACTAGGGCAGGACAATTGGGGCTTTTTCCCAGGGTGCTGAAATTTAAGTGGTGCTGACAGCACCAGTTTCCAAATTACAGAAGGAGTTCCAGCCAAGGTGAGTACCTTGTCAGTATGAGCAGTTGAAATAATCAGCTACCAGTTAGCAAGGGTACCACAATTGCTAGTTACGGTTCTGTTAAGTGATAGAAGGGCCATGTTATTGTGGGATTTTTAAACCAGGTAACCCACACTGTAGCTATCATATTTCATAGCTGGTTTCTTCTCCTTTCCCAAGATCCAGATACACTTAGCCAGATTAATCTTTTGTCATCTTGCTTCCCTGCTCAAGGACTTTTAGTGACCCTGTCATAAGAGAATGTGTAAACTCCAAGATTAGAATTCAAGGCTATCTACCTTTCTAGCCTCATTTCTCACTATTCCCCTTCAATATACTCTATGCTGCAATACCTGCATGTACCAGGTTCATCCTGCCTTCCAGTTCTTTATTCATTCTGTCTGTTCCAGAAAGAATGCCCTCCCCTAGCCCTTTCCAACTTCCCAGATTTTAACCAACCCTCAAGTTCAAATTTCACCTCCTTTAGGAAACTCCCTGCCCTCCAACCTTTCTAGCTCACATCTTTCTTTCCTGAATTCTTGAAGGAGCTGCAGTAGCTTTGTTCTCCCTATTTGGCAGATAACATGTCCTATCTTACATTGTCAATGATCATATCACATCACCCTTCATCTCAAAAACCTTCAGTGGTTTCCCATTTTCTGGCCAAATAATATAAACTCAAGGTTCTCCAATATCTGGTCCCAGCCTAGCTTTCTGCCCTTATCTCACATCACTTCCTTTCCTATGTAATCTCTGTTCCAGCCAGACTGGACTACTTTCCATTCTCTGTTCTCATCCCGCCTTGTACCATCATCACATCTTTACTCACCACCTCCTTGGGGCCTGCAAATGGGCTCTTCCTTTACTTCCATTTCTGTTTTTAAAATTCCCTCCATCTCTTCAAGGACAATCACAGATGCCACCCCCCCAGTGAAGCCAATTCTGCTCACCTCTGCTTACCAGTTAAATGTATTCCTTCCTCGCTCAGATTTCTCAATATTCACTTTCCTTTGTATCTATGTATCTTATGCCTCTGGTGTAATGGAAAGAATATTGACGTCTCAGGGGTTGTGTTCTAATCCTGAGTCTGACACTTAATAACTGGGGGAACCTGGGCAAGTCACTCAACTGTTTTTCATTTTTCACCCCCCCACATATGTCTAATCAGTTGCCAATTTTGTCATTTCTGTAAGCACAGCATAGAATCATAAATTAAGAGCTGGAGACGCCAACTAGTCCAATCCCCTCATTTTATAGATAAGTAAACTGAGTTTTAGAGAAGTTAAATAACTTGCCCAAGAGTAACAGGTAGTTGATGACAGAGGTGGCTCCAAGTCTAGTACTCTTTCCACTGTGCCAGACCTTTCAACATCTTCCATAGAGTGTCCCCTTTTCAGTACTCATAAAGATAATACCCAGATCCAGTCCCTCATCATCTGTTTCTTGGGTTATTACAATAGCCTCCTAACTGATCTCTCTGCCTTAGGTCTCTACACACTCTAGTACATGTTTTACTCAGATGCCAAAGTGATTTCCTTTTCTTTTTTTTTTTTTTGGCTAGGCATTGGGGTTAAGTGACTTGTCCTGGGTCACACAGCTAGTAAGTGTCTGAGGCCAGATTTGAACTCAAGAAGATGAATCTTCCTGACTCCAAGCCCGGCATTCTATCCACTGTGCTACCTAGCACGTAGTAGGCACTTAATAAATGCTTGCTGATTGTTGATAATTGATTCTCTGGTTGTAAAAGGGAGATAGCAATCTTTGTATTATACTTCTCACAGGGGACTATGGAGAAAGCATGAAAGTGTAAAAGCTTTAGAAATGGATATTGTTGTAATTATCATTGTTTTTTAGGGATGCCCCTGGATTATTAATGGGATCTCAGTGAGCAGAAGACTCAGTGAGAGTAATGGGAGTGGGGCTCAGGGAAGGATGTGGAGGCCTATTGAAGTGATTAGTGGCTCAGTGAGGAAGCTGGGTGGGGACGGGAAAGAGTCTCACTCATTGAAATGAGTAGAGGTTAATAATCAGAGGTACATTTAAGGGGACAGTCAGGTGGCAGCTAGGTGGCGCAGTGGAGAGAGCACCAGCCCTGGATTTAGTAGGACCTGAGTTCAAACCCCGTCTCCAACACATAACACTTACTAGCTGTGTGGCCCTGGGCAAGTCACTTAACCCTATTGCTTAGCCAAAAACCAAAACAAAAACAGAAGTACATTTAGGAGTTCATTGCTGCCAGGGTTTTTGGAATTACCCATTTACTATTTTTATAAAAGATTCCTATTGATACGGTTTATTTTATAACACTTCATTTCCTAATATGTTTCTCTCCCTCCCTCTCCCAGAGAGCCATCCCTTGAAAGAAAGACTTAAAAAGAGAAGAAAAGCAAGTCTGACAGCATGTGCAGTGTTTGAACTGCACCTCTGGCAAGAAGGGCTAGTGGTGGATTCTCAGCTATGTGTGGCAGCGGATAGAATATAGACCTGGAATCAGGAAGACCTGAGTTCAAATCCCACTCCAGCCATTTACTTAGAGCTATGTAGCCCTGGGCAAGTCAATTAACCACTGTCTACTTCAGTTTCCTCTTCTGTAAAATGGGGATAATAATAGCATAATAACAACATACGGTTGTTGTAAAGACCAAATGAGACAACAATTACACAGTGCTTTGCAAACCTTAACCTGCTATGGAAATTTTTATGATTATTGTCATTATTATTATTCAGGGCAAAGCTAGATTATTACAGCTTTTAGATTTCCTATTGTCATTGCTCCTTCCATTTACACTGTAGTCCTTTTGTATGTTATTTTCCTGGTTCTCATGACTTTACTTGGTATCAGTTTGCGTCTTCCCATTCAAAATCTTCTCCATGAGCTTGGAGAAGGAAATGGCAAGCCACTCTAGTATCTTTGCCAAGACAGCCCCAAATGGGGTCACAAAGAGTTGGACGTGACTGAAATGACTGCACAATAACATTCACCAGTTTTCACTGTTTCTTCCAACACAGAAATATTCTATTATATGAGCATACCACCATTGACCCGTCCCCAATCAATGGGACACCTACCTGGTTTCCAGTTCTTTGCCACCACAAAAAGTGCTACTAGGATTATTTTGGTGTAGACGGACCTTGATTTCTCACTGGGGTTTCTCTCCATAGAATGCTAGCTCCCTGAGGTCAGAGACTGTTCCACTTCTATCTTTGTATCTGAAAGCCCAGAACCTCGACCTGGTAAAGTAGGCACTTAACAGCAAATGCTTGATGACTGACTGACGGCTTATTTCTGGCTCAGAGAGTATAGGCATTTCAGTTCACCTTCAAATGCTTTGATAGAGTTAAATGTACCACATACAGGTGCTCTTAGGAGGGCCAAGCACCCTTCCTATCTTAGCGTAGAGCAAGATTCCCAAGGGAAGCTGACATCTGGCCCCCCAGGGATGTGTTGCTTTATGCCTGTACTGCTTTACATGCCCTCATCTCAACGCTCTATCTCATCTGGCGTCCCACGGCCTGGGGGTGAGCAGCCATTCACTGACCCAGCAGCAAAAGCTAAATTAAGGAGGACCAAGGAGTCCTTCCCCACATGATTAGATGTGCAAATGTCATATCACCATGTGACCTTGGGCAGGTCTTGTGCTTTTCTGGGTCTCAAGTTTCCCCATCTATAAAATGAAGAGTTTGGATAAGATGATTTCTCTTACGGTGTGGATGTTCTATAACACCCTATTTTCTAGGGTCTCTTCCATCTTTGATGTTTCCCTCCCTCCCTCTCTCCCTTCCTTCCTTCCTTCCTTCCTTCCTTCCTTCCTTCCTTCCTTCCTTCCTTCCTTCCTTCCTTCCTTCCTTCTGCTCCCCCTCCTCTCTCTGTGTGTCTCTCTCTGTTTCTCTCTGCTTCTCTGTCTGTCTCTGTCTCTCTGTCTCTCTTTGTCACTCTCAATCTCTCTCTCTGTCTCTGTCTGTCTGTCTCTCTCTCTCGGATTGAGACCCAATCTCACTGTTGATCTGCATGGAAGCCTTGACCTACTCAGTTTCCCAACTGGGCCAGTTTGTTCTTCCTCAGAGAGTTTGATGGTCCCCTCTGTTCCTTGATTCTCACCATATTGTGCTGAACTTAGCATAGATCATTGCAGCTCTAACTATCTGAGCTCCAGAGATTCACCAATTTCCACCTCCCAGCAGCTGAGATTACAGCTCCATGCCATGTCACGCCCAGCCATTCTACACTCTAAGGCTCCTTACATTATAACATTCTATATTCTCTGCCAACTCAGACAGGACTCATGATGAAACATGCTATCCACCTCCAGAAAGAGAAGCGATGGCCTCAGAGGGCAGACTGAAGCATCTTCTCTTCCCTCCTCCTTTTTTGTGGACATGGATAATGTGGGAATTTGTTTTTCTTGACTATACATGCATATTGTAATAGACTTTGTTTTTCTTGCCTTCTAAAGGGCAAGGGAGGGAGAAAGAGGAGGGAGAGAATCTGGAAATGAAAATAAAATTGCATATTGAAAAAAATTTTAAAATAAGTGAGTTGCACTGAATAAACTTAAGGTTTTCTTAGGCTAATACTCTTTAAATCTCTTGAGTCTTTCTCAGTTCACTGGAGTATCAGACAAATCACTCCCAGCCTTGGTCCTCAGTTTATCTGTGAAGTGGGGATGATAATTCCTGCCCTCATGACCTCATTGCTGATGTTAGGCTCCGTGAGACAATGGATGAGAAAGTGCTTTGTAACCACAAAAGGCCAAAGGCAAATGAGGGATTATTATTCTCCCATTATAACTATTTTACTTGAGCGGGATATTCTTAAGCAAGTTAGATCTTGGTGAGTCTCCAGAATTTAGGGAGCTTGAAAGAGCCAGGGGAGGTGGCTCATGGGATCAGGAACTGGTAATGGGCAAGTTAATTAACTAATTCATTCAACAACCATGCTATTATCATTATCATTATCATAATTACACGATTATGGTGCAATTACTCAGATCCCTAAGTCCTACATACTGCAAAGAACTTTCGAGTAGTGTATTGCTCCTTGTCTCAGAGACTACTGTAGAGGCGTGAGACCTAATGCCCTTAGTCTGAAGGGGCAACTCAGCCCCTGGTCTGAGGAGGAGATACTGCTTCTGCTTTTAGGGAGCCCCTAGTCTGAAAGGGAACCCTTGTTCTGAGGGAGCCCCAAGACCTAGAAAGCAACACAGCTCCCTCCCTCAAAAAGCTCTCAGGAAGGTGAGTGAAATAGCCCGTAGTGTTGAGTAGGAGCACATAAGGATGAGGAGGCAGGATGATGAATTTGCTTATATGCTCCTTCCCCAAATGATTATTGCTGGTACCCCAAGAAAAGGGATAGAAGGCAAATTTTTAGCAATCAGAGTTTCCCTAGAGTGGAATGAACTGATTCAGGAGGTAGTGAGATTCCCATCCCTGGAGGTGTTTGATTGGAGGCTGGATGACTTCTTGTTGGAGAGAAGTTGTGGAAGATACATTGGCTCAGGTCAGAATCTGATTTGATGACCTGTGAAGTCCCATCTGCATTTGAGATTCTATGATTGTTATTCACTGGGGAACCACAGAGGTGGATGGTGGGCTTTTGGAGACTTAGATGTAGAGAGATCTGAATTCTCTTCAGAGAACCAGAGCTATAGGCACTGCTGTAAGTAGTTGTGGGGAGTGTAAGAAGGGTTAGGAAGGAAGGAGAGAGACCCCGGAAGGGACAGTGGGAGGAAAGGACACTGGGTTAGCAGGCAGGAGACCTGGGTTCTAGGCCTAGCTCAGCCACAGACTGACTTGTTGGGTGACCTCCCCTCCTTGGGCCTTTGTTTTCTATTAGGAAAATGAAGGAATTGGATTAGGTGCTCTTCAAGGCCCCCTCTAGCTCTAACATTCTAGGCTTTTCCTTCCTGTGTTAGCAATAGGAAGAGAAAATTTCTATTTCCTTCCTTACCTCTGAAAAATCTAGAGTTTATGGATGGATTCAGAGCCATTGGGAACTTTAGACACCATAAGAATTTGTTGGGTTAAATTGATCAGGAGGACAAGAAGAACTGCCTTCCATGCGTCTTTAAAGTGCCATCCATACAATTCTACCCAAAGTATGATTGTTGATCATATCACTCCCCTGCTTAATAAATTACCTCTAAGATCAAATACAAACACCTTCATTTGGCATTTAAAATTAAAACTTACAATGTGGTCCCAAACTTATCAGTTGAATAGCTGGACAATGATAGTGGTAACCAACAAGCTCCCTCTCAAGGTACATCTTTATGCACATTAGCTCCTGGCTCACAGCTAAAGACCAGAGCCAGCAAGCCGTAGGCTAGGTATGCTGCTGGGACCAGAGTAGCTCCACTAGCAGCCTGTGAGATCCCAGGCTTGAAAACTCAGAGCTTGGCCCCAAGACATCTCATCTTCCCTCACAGGCTGACTTTAAGTATGCTGACTATGGGTCCTAATGATTTACCTCCCAAGCTGGTGGTGAGGTAGCTCAGATCTTGTCTCTCTCTCTCTCTCTCTCTCCTCTAATCTCTTCTGTACACAGTGCTAAGGTCACCTTCTTAAATCTCGGCTCTGACCATAACTTTCTTCTGTTCACAAAGTTTCAGCCGTTCCTCAATGACCATGGGAGAAAGTCCAACTCCAGATATGTGGGCATTGAAGGCTTTCTGCAATATGGCACCAGCTTGGCTTTTCACTGCTCCCTTTCATGTGTTCCAGGCAAACTCGACCTCTAGCTGTTCCCCAAATGGGCCTTCTGCTTTCCTGCCTTTGGACCTTAGCTCCTATGCTCCCCTTGCCAGGAATTCTTCCATAGACACGCACACACACACGCACACACACACACACACACACACACACACGTGAGCGCGCACACACATGTTCATAGTCACAAACATACATGTACATATGCATACATATTTATATGTGTATATATACATGTATATGTCTGTATGTATATACATATATATTTGTATACGTATCTACAAACACATCCTAGTCCTTTTTTGCTTCTCTAAATCTTGCCTTTTAAGTGCTAGCTCAAGACCCAGAAAGAACACTACTGAATTCCAATACAGCTACAGCTACTGATCAGTAGCAATTCATAGGCTGTCTTCATGCCTAGAATGCAGTCCTCTAAGGAGCCATATTGTTCCTCAGAGATCAGCTAAGAGGCCACTTCCTACATGAAGCCCTTTCTGATTTCCCGATCTGCTTGGAACCCCTCTCCCCCATTAAAAATTACCTTGTGTTATTTCAGTCACTATTTTGTATACCCTTATTTGTGTGTGTGTCTTCCCTGATGGAACATAACCTCTTCAGGACAGGGACTGGTTCATTTCTTTTCTTTATATTCTTAGCACCTAGCGAAATGTCTAGCGCATTATTATTGTGCAGTCCTTTCAGTCATGTCTTACTCTCCTTGACCCCATTCGGGGTTTTCTTGGCAAAGATCCTGGAGTCATTTGCCATTTTCTTCTCTAGCTCATTTTATAGATAAGGAAACTAAGGCAAGCGACTTACCTAGGGTCACACAGCCAGCAAGAATCCGAGGCCAGATTTGACCTCAGGAAGATGAGTTTTCCTGACTCTAGGCCTGGCACTATATCTACTGTGCCATCTAAATTTAATAAATACTTGCTTGCTTGATTGGGTAGGACAGTCCACAAATCCACCAGAACATCAGCAGGCTTCCTGATTGGCTGAGAGTGAGGCTGGAATTGAAAGAGTAATAGTAATCATCGCTCCCATTCTATATTGGTTTAAGGTTTGCAAAGTCAACTTTTCCCAGAAAAACTCTGTGGGATAGGTGGTGTAGAGACTATTTACTCTGAAATGAAGTCCAGAAAAGGGAGTGACCTTCCCAGGTTGAGTCATTGTAAAGAGCTGTGAGTCTGGGATTGGGTAGATTTCTTTGCTATATCCTTCTAGTGTCCTAGACTCTAAGGGCCGCCAAGAGCGGCAAGTCTTCTGGGCTGGCACAACTTTTATTTTCATTTATTCATTCATTCATTCATTCATCCATTTATTTATTTATTTATTTACTTATTTATTTATTTATTTATTTATTCATTTATTCATTCATTCATTCATTTATTTATCTATCTATTTGTTTACTTATTTATTTATTCACTCATTTATTCATTCATTTATTTATTTTAGTTATCTTAGGAGGGACATTGACAAGTTGAGGCCTAGAATCATAGGGTTAGAGACTGAGAGCTGGAAAAGACCATAAAGGTCATGGAGCCCAATCCCTTCATCTTATAAATGATAAAACTGAGGCACAGAGATGGTAAGGGTCTTGCTCAGAGACACACAGCTAGCAAGTTCTAAGTCTGAGATGGGATTCAAACCCAGGTCTTCCTGACTCCAAGTCTTCTACTCTATCTATTACAAAACTCAATATTTTATACATAAAAAAAAAGGAATTATTAAGGGATGTGATAAATGTTTTTCAAATGTTTGAATGCCAGTCATGTGGACAAGAGAACATGTTTTTAGTTTATTAGAGCTAGGAACTTAGAACATAGAGTTTCAGAGCTTGAAGGGGCCTTATCACACAGAATATCCGATCTAGAAGGACCCCTAGAACATAGATTGTTGGAGCTGGAAGAGACCTCATAACACAGAATACCGGGTCTGGAAGGGACCTAAGAACAGAATTTCAGAGCTTGAATGGGTCTTATCACATAGAATGTCAGACTGGAAGGACCCTTAGAACATAGAATGTTGGAGCTGGAAGAGAACATGGAGCATAAAATACTAGCGCTACAATGGACCTTTGAGCTCACCCGGTCCAATCCCCTTAGTTTGCAGAAGGGGAGACAGCTCCTCCTGGATCCCTGCTTATGAACAACTCCCTTTTGGGTTAATTTTGGAGTGGATAGCCCTGTCAGAAGAGAACAGGGGAGCACGAGGATTTAGAAGCCCCCAGAGCACTGCAAAGAAAGGTAAGAGGACACCCCGCGCCCCATCCAATTTTCCTTGCTTCTCCTTGCTGTCCTGGGTTGGGGTGTGGGCCAGGCCCCATTCTGGGAAGGTCAGGGGAAGCAGCCAAAGCAAGGCGCTATTTTTAAGTCCCGGCTTTGCCTGCCTAGCCTCACCAGCCCCCCCACACCCAGTCGTCCAGAGCCAAGACGCCACCGGGAGGCCTGAAGCCAAGAGGCCGTTTGTTCCATTCAAGCGAGTCTTGGCTCAGTAGCTGCTTCACACCCAATTAATTACTTCAGCACCAGATTAGGCTAGCAGTCTTGGAGCAAAGTGATAATAGGGGCCAATTACATTAATTTATATTTTCTCTGCCAACCCTGGCCTCTTTGGCGGCCCGAAGACCTCTCGCTTTCCCAGGGGCCGATGCGCAGGATTACCCTAGACCAAACCCCTACTGGTGTCCATAAATCCCCCTGTTACCCTGGGGAACTGAATAAAGAAGGTCAGAGATGGAAGAGAACTTAAAACATAGGACAGAGGATATCAGAACTGGAAGAGATACTGGAATACAGGCTGCAGCGACCTTTGAACATTGAATGGTGGAATATAGGAACATTATAATATAGAACACAGGACATAGAAATATAGAATGTAGAGCAGAGAGAAGCCTTAGACTATAGAATGACAGAGCTGGAAGGAATCTGTAAGGATCAAACACAGATAAAGGACCCATTTTATTTTTGTTTCTGCTAACCAATCTTTCTCTACAGAAACTGAAAATGAGATGTAGCATCTGACATAATCACTGGGGCTGCTTTGGGTGTTTATTGGGACGTAGCTGTATATCCAAAAAAAAAGTATTTGAATTAAGAAAAAAGACGAAGAAGATAGTTCATGTAAGACAGCTAGGAGGGACCTTAGAAAACAATGGCTGAGCTTGAAGGGACCTTAGAAATTAGAACATAGACCGATGGATCTGGAAGGGATCTTAGAACACAGAACATGGAATATTGGACCTGGAAGGGTCTCTGCCTCACAGTGGCTTTCTAGAGAGGAGGAAGAAACACTAGGTTCTATTGATGTAGGTCCCTCGCTCCTGTCAGGGCAATAAAAATAGCTGAGGAGAAGAGGAGGGAGGGGTTGTTTTTTTTTTCCTTTTTTTTTTTTCCACCATCCACAGTGTTTGCCAGGAGAAAATGACCCTAGTTAAACAAACGCCTGAAGAAGCTGGTTCCCTGCTGAGAAGGTGGAGGCGGTGAATTCACGCTTTGAGCCTTCAAGTGTCAGAATCTGTCTTTGAGGAGTCATCTGGGCCAGTCCCCTTATCCCTAGGCAGGCTGAAGTCTAGGCCACCCAAGGCAAGGGTCTTCTAGCTTTCCAATCCTCAGACACAACTTGGTATGATGGGAAGGGTGCTGAGCTTGGAGGTGGTAGACTGGATCATGTGCTTTTCAGTTGTGTGACCTGGGTTTGGAGACTTGAGTTCATCAAGTGAAATTGGGTGCTTGCTTTCAATCTTCCTATTTATCTTGGCTACCAACTTGTTGATCCCCAATACTCCTTGCCTTTGCTAGTTCATCACCCATATCACACCCCCATGGGGACTTTCCTAGTCTGTCCTGAGCTCTCTTCTTTCTCTACATTCTTTTTTGGTGACTTTGTTAGCTCCCGTGGGTTTAATGATTATATGTATCTACATTCATAGATCTCTCTATCCCGCCCCAATCTCTCCTGTGACCTTCAAAACCAATTGCCCCTTGGACATCTTGAACTAGATGTGCTATAGATATCTCAAACTCAAAATGTCCAAAACCAGAACTCATTATCTTTCCCCTCCAACCCCTTCCCTCTTCCAAATTTCCCTATTTCTGGTGAAGGCCTTAGCATTTTTCCAGGCTCCCAGGTTCGTAACTTTGGTTTTATTCTTGACTTTTCTTTACTTTTTCTCACCCAAATAACCAACCAATTGCCAACGCTTGCCTTTTCTATCTTCACAACATCTTTCATATCTGACCCCTTCTCTCCCCTCACATAACTTGTCAGCTTAGTTCAGGCCTTCTTTCTATTTTTCATTACCTTTAGCCTAGATTTTGCAACAGCCTCTTAATCGGTCTTCTGGTCTTTAGTCTCACCCCATTCCAATCCATCCTATACACTGCTACCAAAATGACTTTCCTTAAGTACAGACCTGACCACACCATTCCTCTGCTCAGTAAGCTTCTATAACTCCTCATTACCATTAGGATAAAATATAAACTCACCTTTGAAAGCCCTTCATAACCTGGCCCTAACCTATCTTTCCAGCCTCAATGGATATTACTCCCTCTTTTACACTCTGTGATACAACCAGACTGGCCTTCTTTCTGTTGCTCATATATGACACTCCCTTTACCATCTCTGTGCCTTGGCTCTGGTCTACCACCATGCCCATGATGCACTTCTTGACCTCTGATTCATAGAATTCCTCCTTCAAGTTATAGTTCAAATACTATCATTTGTGACACCGTTTCTGATTATGGCCCCTCCAACTGATGGTGCCTTCCTTCTAAACCATGTTGTGTATCTCAAATGTGGCATAAAAACCCAAACTTTCTCCAGACTCTCATTCTCTCTCTCTCTCTTCTAGGCTGGGCCTGGGTCACTTACCCTGCCCTTGCTCCCAACCTATACTTACTCTGGCAAGTTGGGGTGATCTGCTGGAAAGAGAGGGGCATGTAGTTACTATTCAACTCTTAGAGTTCAGGGGTGAAGGGTAACCCTGAGGTGTATATGTGTGGGAAGGCAAGGTGGCTGTACTACTACTATTCATCACTGTAGCTCCTGAACCCCCTCTGGTGTTCTTCCCATTTAGAATAAAAAGACCTGTCACAATGACATTATTATACATATGTGTTCTAACAACCAAGAAAGCATAAGCAAAAATAATGCCATTTACTCAATAGAAAGTAAAAGCAGAAATAATCAAGATGCGACATTCTACTCATAATCATGGATCACGTTCTCCTACCAATGCTCACAGTATCTATGGGACAGGGCAAGCCACAAACTTACAGAAACCTAGCTATGAGGCATCTCAGTAGGGAAACCCATGCTCCTGGTACAACTCATGACTCTGGACTTCTGGACTTGATGTCCTTAGTTTCTTCAGGAAATACTTTATACCACCTATTATGTGTTGGCAGGTTGTTCCTTTTCTGGGCCTCTCCACTCTTCTTTCTGGATACAGCTACCTCTCTGCTAGTGAAGCATCTGCCCTAAGCATGTGTTTGTAACTCCCCAGGTTTGCCTTCTTGTCTGGGTGCTGAAGTAATATTAAGTTGTTCCCTTAAGCCTGGGAAACTGCAGAGCTCTTCAGATCTGTTCACTGGGTTCTGAAGTTTCCCTCTCTCAAGCTGTAGATGTTGCTAAAGAGCAATATGGGCAAGCCCGGACAGCTCTTCACACAGCAGGATTATCTGTCTGCTTTTTCCAATCAGCTCCCAGCAGCTGCAGAGCTGTCTTCTAATGAGCTCCCAACAGCAACTACAGAGCCCTTCTGGCTTCTGTTAACTCTCTCAGTTGTCTTACTCTGAAGTAGCTACTCCTATTTTCTGACCTCCTACCCTCTGCTCGTTTCAAGCACTATGTTTCTGTCATTATTATCAGTTCTCTCTTCAAGTGGCTGCTGTCTTCATTCTTCTGATCACTTCTCCAGTCTCTTTGCTCTGGTTCCTTCTGGCTTCTAATGCCTCAAATCAAGGCCTCTTAATGAATAGTAACTCATCTTCAACTTAGATTCACAAACCCTAAATCTCCAAAGGGGTCTGTGGATAGATTTCAGGGAGCCCATGAACTTGGACAGGAAAAAATACTTCTTTATTTTTCAGTAACATTCAATTTACTTTGTAATTCTATGTATTTTATTTTATACATTTAAGCATCTTTCTGAGAAGGGTCTGTCCATAGACTTCATCAGTCTGCCCCCAAATTCGAGAACTCTAACTCCAATGGTTTCATATGTTTAAATATTCTCTCTCTACAAGATTATGAACTACTTGAGGGCAAGGATGAGGGTGGTATAGAGTTAAGAGAATTAGACTGGGAATCAGAAAAGTTGGTATCTGAATCTTAATTATTTATACTAGATATGTGACTTTAGCCAAGTTACTGAACCGTTCTGTGCCTCTTCATCTGTCAGACTGGGCTAATAATCCCAACTCTGACTCACTAAAGAATTTCTTTTTTTTTTTTTCTGGAAGCCATGTGGATTCTTTCAGTTGGTACTTTGTTTTCTGTACTCAGAAGTTCTAGACAATTTTCTTGTATTATTTTATTCATTATGACATTCAGTTTTTTTTTACTTGTGTTCTTGTGGTTGCCCTATTATTTTAAAATTGTCGTTATGCATCCTGTCTTTGAGATCGATATATTTTGCTTATATAGAGGTCATGTTTCATTTTAATGTTATTGATTTTTGCCTCTTGCCTTTCAGATTATCCTTCACTTTTGTGTGTTTGCATTCCAATTAATTCTCTTTTGTTTCGTTGGTAAGATTTGAATTCAAGTCATGCTGCCATGCTTCAGGTTATTCTATTCTGCCAATTATTTCTGCTGTTCAGACCATACATTCTGCTTTCACAATTTTTAATTTCTGTTCTGAACCATTTGGGAACACCTTGCTGTCATTCCATGCACTATTGGGAATCCACAGTGCCCTCTGCCTCATATGTTGATTGATTCATTTTTCTTTGTTTTGCAATATTTATTCACAGATGCTTGAACTCTTTTATCTGATCTGGAGACAATATTCCCATCTGTTATTAATATCTCTTCTATTGGTTTTTTGGCTTATCTCAAGGTCTTTGAGTTTTCTTCCTCCTAAGATACTTGGCAATTTCAGTCTTTTTTCCCTTATTTCCTTTCCCTATTGCTCACTTTCTGATTACTTCCCATCTAAAGGTGATTTCTTTGGGAGCTGGATCTCAAAGTGTCTCAACCTCTTTTCATTTAGGGCAATACATGGATCACCAGCCTCTGTCTCTTCTCCAAATGACTTCTGGGGGGAAAGATCTGGCCCCAACCAGATGCTGGGCTCTTTTCCTCAGGCTTAGTGGAGTGCTACCAGGCATACTCACGCTTCTGTCTATTTTCCATCTCTTCCTCCATTCTCTGGCCTAGCTCTGTTGTGGAACAGATATTACCATGCTACTACAACATCTGAGAAAATTTTTGCTATTTGGGTCTCTGAGGCACTGGAAGGAAGGGGGTTGTGCAGTATTGGAGTATAGAATTGAATTCTACATGTAGGGAGTGGAGAAGGTAATGCTGGGTGAGTGTGTTAGTGGACTGAGATTTTTCTCTGTTGCTAGTTCATCAGGCTTTACCTTATTTGGGTTCTTGTTGTCTTGGTCCATCAAGATAACTGAAATTGCTTTATCTCTTATGCATAATTCCTATTTTGGAGAGGTTTAAGAGGTTAAAAGGATCGCGGAAAATGCCTAATCCTGCATCCATCTCGAGCAGATACTCAGAGAGTCATAAATCATTAACACTAGGATGAATCTTAGAGACCATCTCCTCCAACCTCCTCATTTTATAGTTAAGGAAATTGAGTCTTAGAGATATAACTCAGAATCATAGACCTCCAGAGTTGGAGGGGACTGTGTTGCCCAACTTATCCCCTCCAAAGACTTTTTGCTACAATATGTTCAACAAATTGTCATCCAGCTTTGCTTGGTGACAGGTAGATCACTAAATGACGAAACAGTTCATTCCACTTTGGGGCAGGTCTGTTTGTTAAGCTGTGTTTCAAGCCTGAATCTGTGTCTGTGCAGTTTCTACCCACTGCTCCTCATTCTCTCTTCTGAAGCCAAGCAGCACAAATTTAAACCTTCTTCTGCTTCCAATGCTTCAAATTCTTGAAGACAGCTACCATATCTTTTTTTTTTCAATCAATACCAACTGCCAAGTACTGTGCTAGGTAAACCTCCCAAGTTCCTCCAGTTTCTCCTCCTGTGTTGTGGTCTCCAGTCTAATCACACTGATTTTTTTTTAATGTAATGGTTGCTTACTCAGCAGGTGTCCCCAAGGGTTTCTGACGAACATAACAAGCTGATTCTCCTAAGACTGGAAAACTGCAGCACAAAACAGGGGAGCAAGCATTCGTGTTATGCTTGTTTACAATGAAAGAAGGCTGAAATACTCACCTAATTGTGAAGTACTCAGAGAATGCCCCCCCCTTAAAAAAAACCACATCTCTTGTTTTGGTAAGTAACACAAAGGGCAATAGAAAGCTGTGAGGTGACCCTACATTGCCTGCAGCATGTTAGTGGATGACTAGCTCCTGCCTGTGAGAAGTAGTTTACAATAGCCAGTAGCAAAGAGGTGAGGTCATGGCTGTGCTACTGCTTTATAAACTGTCACATGCTATAGAATGGCAAGTTCCTTTCATCTGTCCTTCATGGCACCAACACAGGGCTGACCACAGGGCTCACTTGGGGGCCTGCACTGGATCTCTGTCTTTTCCCAAGGACAGCAATCCCATAAGTTTCCTGAGTAGTTATCTGTAGTATCTTATGGCTCTGGTCATTGGCTTAGTACCTGGCTAAAACCTGTTGCTTGTGAAGCTCCCATTCCATTCATCCAACTTTATTTCAACAACCAGCATTAATTAAGCACCTTTTATTTGCCAGGTCCTGTATTAAGGATTGTAGATATAAAGTTGAGAGACTCCAGAGGCTCAAAACTTAGCATCTTCATATCTTTCCATTCTTCTTAGATGTTACTCCCTTCTACATACCCAGTGGTTCAGCCATTCTGACCTATTTGCTGTTTCTCACACATGACTCTTCAGCTCCATCTCAGTGCCTTTCCACTATCTGTCCTCCATGCCTGGAACACAACCTCTCTTCATCTCCACCTTTTGGAATTCTTGCTTCCTTTAAGACTCAACTCAAATGGTACCTTGTGTAGAAGGTCTTTCCCCATGCTTTCCTTTCTAACATTATCTTTCATTTATTCTGTACTCTTGTGTTCCTATTTATGCATATAGCACATACTCTGAACTTGACTCTTTCTGCCTCAACTTGAACTGGCTTCCCAGGTCCCCAGAGTTTTGGGGTAGACCTGAAGGGTTAGGGGTGGTCACCTAATGTTACAGTTTGTGAACTCCTGTCTGTGTGCTTCCTACCATGTTTATTATTTGATATCAATTAGTAAGCCAGACTTTAATTAGCTTTCATAATACTGTAGTAAATATGGTATTATAGTTGGTACTAAACAACCTCTTAAAATCTGTCCCACTACAACATTCAGGGGAAAATGTGTTTAAGCTCAGAAAGAGCACAGAAAAAAAGAGTAACTCACAGCTTCTAGTTTCTGGTAGTCCCTTTCTTGCCTTTGAGGAATACTCATACAGTTCTTCTTAGGAATGGCGTATAGCCTTTCTGCCCAGCTCCTTGTCAAACCTTGGATTTACCTTACCTCTCAGGTTCAGTCTGTCCCCAGCTCCCAACACAGACACGAGGATCAGCTTTTCTGGGAGAGCTGCTGGGATCCCATGGGGAAGTTCAAGTTCTTTTAGATCCTTCAAAGCTGATAAGGACCTCATTTGGTCAAGGATGGAACAGGGAGAGACTGAGGTCAAGGCTGAGGCTAGGGCCCTTCTCCTTTCCTTTCTCCTTCACAATTTCCTTCTCAAGGGTTTGGGTGGAAGGCTTCCAGTCTGCGATGCCAGACACTCGCACCCCCAGGTTACAAAATGGTCTGCTATTTTATAGATGAGCCACAAGGCATGGCCAAATTTTCTCAACCAATCTGTGCACATTTCCTGTATGACATCACTTGAGTTCATCCAATGACTTTCAAGGACATCTAAGTTAATCAGGAATTTTTCCACTCTTAGTTTAAAACCCGTAACTGAATAATTCAATCCAAACATTCTCACTTGTTTAAAGTATCAAGGTGTAGCATATTATCACTTTGTTTATGCAGGATGGAGTAATTCAATTGATTGACTCCATTGATTATCTCTCATATGTATACGTTGTCTTCCCCACTGGAATGAAAGAAGGGACTGTTCTTGCTTTTTTTTTTTTTTTTGTATTTCCAGCACTTGGCACAGTGCCTTTCACATAATAAATGCCTAATCATTGCTTGTTGGCAGATTTATTAGCATAGTCATATATGGTAAATTGATAGATTTCAAATTGGAAGGGTCATTAAAAGTCTTTTAGTCCAATCCCTTCATTTATTTTATGGATAAAGAGACTGCAGCCTAGGGAGAAGTGGCTTACCCAAGGTAACACAAGCAGCAAATGACAGAGTCAGGATTTGACCCCATGATCTCTGATTTCAAATCCAGGACTCTTTCTACTGCACCATGCCTGCATTGTAGAAAATGTCCATCTACTAAGAGGGGCAGATATGTGCACAGATAAGAGTATAATACAGGGTAAGATGTAATGGGGTCAAAAGAGAAAGACAAAGTACTTGAGGACAATTATTATTTTTGATACATTGTATGAGTAATTAGGTAAGTAAGCACTTTCAACCTCCTTTTGTTGTAAATAGCAAAACCCCTTTGTACAGGGAACTTTATGCTCCTCCCACCTAAGGAGATGGATATGGAGTGGTTCTCTATTGGACCAATAATCATAAATACCGCATCCCCAGATGGGGCAGTGGGAAAGAGAGAAGTGTAAAATGGCAATGGGAATGGAAGCCCATCCTTATACATGAAAGTTGTCCATATCTCACTGATAACCTCTAAGATCTCTTTCAGCTCTAAAATTCTGTTAGAATGTGATCTTTAAAAAGCTACAAATCTCTTGTCCTAAAAATGGTGCCATTGAAAGGATGCTAGAGTTGGAGTCAGGATCGGAAGATTCTTTTCTTAGCTTTGCTGCTCACCTACTTTATGACCTAGAACGAGTCATTTTCATAGGATCCAGAACATTCATTAATTCAAAAATATTCATTAAACACCTACTATGTGCCAGACACTATGAATAGCACTAAAGAAGCAAATCTGAAAATTAGCAAAATCCCTGACCTCCAGGAATTTACAATCAAATGGGATTAGTGGTAGGCAGATACAACACATATGAATTTTAGAAGACTGAGGTTTTTCAATGGTCTTAAAATACAGTGCCAAAACAAATGAATTTTACTTTGGGAGATATGTATAATAAAGACTAGAATATGGGTTAAGTAAGTGGAGAACAATATCCTTGCTTCCCTAGCTTAACTTTTGTTCTAGTTGAAATATATTTGCATGTTAAACCAGAGATGATCTTGGGAATATCTTAACCTTTTAGTAATCTGTAACAGAGGGCTTTGATCTCTACAAAGGCATATGGATTGAAAAGACTTTATCTTAGCTTTAGAGTACTTTGCCTGGCTTTTGTTAGCTGGCTTTTCTTGGGAAAGCTATGCCTAAGGAGCTGAAATCATTCTCCCTTATCAGGGAGAGGTTCTGGCCACTATGGCCTAGCAGACTGAAGCTGAGATGGCTTGGATGGTCCTGAGGAGATGAATCCAGAAAAAACAAGCCCAGCGATCACCATGGGACCACCATAAGACACCTAGTAGAGAGATGCCAGAACAGATCCAGTGAGAGAGAGTCACATGGTAACATCACCAAAAGACCTTGGTGGACCTGTAGCATTGGAGGGGTGAGTTGGTACTCCGCATGTGTGTCCTGACCATACATATTCCTTATATGTATGCCTCATGTGTGACCCCTATCTGTGCTCACTTTCCATACTGATGGCATGTGTGTTTGTGGGACAGCATGCCCTAGGTTTATTGGAGGAATGGCTTACTGCAAATTTGAGACTGAGAATGAGGAGTTAGAAACATAGAAGCAGAATTAGGGGATGGTGGTGTCATGATAACTAAGGGAATAAGGAGGAGAGGGAGAATGATTAATGGTGTCAAAGACATCAAAGAGAATTAGTGCTGAGAAAATAATCTTTGAGAGTACATTTTCAGTAGATTGGTGGGGTCAGAAGTCTGTTTACAAGGGATCGAGAAGTGAGTGATGATGATGAAAAGGTGGAAGCGTCAGATGTGGATGACTTTCCAGGAATTTGACATGAAAGGGAGGAGAGATATAAGACATCATCTTGAAGGATGGCTGGGTCAAGCGAAGGTTTTTAAAATATGGTTTATACTTGAATAATATCATGGTGTGAGGAGCCAAGGAGACAAGGAAGGACTGAAGATGAGAGAGTGAGCAGGAATGATTGACAGTACAAACTACCAAAGGAAACCAGAGAAGGATGGGATCAAGGACATAAGTAAAGGGTAAACCTTAGTCTGAAAGAGAGCCATCTCTAACTCATAGAGTGGCTTAGGGAGAATGAGGCAAAAAGCAATGGGAAGACAAGAGACTATAATCAGAGAATTTCAAAGTTCAGGATTGTGGAGGTGGAAGAGTTTGTAGTGATGGTGAAGTCTAAGGTATGATGACTTCTATGGATGACTGAAGTCAAAGGAAGATAGAAATTGTAAGAGTTGACAAGGTAAACAAATTGGGAGGTCAGGGTGTTCAAAAGACATCAATATGAATTATGAAGTCCCCGAGGAAGAGGACAGTGGTTGGGAGTAGAAAAGAAGACTGTGAACTAGTTACTGAACAACTTGAGAAAGAATGAAAGAATGACCTGGGGAACAAGAGAAGATCATGACATCTGTATTTCTGCTGAAGTGGATGGAGTCAGCTTCAAAGGAGGAGAGTATATAGATTAATGGTCAAAGATGAAGGGTCTAAAAGTATCAGTGGTGAAGAAGGAGCTTGTTGAAACTTTCTCCCAGGACAGTGTTTCTGAGTAGCATGAGAGGAAGATAAGGATGAGCCCAGGGGTGTGCTAGGGCCAGCTTGACCTAGCTCATAAGAGCCAATTGTTCAATTTTCAATGACATTATTTTCATCTCAGAAATTAGGAACCCCACAAATCATGGTTTCATTTATTATTTTGTTGATTGTCTAGACTTAAGAAAGTGATGGGGAAAATATTAACAATGCACATTAAACTTAGAAGCGTCTGTCGTGTGCATTCAGACTTTGGCAACTTTACTGACTGAAAGGGACAAATGTGAGACTTGTATATGAAGAACACTGAGAAAGCAGCTTGTAGACACAATGCATTTACCCATGGCAAAGACTGCTCAGCTTTTTTTTCTCAGCAGTTCATTTTCACATGAGCAACAGGAGAACTTTGGAGTTGATATGTGGGAAACTCTGAATCCCAGAAAGGCTTTGTAACTATTAGATAAGTAGACTTTGTCTGGTTACAGCTTAGCCCACAGAAATTAGGATTTAGTAAATGTGCTAGTGAATCATCTTAAGTTAGAATGAGGTTTTTCACTGGGAAACCTCAGCCCTGAACGAGGAAGGGTTTGTGAAAGAGAGACAATACCTCCTTGAACTTCTAATTGCTATCTGGAAGAATTGATTGGTGAGAAAGAAATATAATATCCTCATGCACTGCCACCTGCTGCCTGGAAGGTAAAAACAAACAAACAAACAAACAAACAAAACCCCGAAAAAAACCAAACAAACAAAAAACCTTTAGAGCCTAGTCAAGGGAAGAGAAATTGAGAAGTCATTTGAAATCTTAGGCTCATGGTCTCTGCCCTCTCTGAAAGAGTGTAGTACTTCTCCAGCAGTGAATAGCTTTGGCCCAGCAGAAGAGCAGTCCATCCCTGCAGCCAAGGGACCCATCCCCAAAAGTGAGCAATCTTACCCTGCAGAAAAGTGGTCTGTCCCCAAAGCATCAGAGTGGTCAGGCTCAGCAAAGGAGTTACCTAGCTGAGCAACAGACTACCAGCTTTTCAGTGGGAAAACTCAGGTATTGGATCCACTCATCTAACAGAGATGTCATGCCCATTAATGAATTTTGTAAGGGTAGTACCAAGAAAAAAAAAAAGAACATTCAGAGTTGTAAATTGTCCCGGCTACATGTGTTGCGTAGATAGGTGCCTCACCACATAGAATGTTAAGTTGTTGCTCTCCCCTTCCCACTCCACAGACCCTCCACTGTATATAGGTGAAGAGTTTATCCCAGGTTTTTGGAATGTCATATAAATATTATTCTTGCTTTGCTTTTTCAGTATTTTTAAAAGTTAATTGAATCTGCTACTGATTTGTTAATGGCAAGGACACTGGTGGAGGCTCAGGAGCTAGTATATAGTAATAGGAGTGTAGCCTGGCCCTCTCCACACAGAGTTACCTCTAGAAATCTGAGAGTAGCTGCAAGCTGCCCATTCTGGTGAACCCTAACTTGCTAACACGTGTAAGTTGGGAATGAATGAGCCCATCAGAGAGAGAAAGAGACTGGGATGAGGGTTGGAGAGGAACAAGAGGACCGTACCCCAGAATGATCAGCCAGCGCAGAAGAAAATGACAAAGTATGAGGTGTTTTCCAAAGAAAGCCAGGTTTCCATGAGTACTAGAAGATGGAAAGAGTGTGAAAGGAAATGAAAATGATGAAGGGGAGTTTGTTAAGGGTAGAGTGGAAGTAGAGGGCAAAGAAGGATATGAACTCAGGAGGGGAAGGGCTGGGATAGGGATGAGAACATGGGAGAGGCAGAGCAGAGGAGTTTGTTTCTTTTGCCTTGGCAGAAGGAGACTTGCATGCTTCCTATGAGAGAGAAATCACTGCCTCCCGAGGCAGCCCAATCCCATTTCTGGACAATTCTAATCATGAGGGAACTCGTCCTTATCTCTTTTGAAGTCATACAGTTGAGAAGTGTTGGCTCTTAAGCCTTGCGCTACCCACCTGGGAGCATAGGATACTGGAAGGGATGTCAGTTTCCTCATCTCTAGGATGGAGATGTTAATATTTATACTGCCTGCCTCATGGGATTGATGTACAGAAAATGCTTTGGAAACCTTTCAGGTTTAGAGAAAATTTAGAGAAATGTGTATTATTATTAACATTAGCCTCATCTGTTCCAACCCCTTCATGAAGAAAGTAAGGCTCAGAGAAGTGTAGTGACTTGCTTAAAACCACACAGTCAATTAAGTGTTAGAGTTGGTACTAAAACCCACTTCTACTTAAGGTCCCAGGTTGTTGTTGTTGTTTTTTCCACAATATCATGGTGCCTCTGATAAGTAGATCTATGGATGACGGGTAGGAAGGGAAGGTGAAAAGGGAAAACTTTTAATTTTTCCTTTCAAAATGAAAGAACTGATCTTGATTTTCACTCAGAATTTCCAAGAAACCTTTAGCCCAGGAGACCAAGCCAGTCATGAAAAATATTATGCTTCCCACCCCCTGCAAAGGATTCTGGGTTTTTTCTTTACTCTTTTTGGGACTAAATTTATGGTCATTCTCAAAAGCCAAGTCCTGTCAAGAGCTTCCTTTAGTCTCAAACTAATTCAGGGTCTTCCCTATGGATGGATGGCAATGGGAATGGGGTGGGGAGAGCTAAAGGAAGAAACTCTGGTTCCCCCCTGCAAACTAAAAGACTCTTTAGGGGGGAGGTGCTTGCTGTTGGATAATTCTCTCCTGACCCTGGACTCACCCCCCGTTCAGAAGCAGCCCCCAGCCAATTCCCCTGCTTCATTTGGGAAGGAATTCCACCAAGCCAGCCAATTTTGACTTCAGTGTAGTCTACCAGCCAACTTGCTTAAGATACCCCTGAGGATGGATCATCCCCTGAGCCTTCAAAATGAGCTCCTCCAATTCTTTTCCATTCATCTGGCCTCTCTGACTTACAGCCCGGAATGGGGGAAATTAGGCTGGGAATCTAGAAAACAGGGTTCTAGTTTCAGTTCTGTCACTAATTGGATTATAAATGTGGGTAAGTCATTCTTCTTCTCTGGGCTCCAGTTTAATCCTGGATAAAATAAATGGGTGGAAAAAATTAAAATAAATGGGTTGGATTATAATTAATCTCTAAGGGTTATTCCAGATCCAATCTTGAATTGTTGACTTATAGCTTGGAATGACCCCAACTCTACCTTTGCCTTTCCCCTAACTGATCACCAATCTCTGGCTAGATTCAGGGAATCTCAGAATTGGAAGGTACCTTAAAGGTCATGTAGTCTGCCTGCCTACCTACCTACCCACCTACCCGCCTACCTACCTAGCTAACTAACTACCTAACTAACTACTTAGAATTAGCATGCAGCTCATTGCAAGCAAGAGTTGTTTCATTCTTTGTACGTGGATACCCAGCTCCTAACACAGTGCATGGCACCAAGTGGGCATTTAATAAATGCTTGTTGAATCATTGATTGGGAAGCCCAGCTAGGTTCTGTTTTGGTCTCAAGCAAACCAAAACAGGGGGATGACATGAGTAACAATGATATACCAATAGCTCACACTTTTCTAAAGCATTAAGGCACAGAAACTACTTTCCTTATGAAAGCCCTGTGAGCTAGAGTGGGATGATTATTACCTCCATCTTACAGAAATTGAAACAGGCTCATGGAGGGAATGTAACTTGTGCACAGTCACATAGGCGGTGAGACAGGTCATGAACCCACATCCCAAGGCTATTTCCATTACACTCGCACTGTCTTCCTTCCTGGATAGGATTAGAGTCCGAAAAACATGGAGGAGAGAGACTGGAGATTTTGGGGAATCTATAAATCCCGGTTGAATGAGCGATGAATACCTAGACTAATAGATACATGGATAGAAAAGAAGAACCTTATGACAGATGGCCTCTGTTTTCTCTGTGAAGTAGGAGGCAAGGTCCTATGTAGAGACTGAAAAGACAAAGGGAAAAAATGGCTATCTTTTCCCTTTGGGAAAAAAAATAGACACATGTATAGATTAGAAGGTGGATGATCTAACAATAAGATGGCTTCATGGCAAGCAATCTGAATAACAGCACTGGTCTTGTCAGCAGAAGACTTGGATTTGAATCTCATCTCTGACATGTAGAGTTCTGATCACAAACTTGATCTCTGTCTCACTTTCTCAATTGGTTAAAAAAATTGTTCTGAGGAAAGTGCTTTGTAAACTTTAAAATGCTATAGAAATATGATTTATTTTATTGTAAATCTAGTTGGACAGAATGATGGATGGGTGAGTGAGTACTTGGATTAATAGATGGATGTTTGTATGTATGTATGTGTGTAGAAATGAATTGTTAGATTAAAGGATGATGAAGGATAGATAATAATAACAACTAACATTTATGCAAAGCTCTAGTGTTTACGAAGGGCTTTGGGGTGCCCAGGAAGGACGAGCACCTCTGGCGTAAGGTTAGACAAGCCCTTTTCAGGGCTGCTTATCCACCTTTGGCGTCCACCTGTCAGCCAGCTCTCACCTGTAGCTCCAAGAAGCAGCACGGGCGGCAGTCATACCCCAGTAAACTGTCTCGGTAGATGGCTGAGGGTAACTGACAGGCCTCAGACCTCTTGGTAAGTTAGGGGGATGTCTGCTCCAAGCATGTGCAGTTTTTCCTTGTTGGAAAGGGTGGATGAGAACAATCTGTTCCAATGGCCAGGCGCTGTAGAGCACTAGGAGCTTGGTCAGACATTGAGGATACCAAGATCATTCATTACATTCTGGGCCATTTCCAGTCATCTTGACTTTTGTCCTGCCACTGGACTTCAATGGCTCTGGAAGACAGAGTGGGGCTGACAACTTTGCACTATTTAAATCCAGTTCATACGAGAGGCAAGACTCAAGATAATCACCTGTAATGTCACTGGTCCTCTTCAGAAACCACCACAACAAAGCCCTTTACACAAAGTATCTAATTTTGTCCTTCAAACAAGCTTGGGAGGTGAGATGCTGTTAGGATCCCCATTTTTTCTGTTCAGTCATTTTTCAGTTGTCACAGACTTTTTGTGACCCCATTTAGGGTTTTCTTGGCAAAGATACTAGAGCAGTTTGCCACTTCCTTCTCCAGCTATTTTACAGATGAGGAAACTACAATGATAGAGATTAGGTGACTTGCCCATGGTCACTCACCTACTAAGTATCTGAGGCTAGATCTGGATTCTGGTCTTCCTGACTCCAGATCCAGTGCTCTCTCCATTGGACCACCTAGCTAAGGGTCTTTGGGCAATGGCCAGGCTTGGGACAGGAACAGGAGGAAGATTAGGCGAGATTTGGTGATTTGGTGCCACAGCAGACTTTTCAGTCTTCAGGGAGAAGCTGATCTTCTATAGGAATTAAAAATGTGCCCTGTATCTCATCCATCATCTTCTTGGACCAGTTGGGCTCGTCTTGCAGCTTTGTGGAATGTATTCCTGTTGGATGAGACCAGAATGGTCTTGTGTTGTGGTGGAGAAGGCTTAGCCAGCAAGGCATGAGGTCTCCCATCATCAGGAGGCAGGAGAGGACAGAATGAAGGAAGGAATAAGGTGGAATAAAGGGAAAGGAAAAACAACAGGAAATGGAAGCGGAGGAGAAGGAAGAAGAAAGGGAAAACAAGGAGGAAAAAAGCATCCATGACTTTCAATTGGAAGAAACCTCAGAGACCACCAGGTCCAGCCCCCTTATTTTCTAGATAGAGAAGCCCAGGATGGTTAAGTAACATGCTTGAGGTCAAACAGGCATCAAATGTCAGAGGTGGGATTTGAATACAGGTCCTCTGGCTCTATCATGAGAAGAAACAGGAGGAAGAGGAGGAAGAACAGGGAGAGGAAGAAGAGGAGAAGTGGAGGAACTGTGGCTCTGGAGTCATTTGGCTTCTCCTTGACTCCTTGTGTTATTTGGGATAAATCCTTTCTCCTCTGACTCTCCATTTCTTCCTCTATAAAAGGAGGGGGTTGAATGAGATGACCTCTGAGGGCCCCTTCAGATCTGACCTGGGTCCACAAGAGATTTTGCTGGGATGGTTTTCCCATCTCCTATAAGAAACCTTCTTGATCACTCTTACTGCTAATGTCTTCTTGCTGTTGATTATTTTCAATGTATCCTTTCTATATCTTGTCTGTATATAGTGGTTTGTATGTTGTCTCCTGCATTAGACTATGAGCTCCTTGAAGGCAGAGACTGTTTTGGTTTTTTTTTTTTGCTTTTCTTTGTATCTCCAGGGCTTAACATGGTGCCTGGTACACAGTAGGTGCTGAATAAATGCTTGTTGCCTTGAGTCTAGGATACTTAATTCCTTTCCTCATGGGCAGAATGACTGTTCAGTCCAGAGAAGAGTCAACTTAGGGGTCATACATACCTGAATGGCTATTATGAGTCAGAGGAAGCAGACTTTTTTTTTTTTACATCTCCCCAGAGGCACAACCAGAAGCCAATAAAAGTGGCTGAGAGGTAGACTTTATCTTAATAGAAGGAACAGTTTCCTCCCTATCAGACCTCTAGTAATGGAATGGTAGTACGTTCTCTGTCATGGCAGGTCTTCAAGGGTAATCCAGAAGACTTTGACAGGGATGTTGTAGACAGGATACTTGTTCATGTATATGTTGGACCAGCTCACCTCTGAATTTCTTTCCATCTCTGAGATTCTGGGCTTCTAGGATTCTGATCCCAACAGGTCTTAGGCTCTTTCTTCCTCAGAGAGAAATTACAATAATTTGAAGCTACAGACATTCTCAAAGGATCAGAGCCCTAATCATTTTTTGTCCAGCCCACACTTACTTTTTAACTTTAAAAGGATACACACAAACCAGCAATTTTTTTAATCTCTCACATGGCCCACAAGGACTTCTGTGTGGTTATATGAAAATTTCATCATCTTACTTAGAACTGTTCCATCCTTATCTTAGAAGCAACATGGTGCCCTAGAATGAGCATCAGTTTGGGAATCAGACACCCTGCGTTCAAGGCCTGACTCTGACTTTGCTAGTTGCATAATTTATCTATGTGATCATGGACAGTCACTTTCCTTCTCTAAACTTTGGGTTTGGGGGGTGTTTTGGGGGGCCTGAATCTATGATTTCATCTGTGAGGAAAATTCCTCATGTGGAAACTCCTCCCACTGATGTAGTCAACAACTGTTTGTAATTCTTCATCTTAGAAAGTTGTTTAGGACAGTGAGAGGCTTTTGAGTGACTTGCCCAGGGCCAAAAAGCTAGTAAGATAAGTTGAGATAATAATGGTGAAGCACTTAGCACAGTGCCTGGCATATAGTAAACACTCAATAAATGTTAGCTATTATTAGCTATTATTATTAAGTGTTAGAGATAAGGCTTGAACCCAGGTCTTCCTGACTCCAAGATGAACCCTCTATCCACTATGCCATGCTGTCTCTCTGGGCCTCAGTTTCTCCATCTATAAAATAGGGGCAGTTTGGTAGCATAGTGGATGGATTGCTGGGCCTGGAGTAAGAAAGGCTCATCTCCCTGAGTTCAAATCTGGCCTCAGATACTTACTAGCTGTGTGACCCTGGGCAAGTCATTTAACCCTGTTTGTCTCCGTTTCCTGATCTGTAAAATGAGCTGGAGAAGGAAATGGCAAACCACTCTGGTATCTCTGCCAAGAAAACTCCAAATGGGATCATGAAGAGCTGGAAATGACTGAAACAGTCCAACTGAATAAAACATGGAAGGGTTGGACCAGATGACCTTTATGGTGCTTTTCCTAAGTGTATGCTACTGTGATCATCCCCTGTACAATGGGAAATGAAAACACTCAGAATAAAAACTACACGTCACCTGGTGCCCAGCCTTGCACTGGGCTTTCATGTGACTTAATTGTATTATTTTCCTCATCTCTTCCCCTCTTGTGGTAGAGGAGAAAGCATTCTGGATATGGCATTTGAATCCCAGAGCTACTACTTAATCTTCCTCTGATGCTGGGGAAATCCATCCCCCTTTTTGGGCCTCAGTTTACTTTTCTATAAAATGAAAGGGAGTTGAATTCAATATTTCTAATGCCCTTTCCATCTCTAAATACATGGTCCTTTGATTTTCCTTCCTGTACTTCATTAGAGAAAGAAACAGAGATTAGTCTGGACTCCTCAGGTGGGGGGGGGTGGGGTGGAGTTCTGTCTCCTCAGAGAAATTCTGTCTGAGAAAGCCTCAACCTGGAAGGCATGTCCCCTTCAGGTTTTCTGGGGCATGTGCAGCATCCTCCCCCTTTAACCCTGTGGGTTTGGGGAAGTGGGAGACATAAAAGAAAAAGATTTTAAATTACCCACAGATCTACTATTCAGACACACATCTCCCGACTCTTTCCATGACACCAAGCGTTCACCCTCCATCAACAGCTCCCACACACTCTATGTATATGATCTCCATGAGTAGTTGTGGCCAGAAAAAAAAAATCATCCTTTTCTGGCCAACCCTATGTAGCTCACACCTCCTTAGCTTCCTTCAATCTTAGCCCAAATGCCATCTCCTCCAGGAGGCCTATCCTGATCTCCCCAGGTACTAATGCTGAAATTATCTTGTATAGATTTTCTATTTCCTTATCTGCGTACCTGTTACTTCCCCTAATAGAATGCAGGCTTCCTGAAGGCAGAAACTATGTTGATTTTGTGTGTGTGTGTGTGTGTGTGTGTGTGTGTGTGTGTGTGTGTGTGTATTTACATCCCCAGTACCCAGCACAGTGCCTAGCAATAGTAGGTGCTTAATAAATGTTTCTTGGATGAATGAATGAAAAGCTGGCTCTTGGCCTACCCATCCAGCCAGACCCGACAAGTTGTAAACATAGCCCCCCATTACTCAGGCTCTGAAAATGCTTTCAGCCACCCCCTGCTCCGGCGACATGGAAACTGTGATGGCTCCAAACCCAGTGACTTTTACGGGCCTCAGAGAGCCCACGGCCCCATAAAATCACTTCAGACACTTTACGAGCCGCCGCCACCTTCCCAGATACACTCTCACATGGGGAAAAAGGCTTAGCTACTCACGGGCGCTTCCAGTCGATGAAAGAGTGTCCATGCTCCTCAAACGACTGCGTTCGGGGTCCACCCCCCTCCCAGATGGGTAAACTATCATTGCCTGTAAGCACCGTCCAGCCTGGGATCAGTTAAAAGAGCCTGGAGGGTAGAGAGAAGTCTTCCATCCATTAGAAGTTATTTTTCTCTATCTGCATCCTTGCCAGATGAGTAACTTTCCCTTTAAGACTTGGATTCTGAGTTCCTAGGTTTGGGTCTCTCTTGGACTCCCACTTGGACTCCCACCTTGGAAGCTTACCGAGAGGTAGGAAAGAGTTAGGGCTTTGAGGCCGGAAGACCTGCGGCCATATCCTAGCTCTGCTGCGTCCTCACGGTGTATCTTTGAGCAAGCCCCTTTCCCTTCCTGAGCCTCATTGTGCTCATCTGTAAAATGAGGGGATTAGACAGTCAGTCAATCAACACCTTCCGTGTGCCAACCACTGGGGATACAAAGAGGCTCTTTTGAGCTTTATGATTCCATGTGCCTCCAACTAAAATGATTTCTCCCTCCTCAAATTTTCCTAGAGTGCTTTTGGCTGCACCCCCCACTTCCATCTCTCCTTTGCCCCGAAACTTTCTACTTTATGTCTTACTTATTGATATAGATGTTCTATTTCTTCCCTGTCCCCAATATAACTTCTTTGAGGGCAGGTACTATGTCATTAAAAATTTGTATATTCCTAACTGCCATGACTTCCAGTGTGACCTCTGACGAGTCCCTTAACCTTTAAAAATCAAGGGCTGAACGGCATGTTTTCTGAGGCGCCTTCCAGCTCTTGATTCTCATTCTATGACTTCTGACACCTCTGCTGACTCTGAGAGTCTGAGGTCCTGTGAGATCCCAAATGGGGTCGTGAATTCCCAGTTAGAGACAAAGATTCTATAGTCGCCATGCAATCCATTCCAATCCAATCTGACAAGAATTCATTAAGCCTCCATGAAATAATATGTATGTATTTTGATGTAATAATATGTAATAATAATAATATATGTAACAACACATATGTAATATTATATGGTAATATGTAATATTATATTTTGTAATACTATGTAATAATAATAATAATGTAGCATTTACATAGCATTTTAAGATTTGCAAAGTACTTGACGTATGCTATCTCATTTGATTCTCCTAACAACTGTGGAGGTAGATGCTATCAACCCATTTTATAGATGAAGAAACTGAGGCTAAGAGAGGTCAAGTAATTCCCCAGGGTCACATAGGTACTATGTGCCTTCAAGTCCAACCCTCTATCCACTGGGCCACCTAGCTGCCTCACATTAGTGTTTAAGACAAGATTTCAATTCAGGACTTCCTAACCCCAATTCTAGTGCTCTATCCATTAAACCTGCCAGCTGTCTCAGCTGCAATGTATGATCCTAAGAGCTGGGGGATACAACAGCTCTTGCCCTCAGAATGCTTATATCCTACTGAGGAGGCTACAGAATATTCATAGATATGTTTATAAATTGAGTCAGGACATAGTAAGGACATAAATTGTTGGACATGACTGAGGGTTCCTTTGGCCTCATTTACAGCAGCTAGGTGATACAGTGGATAGAGCACTGAGTATAGAGTCAGGAAGATCTGAACTCAAAACCAGCCTCAGACATGTATTAGCTGTGTGACCCTGGGCAAGTCGCTTCCCCTTGTTTGTCCCAGTTTCTTCATCTATAAAATGAGCTGGAGAAGGAAATAGCAAACCACTATAGTATCTTTGCCAAGAAAACTGGAAATGGGGTCGCAAAGAGTTGGACATGACAGAAATGACTGAACAATAACTTGGTCTCACTAAGGTATCTTGCCTGGTTCTCCCCCCCCCCAATTTAGCTAAAAGAGGAAAACCTGCTCCAGGAAGATGGGGGGCTGGGAATCAGGGTCTGTATCAAGGCTGGCCTGTGGCGGCCCTTTCTATGCCAGCCTAGGGACAGAGGAGCCAGTGATGATTCTAGGGCCTAGTTCCTATGGCTTTTCTATGTGTAAGTGCATAATAATAAGAAACAAAAATGATAATAAAAATAATATTTTGCTTTTATAGTTACAAAGGGTTTTCCTATCTATTATCTTATGTGATGCTACAATAGACCTTTATCCTTATTTTATCAATGATGAAACTGAGGCCCAAGTAAGGGAAGTGGCTTGACCCAGATCTCATAGCTAGTCAGGACTTGAACTCAGAGCTCCCGACTCTCAAACCTTTGGTGACCAGGGCAACATTCCTTACATGGCCTCCTACATGCTGGCTTTCTATGTCTCAATATGATATGAACAGGGTCCTTTGTTCTTGAAGTCTATTCCAGGGAAGTACAGGCTCTGCAAGGGTCTACCATCCTAGAAAGACAATGAGTATGATATTGGCAAGAGACCACATCAGCTAAATGACTAATATGGAAGGATTTTATGTGATTGCACATGTATAACCCATATCAGACTGCTTACCATGTCAGGGATAGAATTTGGAACTCAGAACTTAAAAAAAAAACCCTAATGTTAAAACTGTTCTTACATGTAATTGGGGGAAGAATAAAATATTATTCAGACAGACAGACAGACAAAGAGAGAGAGAGAGAGAGAGAGAGAGAGAGAGAGAGAGAGAGAGAGAGAGAGAGAGAGAGAGAGAGAGAGAGAGAGAGAGGGAGGGAGGGAGGGAGGGAGGGGGGCAGACAGGCAGAGAATATCCCAGTCAGTAAGCTGGCCACCAGTTGATGATCATGAAATAAAGAAAAATGCAAAATTTTCCTAAGTCCTTTATGGCCCCTTCTTTGAGGATGATAGTAGAATGATGGGGGGAAAAAACCAGAGGATGCTTAAAAAAACTAAGCTGTTGTCTCTAAATAGGAGGAACCAAATCACATCCATCTGGATGTGCTTGCTATAAAATAAATCATAATACTAAAGCAAACTTCTGCTAAATGGAAGTGTACTTGGCAGGTTAGTTGAATAGTCACTTATTCAAAACAGCCTCTCTAATGACCAGTGAATAGACATAGTACTGGAGGAACCGAATCATATCAATCTGGATATGCTTGCTACAAAAGAAATCATAATACTAAAGGAAATTGCAACTAAATGGAAGTATGCCTGGAAGGTTCTCCTTGGAGAAGCAAATAAAAGGAGTTGGCAGAGTTGATTTTATCATGAGTCCTTGTATTGCAGTGCTTATAATGAGTATTTATTTTTTTAAAAAGGCCCCTGTGAATATAATTACAGTTATATAAGCTTATTGCAATAGGGATCATTTCATTCTTTTCAGCTGTATCCCTAGCACCTAGTGCGGTACCTGGCACACAGTAGGTGCTTAATAAATACTTGTTGATTGGTTGAGTTAACATCCATTTTAGAGGATAAGTAGAAGTATCGTATGAGAACTTAGTAAGATTCTCCCAATGAAATCAACTATTTTTAATACTCAGTGCAAAGATGGACACGGAACATGATGACAGAAATGCTGGTAAACATAATTCAAGTGTAAGAAGTAAGAGCAGCCAAAGACATGAAGATTATTCAGGAGCCTCACATGTGTATATAGTGAATGCTCTCTTTGAAAAGGGAATTGGGAGACACTGGATATGGCGCAAACCAAATAACATAAAAAAGAAACTCGTTATAGTTTAATAGATGGGAAACAATTGGTAACAGATGTGTAAGTCATTTCTGAATTGGCCGTCTCCATGCTACTATGGACCATTGACCTGTTATAGAAAAGAGAAAAATCAATGCCAAATTAGAAAAAAAAGAGATGAAATCGAGGCAACTTCATCCCGACTTAGTTAATCCAGCTATTGATGATGAGAAATGAGCAAAGGCTAACAGGCCAGATATTGACACAGACTATCACCATTTCCTAAGGAAGTTTAATCTCTGTAAATCAATCACCACAATAAGGAGACTAAAAGAGCCTAGAAACCATCTGAGCCAGGAAACGTTGATCTCCTTGCCAAATAGGGAGGCACGGCAGCCAAGAGCAACACCAGTTTATAATGTAAATTCATTTGTAAGATCTTACAAAGAAGGATGCTGGAAGATTATAAGTAGTATCACCTCATAAAACAGCAAGAAGCAACGGAGGAACTAAACTGACAGAAAATTTGGTAAAAATTGCAACCAAGTCAAATCGTGCTGAGAACGTGTTAGGGTGACATCGAAAGAAGAACAGATTAAAAATAGAAAATACTTATAAATGGTTCTACAATGTCACTTCAACCATGGGGGAGTCCGCCGCTTGTGGACTCTAACATGGCAGTCCCCAGTCTGTTATGTGAAGAAGTGGGAATGATGCTAAAGAAAACAAGGTGGGAAGAGAGCTGGACCAGATGAAGAATACACAGAGGAGGTCTACACTAGAGGTTCTATACAGTTTTGAGGGTGCTCAGGGATTGATTCTAAAGATCTGAAAAGGGAAAACAATGAAAGGCTTGGGGAAAAAGTCTCAGACCTCATTACTACCCAAAAATGACAGCCAAGAAAATATCAATAGCTACAGACACATATGCCTAGTTCCCCACCCCTTCAAAACTTTTCTGTGAATAATCTATATGTCTATTGAGAGCATCTTTATAAAGGGAACAGTGGGACCTTCATAGTTCAGTTCAACCCTACAGATATTCATTAATAATAATGAAGGAAAGTTTCATTGACCCAGCATTGTCATGGAATGGACTATTTATTCATTCATTCAATTAACCTTTGCTGAGTGTTTACTATACAGGGTCTTGTGCTGGCTGCTTATTGAGAATGCTCATAGCCTAGTGAGGAAGTAAGACATGGCCACTGACTCTATAAGAGTCAATTCAACAAACATTTATTAAGTACCTACTGGGTACAAGACACCAAACCAGATGCTAGATAGACAAAGACAAAAATAATATAGCTATGAGAGAGACAATGTGAAATATACAAGATATGGAAGGGTGGTGGTGGTGAGGAATAGGGACTGGACCTGTGATTTCACTAGTATAGAGAACTCCTAAAGGAGGAAATGCCCTCTACCAATGAAGGCTGACCCCTTCTTTGTAACTTCTGGTCTTAAAGATTTTCCCAGGGCACCAAGAGATTAACTGTCTTTCTCAAGGTCACTTAGCTAGTATGTGTCAGAGGTGGGAACTGAATCCAGGTGTTCCTGGTTCCACGATTGGCTCTCTATGCATGATGTCTCTTCATCTATGATATATACAAAATAAATACAAATATTTTGGGGAGGGATCACTAGCTTCTGGGGAAAGGGGTTGAGAAAAGGCCTTGTATAGAACATGGCACTTGAGCATAGCCTTTAAGGAAACTAGGAATCCTCAGATGTAGAAATAAGGAGGGAGAGCATTCCAGGCATGGGGACAGTCTGTGTGAAATCACAGAGACTGGAGACAATGTCATGTGTGAGGAACAGCCCAAGTTAGTTGGGCTAAACTGTGAAGTGAGTGAAGGAAGTAATAGACAATAAACTAAGAAAAGTAGGTTGGAGCCAGGTTGTGAAGGGCTTTAAATACCAAACAGAGGAATCTGTATTTGATTGTAGAGGTAATAGAGAACCACTGAAATGTGTTGAGTAGGGGAGTGTCGAGATCAAAGTCTGCTTTAGGAAAATGACTTTGGCTGATGTGCAGAGGGCAGAGTGAAGAAACTTGAGGCAAGGAGACTTATTAAGAAGCTATTTATACTAGTCTAAGGAAGAGGTGATGGAGGCTTAAATTATGCTGGTGGATGTGAGGATAGAGAGAGGGAGCAGATGAGAGAGATGTGGGAGTAGAATCGTCAAGACTTGGAAACTGATTGTATATGTGGAGAGAAGGAGCATGAGGAGTTGAGGATGACCTTCCATGACAGTGTTGGATAAATGAAATTTTCCTTTTTTGTTATTATTAATGAATATTTGTTGGATTGAATTGAACTATGAAGGTCCCAGCATGGAAATATGACAGCTTCCTCAACAAAATTAGGAAAATTTAGAAGAAAGGTGGGTCTAGGGGTATAGGAAGGGGAAAAATAATTAATTATGTTTTAAACATGTTGAGCTTAATAATATATCAAGATATCCAGTAGGTAGTTGATGATATAGATAGAGCTGTAGCTCAGGAAGGAGATTGAGACTTGAGTCATTTGCATAGCGATAATAATTGAAACCATGGGGGCTAATGGGGTCACAAAGTGAGAAAAGAAGAAGAGAGGAGAGGAGAGAGCCTAGGACAGACTTTAAGGGTGTTCCCATATTTAGCAAGAGCAGCTAGGTGGTACAGTGGATAGAACACTGGGCTTGGAATCAGGAAGACACATTTTTTTTGAGCTCAAATCCAGCCTCAGACACTAGCTGTGGTACCCTGGGCAAGTCACTTAACTTTGCCTCAGTTTCCTCATCTGTAAAATGAGCTGCAGAAAGAAATGGCAAACCACTCCAGTATCTTTGCTAAGAAAACTCCAAATGGGTCATGAAGAGTCAGACATGATTGAACAACGACAACGTATTTAGCAGGCAGAAAAATGATGATTCAGCAAAAGAGTCTGAGAAAGAATGATCAGACATGTCATAGTAGAAGAAGTAAGAGAGCACTGTCACAGGAACCAGGGAAGGAGAGAGTGTCCAGGAAGGGGAGAAAATCAACTGTGTAAATTTAAATAGGAAATTTGAAAGAAGAAATAACAACAAATTCATCTGGAAGAACAAATAGTCAGGAATACCAAAGGAAATAATGAAAAAAATTGAAGGAAGGAGGTTTAGCAGTACTAGATCTCAAACTATGTTATAAGGCAGTAGTTATCAAAACTATCTGGTACTGGCTGAGAAAGAGAAAGGCAGATCAATGGAATAGAGTAGACATACAATTTACATAGCAAATAACAACCTTGTATTTGACAAGTGTAGGGATTTAAGATTTTTGAGATAAGAATTCATTATTTGGTAAAAAAAAATTGTTGGAAAACTGGAAATCAGTATGGCGGAAACTGGGCATAGACCAATATCTTACACCATTTACCAAGATGAAGTCAAAATGGATACATGACATAGATATAAAAAGAGATATTACAAGAAAATGAGAACATGGAATGTATTACTTATCAGACTTACGGGTAGGTGAACAAGTTATGAATAAATAAGAGATACAGAGCAAAGTTAGATGTAAAATAGATAATTTCAATTACATTAAATTAAAAAGGTTTTGTACAAATAAAACAAATGTCAAGATCAAAAGGAAAGCGGAACATTGCAGGGGCGGGGCTTATAGATGGTTTCTCAGATAAGTGTCTCTTATCTCAAATGTATAAAGAGCTTTGTAAAATCTATAAGAATATGAGTCATGTGCCAAATGATAAATGGTCAATGGATATGAACAGGCAGTTTTCCGATGAAGAAATCAAACAATTCATAGTCATATGAAAATATGCTCTAAATCATTATTAGTTAGAGAAATGCAAATTAAAACAACCTTGAGATATCATTTTATACCTACCAGATTGGCCAAAATGATTGAAGGGGACATGTTGAGGAATGTAGAGAAACTGGGATACTAATTCATTCTTGGTGGAATTGTGAACTGATACAACCATTTATTTTGGAGAGCAATCTGGAATTATGCCTATGTCTTTTGGCCTAGCAATACCACTATTAGGTCTATTTCCAAAGATGATTAGGGAAGAAGAAAAAGAACATATATGTACAAAAATGTTTACAGCAGTTCTCTTTGTTGTGGCAAAGAACTTGAAATTTCAGGGATGCCCATCAGCTGGGGAATGACTGAACAAGTTGTGGTATATGATTGTGATGGAATACTACTGTGCTATAAGAAATGATTAACTCAATGATCTTAGAAAAACATGGAAAGATTTACATGAAATAATGAAAAGCCGAATGAGCAGAACCAAGAGAATGTTGTATACAGTAATAGCAATGTTATTTTAAGAATGACTTTGAGCGAATAAGTTATTTTAACTATCATAAATATCCAAATTAACTACAAAGGACATGTGAAGGAAGACACTGTCTGCATCAAGAGAAAGAACTGATAAATAGATGTATAGAATAATTTTACATATGTGTGTGTGCCTATGTCTAATGGTGGCCATCTCTAAAGCAGAGTGGAGGAAAGGAAGAAGAAAAAGGAAAAAAAGAAATTTACCTGTTAACTTTGTTGTATATTTAAAAGGAATAGCAAGTTGTATATAGTGGATTTACAGTTTTGTGTTCAATCATGTTTTTTATTATACTATGTTATGGAGATGCTTGTTTTATTCCATAAATTAAAAATAAAATAAAATTTTAAAAAGAATTTGAATGGGAAAAATTACATCACTTCAAAATAACTAATTTCTATTGTAATCCTAGATATTTTATTTTATGCATTTAAAACCATCATTATGAGGAGCAGTCCATAGGATTCACTGGACTACAAAAGGAGCTTATGACGCAAAGGAGGTTTACAAACTTCTGTTGTATAAGGAGGAGAGTAAGGCTAGAACAGGGGAGATGGACTGAAGGAACAGGAAGGGAATAGAGGAGCATGACGAAGACAAGAAATAGGCTTAAAGTGACTGAGGGAAAGATGGAAGAATGGGTGGTTATGATAGGAAACGGCAGTTTTGGAATTCTGCTTCATAGTGGTAGAAGTTAGGGTTGGTGGTGGGAGGCAGCAGCCAGGAAGTGATCCGTGAAGGGTCTTCTAATTCTTATAGTCCAATACACTAAGATTTTGTGATTCTATAGTTCTGAGATTCTGTACTCCCTACTTAATCCAAGATTATGTGGTCCTATGATCTTATGATTCTAAGATTCTATGGTACTAAAATTCTCTGTTAGATTCTGTGATTCTAAGACTATATTCCGGGCAATCCAACAAAATATTGTTTAAGATCCTACCATGTGCAAGGTGCTGCTTTAAGGATACATAGACAAAACCTTTTTTAAAGTCCTTATCCTCGGGGTGCTTACATTCTACTTGGGGAATACAGCATATAGGTTGATAAGTAAATAAATTTGAGGCAGACAGTACTAACAACTAGGAGAATCAGAAAGGCTTCCTGAAAGAGGTGGTCCCTGGAATAATGCTAGGGGTCCTAAGAGGAGAGAATAAAGAGGGAGGATATTTATATCATCAAACCATTGTAAATACACCTTCCGTCTACTCCACTTTACTGAATATCTATATATGTTCTTGAAACAGATCTGCAAAGTACATTTTGGAATACCAAATCCCATTTCCCTTTGATTTTCATTACCGGAGTTGTATTTCTCTGCAAAAAAAAAAAAATTGGTCTGGGCAAGATGTATTAAAAGAACGCTTAAGAATGTGGCAAGCCCTTTAAAAATTCCATAAGGGCATCCCCATCTGCTTTAGCTACTACTCTTTGAGGAAATTTGCAGAATCACATAATTGCCAAGCTGGAAGGGTCCTTCCTTCCTCAGCCGCCATCTAATCCAGCCCACACCTGGAAAAGAGTCATCTCTGCAGCTTACTCGATAAGTGGCCACCATCCAACTTCTGCCTAAAGATTTCTAATGAAGGGAAAACCAGCACCTCCTGAGGGCCATCGAAAGAGAAGAGGATTACTTTCTAATAAAACAGTAATGGTCAAAAAAAGCTGCGAAATAGGACAAGGTGGCTAGAGCTGCTTTTCTGTTTAGCTCAGTAGTTTAAAACTCACAGGAGTTTGAAGACATCTTTATTTTGGAAGACCAGCCTTTGTATTTTCCTCTGAGTGTTTCAGGGGTCTTAAAGGGCAGATGGCTCTTTACATGGGCTTGGGAGAGGCTCTGGGGGCTTCACCCACGGGTCTGAAGTGGGATGGAGGAGTCTGATGTTTTTGTGCCTTCTGGGTTCGACTACTCACCACCTTGCTGTGGATCTCCTATAATTTCACCTACATCCTGGGCAGCACACAGGAGTCCAGGATGCTGGCTTTGGAGAGGGCCCTAATGACTGCAGCTTCCATGATATCATGCATAATGAGCTTGGTGGTTTTGTCCTTTAGTCAGATAATAGGTGTGGTAGGTGCTAAATCTGGGCTACACCCAGGCTGAAGTCCCCTCTTCTTGGTCATCCTGGTCATTGAGGAGCTGAAAGAGTAGTTTGGTGGTATTTTATTGACAGTGATTTACAGTAAAAATTCCCTTCATGGTTATAGAGCCAGTATGCTACAGCTGAAGACTTCTCCTCTCCCAAAGCCCTTCCTCTTTGTTCTTCAGACAGTTTTCTAGCACTTGGGGAAACTGATACCCTTTAGAAGCTAACAAATTATCTGGGCTGAAAGCAAAGGCCTCGAAGATACAACAGTTGCTGAACTACTGGCAGATGCTTTGACTTCTGTGAGATTTCAACCCCTGAAGGGCCAGTCAATCAATCTTTTGGATACTCTCTACCCGTTTCCCTCATCTGAAGATTCTGCCATAAGGACCAAACACCTGGACACCCTTGTAGCTCTCTTGGCTTTTTTTATTTTGTACAATTCTATATTTTTATAATTTTTGGTGACTTGCCCAAAGTCATACATACCTGGGGAGCAGTGGGCTTTGTAGTAAATAAACAGGACCTGAGAGAGGAGCCAGGCCCACCTTCTCAAGAGGCCAAGAAGGGTTTAGTGTTAATGATTTACAACAGTGTGGGTATGGATAATTCCCAAGGCACTCTTTTATGGACAGTGTTCCTGCTTTGGAGTCTAAATAGGGAGAGAACATAGTAGCAAAACCACAGTGGGCATTGAACCACCCCATCCTCCTTTTTCTTCCTCCCTCCCCAAGGCTGGGTCACCCATGCAAGGCACAGTTCCCATGTTCAGGATCTCCTCACCTCTCAGTGGTTCCATGGGAAACATTTGTTTCCCTTTAGGGACAAAGTTTCTGCCCCTTTGGAAAGGGAGGGGCAGCTGGAGGGTGGTGGATGCGTGGAATGAGGGCGGGGTGACCGCCATCACCACACGCTAGTTTATTTCCATGCAGAGCACACTGACTTGGTTCCCTGGGCAGTGGAATAGCTTGACTGGGTTGAAGGCATGAGGGTGGTGAAAGTACTACCTTTGTTTCCAGGACCAACTGATTCCTGTTGTTCTGGTAGTGGTCTTCTCCATTATTATTAAGAACTCTTGTTTATATAGGAGATAGTGCCAAGGATTCCCAAATCTATATGCCCAGCCCTACCTTCTATCTTGAATTCCATGCTCACATTACCAACTGCCTTTTGGATGTGCCAAACTGGAAGTCCTATAAAATCTCAAACCCAGTGAGTCCCAAATAGAATTCATCTTTGTTCCCTCCAAACCCTTGCCTCAATTCAACTTTTCACTTTCAGTCAAGGGTGCCACCATCCTCTGTATCACTCAGAATCACAACCTTCCTTGACTTCTCACCACATATTCAATTCAGTCAAATTTTGTCACTTCTGTCTCCATACATCTTCTATATATGTCACTTTCTCTCCACTGGCACAGCCGCCAGACTTCACCAGGTGCAAGCCCTCATCACTTTTTTTTTCACTTTTTTAGGCAATTGAGGTTAAGTGACTTGCCCAGGGTCACACAGCTAGTAAGTGTCAAGTGTTTGGCCTGAGGCTGGATTTGAACTTAGGTCCTCCTGACTTCAGGGCTGGTGCTCTATCCACTGCACCACCTAGCTGCCCCGGCCCTTCTCACTTCCTGCCTCCACAATTCTAGTTGGTCTTCTTACCTCGTTTCTCCCTCCACCCCAACTCCAACCCACTCAGCTGCCAAAGTGATTTTCCTAAATTATAAGTCTGACTGTGTTACCCCCTCACCCAATGTCTCCAGTGACTCTCTCTCTATTACTCCCAAGATCAAATATAAAGTCCTTTGCTTTGCATTTAAAGCATCTTACAATCTGGCCCCTTCATTCCCTTTCCAGTCTTTTTACACTCTGCTCCCCTCCACATGCTCTATGATCCAGTTAACCTGGTCTTTTTGTGTTCCTTAGCAATGACCCTCCATCTCCAATCTCCATGGTTTTTCTTTTCTATTTTTAAAAATAAGTTTTTGTTTATGTCTTCTTTTTTACATATCATACTTATCCCAAGTATCCAATCCAATCCAATCCAATAAATCCAATGAACATTTATTATGTGCCTACTATATACCTGGCACTGTGTTAAGTGTTGAGGACACAATTAACAAAAGAGAATCCCTGCCCTCAAGGAGCTTATAGTCTAATGGGAGGAAACAACACAAAAAGGAGGCAGGAAGAGGTCTCCACCAAGGAGTATCTTCTTGTGTGAAGTTGAAAAAACCAGGTAGAGCAGCGGATAGAGTGGAATGATCCCCAAAGTCCAGTTTCTACCCGCTATACAAGAAGACATTTGGAAGAGTTTGATACTCTACCCTCTAGCCTGCCAATCAGAGGGAAATGGAGGCTGAGGGAGGTAAAGCAGCCCTTTTCCTTCTTCTAGAGAGCCATGCTATAGAACAAATAGTATTTTTAAAGATGAAAAAGAAGAAGAAAAATCAGCACAAAGTATTGATACGCTGAAAAAGTCTAAAAACATGTGCAATGAGTAACACCTCCCACCTCCGTGAAGATGTGATTTGGAGATGTCCTCTCCCATGTCTTTATTCAAGTTCTGTTTGATCTTTGTAATTTGGTTACATTCACTTCTGAATTTTCAGTATGTATTGCCTCCCATTTACATTGCTATAATTATTGTGAAGATTGTTGCTTGGCTCTACTGACTTCACTCTGCATCAGTTCATGTAGATCTTTCCATGCTTCTCTGTATTCATCGCATTCATTTCTTACAGCACAGTAATATTCCATTACATTTCTATGCCACATTTTGTTTAGCCATTTTCCAGTCAATGGGCATCTACTTTATTTCTAGTCCTTTGTTATAAAAAATATGCTGCCTCTCCACTATTAACTCCACCTGACTTCTGCTACATCGCTTTCTCTTCATGTACATTTAAAAAGAGGTCTCTTAAAGGTCTCTCTGCTGCCGCTCTGTTGTTGTTGCTATCTTTGGCGGCTGCATTCATTCTCTCCTCCTGCATTTCTGTTGTCTGGGATGTTTGAGAAGCAAATAATATCTTCAGGTCTGATTTTGTTTCTAAGAATGTTTTAAACATTTATTATGTGCCTGCTATATACCAGGCACTTTTTATTATTGAACATCAGTCTTTTTTTCATTTTTGGTTAAGTTCAGATTGTCAGAGTAATTCACCAGGGACATCCTGAGCTCCATTTCTCTTCAGACTACATTATTCCATCCTCTGCTGTGTTTTCTATTGGGTGCAAAATAGTCTTGTGTTGTTCAAATTTCCTTTCCTTTTTAGATGAAGGACTTTCTTCTAGTTGCTTGAAGAACTTGTTTCTTAATTGAATTGTTAAATTTAACTGCCATGTGTCTCAGAATTTGCAGCCTTTGGTGTTTTTTTTTTTCTGGAGGCAACCTATGGATATTTCATTTTCTATGTTCAGAAATTCTGGTCTGTTTTCTTGCAGTATTTCTTGCATTATGATGTTCAGGTTTCTTGACTTGTCATGTTCTTCTGGGAGACCTATAATCCTTAGGTTGTCTCTTTGCATCTTATATTTTGAGTGTGTTTTGATTGGATAGAGAGCATACTTTTTCAATGTTATTGTATATTTTTGCTTCACTTCTTCTAGATGGTTCTTCACTTCTTTGTATTTGCATTCCCAATCAATTGTTCTTCCTTTTATTTCTTTGGTGAGACTTGTCATTGCTAATTCCAGTTTTTCTATTCTGCCCATTATTTTTGCTGTGTAGGCCTTAAATTCTGCTCTCATACATCTCATTTCTCATATCACACTCAGGAGCAGTGTGATATGGTTCCATGTTCTCCTCAAATTCTGCAGGGTCCTCTTTCTCATCAAATATTGGATAATTTTCCTTTGTTTTGCAGTATTTATTCATAAATGCCTGAACCCATTTACTAGACTTGGAAGCAATATTCCCTTCTGTTTTTTAGTGTTTTTCTTGTCGATTCATCTGCTTACATTCAAGGTTTTTGAGTTTTCTCCTTCCTGAGATATTTGGTAATTTCATTCTCCCCTCTGCCCCCCACCCTCAACCTTACCCTATTGCTCTCCTCTGATTGTGGTTTTCCCTGGGGAATGAGGATTTCAAATCGTCCTTTCTTCCTCCCATGATGAGCAATTCATGATTCACCAGATTGAATCTCTGCCCCAAGTGACTATTGAGGGGACAGCTAGATGCTAGGCTGTTTCCCTCAGGTTTAGTGGAGTGCGACACAGTCTCCCACATGGTGTCCCGTCCCATTTCCTCTGTTCCTTAGTTCTCTGACCCGGCAGTTTAGAGTGCTACCACACTGGTGCCACTGTAGCTGGGGGTGATTTCTGTCATGGAAGGGGAGGTGGAGTGTGGGGTTGGGCTCTATTTTTAGCCCAGTTATATGTCCTGCTCCATTCCCTCTGTTCCTCCACTCTCCTGCAGAGATCTTTCGTAGCACAGAGCCAAAATGTGGGCCATAGAGGCCCTAGAAAGGGGAGGGAGGATTGGATTTTGTGCCAAGCTCATGAGTCAGGTCTTTGGGTCAGCTAGTATACCCTTACTCCCAGTATTGCAGTGGGTAGTGTGAGCTCAGGGCAAGCTTTATCTCTGGTGCAGAATTTCTGTTTTGCAGAAGTTTGAAAGGTAATGAGGATCAGAGAAAAAGCCTCATCCTCCATCTTGTTGGTTACGTGACCCACTCCTGTGCCTTTTCATTAAGTGTCCTCTGTGTCTAGAATGAGCTCCTTCCTTAACTGCCTCCTTTGGTCTCTGGAACCTCCTTTGAGACTCATCTCAAAACTTACCTTTTGTAGGGGCCTTTCCCAGTCCTTCCCCTGTCCCCTCAATAGTTCCTTCATCACTTGATTACCTGCCAGCCATGTACTTTGTATATATGTCTTGTATATGCCTGGTAATTTGCACATTTTCTCTATCAATTAGAATGTATGCTTCTTGAGGGCAGGGAGTGTTTTTGCTTTTCTTTGTATCCTCAATTGCTTAGCACAGTGCCTGGAACTCAGTGAGTGCTTAGTAAATGCTTATTGGTTGACTGGGAGTGAGGGATTGTTCATTAGGCCACGAAGTCAGGCAACTCTCCTCTCAGGCTTGTGTGGGTTTGAGTATTGGTAGCTCATCTTGGGTCTCTGCCCCAAGGCAACCATTAACAGTTCTTATGGGGTAGAGACTCCTCCATAAAACACACAAAAATACATAGCCTGGATGTCTCTTAGGATCTCTCTGGAAGAAAGGAAAGGGGGAAAAGGGAGAAAATGGCTAAGAGCCATTTGTGGGTTGGCTCCCTTTTACAAGCCAGCACAAAGAGGTAGCTCCTTTCGTATAGTCTGCCCTACAATAGTGAGAGCAGCCAGTTTATCTTGAGGGTAGTGCCAGTCTTTGTGACTTAACTAAGAGAAGCCTTTCATTTTCTCTATAAGGTGCCGATGAATATATCCATCCCCTTCCTAGAGAGATGCTTTCAGATTTCTCAAACAAAGTTTCATCACTCAGTCAACTCAGCAAGCTTATTAGGAAATTTGTTTGAACAACCCCTTACACTGAAATACAATTATATTGATTATTTATATACTGTTGTGAATTCTTTGTGGGTTTTTTGAATTTTCCTTGGGTGACCTAAATGCTGTCCTGTACCAGATAAATATCTATCATTTAAAATGAAGGTATGTTGAGAACCTGAGGACTCTGTATATCTATGTAGACCAGAGGTCCATGAGCTTGGTTTTAAAATATTTTGATAATTGTATTTCAATGTAATTTTTCTTTGAAATCCTATGTATTTTATTTTTTCATTTAAAAACATGATTCTGAGAATAGTCTTCACCAGACTGCCAAAGGGATAGAGTGCTGGGTTGGGAGTCAGGAAGATCTGAGTTCAAATCTGGCCTCAGTTTTGGTAAGTTACCTCTGTCAGCCTCAATTTCCTCAATTGTAAAATGGGTCAATAATAGCACTTACCTTTTAGAGTTGTTGTGAGGATCAAGTGAGATAATATTTGCAAAGCACTTACTGCAGTACCTGACATATAGCAGGTGTTTAGTAAATACTTGTTTCCTCCCTTCCTTCCTTCTTTCCTTCTTTTTTTCCTTCTTTTCTTCCCTTGGACTTTAGATCTAACTTTGCTTATACTCTGATATCTCCCATAGTTACTATTGTGCCAGGCCACAATAAGCACCGCCCCTCCCCAGCAAAGGGAGTTGTACTGTTGGCGTACTACCTTTTACTGGGGCCAGTCTATGGGAACCCAGAGCTTGACACCCCCTGCCCCTCTGCTCCTCCCCTCTCCCTGAACCAGGGATTATATCACAGGGGCTTGTTCAGGATTGTTCGATGTTCACTGGAGCCAGACTACTTGCCCTGGCATAGTATGAGTTAGGATGGCTTACAAGTGATTGTTTGACTTTATTTTTAAAGTAGATTGAGCTGCTTGCCTCGGCATGGCGTGAGTCAAGATAATTCAGGAGAGACGCTCAATATATCTTGGAGACAATCTGGCATGCTTTTCTTTTGGGAAGGTAAGATGGTTGGGGAGAGAGAAGAGAAGGGGAGGGATTATTGGTTGTTGCTTGTTTTTATTTATAATTATACTTTTTTTCGTGGCAGGTTAGAAAACATATGTATTTCATAGACCTTGAAAAAGCGAGTCATTGAGGGATGTTAGCAAAGAAATGTTCTGGATATTACCATGGGAAGAGAGGAGTATGGCAATCTCTCCTCCTGGCCCTTTGAGTCACAGGAGAAGAAATGGCTTCTTGGGGGAATGGTTATGAAGGATGTGCTATCATCAGGGGAGAGCCAGGCAAAGATGAGTCTTCCTGACTCCAGGCCTATCACTCTATCCACTGCACCACCTAGCTGCCAAAAGTACTATAAATCTATTATCTCATTTGGTGGGATTGGGAGGACAAAGGATGGGGGAAAAGATGGGATGGAAATGGAGAAGGGGATCAATCCATGTTTCTCCATTTCTGTTTCCAGGATTGCCAGCAAATATTGCCACAGTTTTCAAACAAGAAGATGGAGTCTTGAAACTGGCAAAATTCTATGATGTGTTATTAAAGGGATGGCTTGTGAACATTTAGAAAGGGAAACAGTGACTACTAAGAGCCAACAAAACTTTATTCAAAACTAATTATGACAGACTAACTTTATTTTCTTTTATTTTTCCCCCCAGAGGAACTAGACAAATAGATTGGGAAAATGCGGAGTTTTAGTTAAACATCTGACAGATTCTCTCATGCTGTACTTGTAGAAAAAGGGGAAATATTTAGGTCAGATGAAGTATAGTGGATATATCAGGACATATAGATTAAGGTGGGGGCACCTAGGTGGTGCCAGGCCTGGAGTCAGGAAGACTCAACTTCCTGAGTTCTAATCTGGTGTCCAACGCTTACTAACCGTGTGACCCTGGGCAAGTCACTTAACCCTGTTTGCCTCAGTTTCCTCATCTGCAAAATGATCTGGAGAAGTAAATGGCAAGCCACTCTAGTATCTTTGCCAAGAAAACCCCAAATGGGGTCACAAAGAATCAGATACAACTGAAATGACTGAAATGACTGAACAACAGGTTATGTAGATTCAATACAGGTTGAATGACTGGATCCAAAGAATAAGTGTAATGGAGTTCACTTGGAGGGAGGCCCCAGTGGAGTACCTCAGGGATCTGTCCTCAGCTCTGTGCCATTCAATATTTTTGGATCAATGACTTGAAGACAGATGTTGTCACACTTATTAAATTTATAGATTACATGAAGCTAGGAATAGATTACATGAATATAAATTATATGAGGTAAGAATAGCTAACGTTAGGATCCAATAATATCCTGAAAAGCTAGAATGATGGGTGAGTCTAAAGAAGGTGAAAATTATTAGGGATAAATATAAGCATGAGTTTGTTGGTAAATGTTTAACAATTGGCTATCTAGAAAATAATTGTACACACAACACATTTTTCAGTTTAATTTGCATTATTAATTAAGATTTTCTCTATCCCTTGCTTAAATCTAGAATTCAATGCAAGAACAAATTAAGCCCTGATTGGTAGTGTTTGCTGATTTCCTAAGTGTAAATGCTTGCACTGAAAATTGAGCAGTCAGCTCTGAGGAGCTGCTATGAACTGGCTGCAACCCACCCTGAAATGTAAGTTTAGAAAGTCAACTTTATTAGTTGAGGGAAGCACTGTTGACAACAGTTCATAGGAGAAAGATGAGTAGAGAGAGACAGACAGACAGAGAAAGAGACAGAGAGACAGAGACAGAAAGAGAGGGACACAGAGAGAGAGAGAGAGAGAGAGAGAGAGAGAGACAGACAGACAGACAGACAGAGAGAAAGAGACAGAGACAGAGAGAAAGACAGAGAGAGGGACACAGAGAGAGAGAGAGAGAGAAAGACAGAAAGCGAAAGCGGTGAGGATAGAAGTAATAGATTGTGATCTCTTTCCTTAGGCAGGCTACATTGTGTGTTCAGCCAGGCAAGTATTGTGTGTTCAGTTCTATGACCACATTTTATTTAATAACTCAAGTATATCTAGACAGAGGAAAGCAACAAAGGATTGGAAGGGGGAAGGAGGAGGGAAAGGGACAAATATTTACTAAATGCCAACTATGTGCCAGGCATTGTGCTAAATATTATCTAATTTGAGCTTCACAACAACCCTGGGAGGTAAGTGCTATTATTATCCCCATTTTACAGTTGAGGAAATTGAGGCTGATGTTGGTTAAGGTGACTTGCCCAGCTACTAAGTATCTGAGCCTGGATTTGAACTCAAGTCTTCCTGATTCCAGGCTTGGTGTTCTATCCATTGGATTAGAGACTATGTCATGTGAGAACCTACTGAAGGAACTGGGGATGTTTAGCCCGGAGAAGAGGAGGCTTAGGGAAGATATTCTAGTAAAGTCGGAGCAATAGGTTGAAGTCACAGAGAGGTGGATTTTGGCTTGATTTAAGGAAGAATGACCTCTCCGTTAGGGGTGACTCACAATAGATTGGCCTACTGCTGGGGCTCCAAGCAGAGATGGAATGAGCATTTGCTGAGATAATCGTGAAGAAGCGTCTTGTTTGTGTAATAAGCTGGATTGGATCCCCTTCTGCCTCTAAGACCCTGTGATTCTGGAATTGCACGGTTGGTAAGTAGAGATAATTTTGCAGAGTGGCTGGAGAACTGGTCTTGGAGTGTGAAAGATGTGAATCAGCCTCTGTGGTATACTATCTGTGTGACCATGGGAAAGGCCTCTTAGCCCCTCTGTGCCTCCGGTTACATGTAGGGCTGTGAGGTACGGGTGAGCATCTGATCTGCCTCAGTGGGTTGAGTTTCCAAACTGAGAGTCCCTTAGATGAAATCACAGGTCTGCACAAAAAAGGGTTTGAGGGGTTTCTTGTCACATAAGATGCGAGGCTGGGTGACGTAGAGATTCTTGGGAAGGTGTGGGTTGAACTAAATGCTCCTTGAAGTCTTCCAGGGCTGAACTTGTGACTTTGTGATTTTTGCAATCACCCTCTCTTCTGAGCCCCTATAGTGCCTGGAGTCTGGATCACAGGTTGTAGCTTCTGCCTGATGCTTTTCTTAAATGTGTTCTCCTTCCCCAAAGAGCTTCACCTGAGGCTGGACCCACAAATGGCGCTTGTCCCATGTTGTTTAACCTAGGTCCTCACGGGTGCAGGACACTCCATGCGGCTCATCATTCATCAACTCCTCCCAATGCCTCCTTGTGCCCAGTTGGTGACCCTAAATTCTCAGTCTATACCAAGAGAGTGAAAGTTCAGGTAGGTGCTACCAAGCTGACAAAGGCTTCATGCCCAGGCCTAGTAACAGATTGTATCCGTTGTTTAGGAATCAGTTTTATTAAATAGGGAGGGGGTCATCTACACAAGGTTGGCCACCATGAGATTCATCATTTGGTCCATAGCATTTCATAAAGACTATGGCTTGGGGTACTTATGTTCCCCATTGGAAGAGAGGGTACCCATAGATCTTTTAAAGGGAAATATTGAAACGAGACTCCCTATCAGACTCCCTGGAGGCAGCTTAGTGGATAGAGTGCTGGGCATGTAGTCAAGAAGACTTGAATACAAATCCAGCCTCAGACATTTACTAGCAATGTGTGACCCTGGACAAGTCACTTAACCTCTGTTTGCTTTATCCATTGGAGAAGGAAATGGCATATCACTCCAGTATCTTTGCCAAGAAAACCCCATGGGCAGCATTGGTGTGCTATGGTCCATGGTCATGAAGAGTTGGACACAATTGAATGACCAAACAATGGTAATTAATCAGACTTCCACTACAGTATTTATACCATCCTTCTCTTTTCTCCCTAAGTCTCTAATTCATGCCCTTCCCAAGTCTTTCCCTCTGCAGATGACCTGGACTCCTTCTTGTTACAGGCCTGTGATTCATCCATGTTAGGAGATGCCTAGTGAGGGAAATGCCTTCTGCTAATGCAGGAGGACCATCATTCTGCAACTTACAATCAAAGAGTTACCTAGAACATTAAGAGGTTAATTCATTTGCCTAGTGTTACTTTGGCTCCTATTTTAAGGAAAAGATGAAAGCCCTTCAGTGTCATCTTCCCCATTTTTCCTCCTCCAGACCTCCAAACAGCTCTGAATCTCAGTTATCCTCTCCCTGATCTCTGTTCTCAAATGGTGAAGTGGCCCTTCTCCTTTCCAGAGCTGACTTCTCCCATTGAGCCTTTGATCCTATCCCCTCGCAAAGCCTCCATGACCTGGCTCCATCAATCACTCCCTCTTTTTCACGAAATGTCCATATTCCTGCTTCTATTGACTCCTTCTTATGAGCCTACAGACATAATCAGTCTTACTAGTTCAAAAAGAGTCCTTCCCTTGACTCTTCTATCCCATACATCTACTGCCCCAACTTTCAGAGGATCACAGATTTAGAGGTCACCAAGTCCAGCTCTCCTATTTTACAGATGAAGAAACTGAGCCAGAAAGAAGTTAAATTTTATGTCCATAGTTACGTAGTTATTATTTATTGGCAGCGTTCGAATTTGGGTCTTCCTGACTCCAAATTCAGTGTCATATACACTACACCAGGCTGCCTCTCCTCTCTCTTCCCTTTTGCAACTAAACTTCTTAGAAATGTTGTCTTTTCTCCCTTTTTCCAGTGTCTCTACCTCCCACTCACTCCCCTGCCCCCCACCCTTAACCTGACATGTCACCACCACTTTATTCAAGCTCTTCACTTGAAGAACACCAGGAAGGCAGTTGTCAAACCTTCACATGCCTCATGTTTCTTGATCTTATTTTGAGCATTGGGCAAGGCTCTTCTATTCCTCCCCCTCCTTCGAAACCTAGTTCCAACACACCATCTCCATTAGGAAGCTTTCCGTGATGATTCCCTGCCTTCTCCCAAACCCCAGCCAGAAGGAATATCTTCCTTCCCTGAAACCCCATAGCTCAATGTTGGTCCCTACACAGTGTATACTACATAGTAGTAAGGGGAGGCCACAGCTTATGTCCTTTTTAGACTGAGAGCTCTCCAAGGGCAAAGGCCATGTCTTATCCGTCTCTGGCTCCCCTAAGGTGCCCACAGAGGGAGTTGAAGAAATGTGTGTTGTGGTCAATAAAGACTTTGTGACCTTGGAGACAGATTGCACCCTCAGAGGGGAGGGCCCTGACTGCTGCGAGGTGAGAAGAAAGGAAGAGTCTTCTTTCCAGTCAATGTAACCAAAGCGAACAAGATGCAAAGGTAGCTTTCATGAAGCTGCTCTGCAGAGCCCCAGTCAGGAAGTGATCTATATTTTCAGAAGGAAATGAGCATTTTTTCCTGAAGAGGAGAGGACAGTTCCAAGGCAAACACAGCAGCATGAGGTGAGGTAAGCTGCAGAGGGAGGCCTGTTTCTGGCTTTTTTTTTCTTTCACTAGGCCAGGGCAGGTGTCAGAGAGCTCCTGTTGACAAATGATGTGTTGATGGCCCTCTTACCTGACATTTCTAGAAGATGCCTGCTCCTAATATTCTAGCAGCTGTTTCAAGAGGAGGGAAGGGAAAAGAGGGATGGTCTTTTCATCACATTAGAGTCCAGAAATGGAAGCCGAGGAATGAGTGGATGGGGTTGCCTGCTTTGCCTGCCTTGACGACTCCTCTGACACAGGAATGGCCTGAGCAGGGAAGTGGTCTCCTTTTTGTTTATCTAATAAAAGGAACACCCTGTGACCTACCCAAGAAATCAAATCCTAGAATGTCAGAGTTAACAGGAGTCTTAGAGCTTGAAAGGCCTTAGAACATAGAATGTCAGAGCTAGGAGGTGACTTAGAACATAGAATGTCAGAACTGGAAGGGACTTTGGAACACAGAATGTCAGAACTAGAAGTGACCTTAGAACACAGAATGCCAGAACTGGAAGGGGTCTTAGAACACAGAATGTCAGAACCAGAGGGGAGCTTAGAACACAGAATGTCAGAGCTAGAAGTGACCTTAGAACATAGAATGTCAGAACTGTGAAGGGAAATTCCCAAACTAAGCCACCTAAAAAGCGAGATGATATTATGATTAAAAAAAAAACAAACAAACAAGTTTTTTTCTATTCTGCTGTACCTAATCTAGAACAGCATGGATACTCAACTATGAACACAGAATATCAGAGCTGGGAGGGAACCTTAGAATACACAATGTCAGAACTGAAAGAGAACTTAGAACATAGAATGTCAGATCTGGGAGAGAACCTTAGAACATAGCATGTCAGAGCTGAGAAGTGTGAAAGTGGAGTCAGTAAGCAGAGAAAGACTATTTTTCCTAGGAGTTGAGTAACTATAGGATGACACCTTGACAAAAGGGGGTTAGGTCAAGTGAAGGGTTTTTTGAAGACTGGGGAGACCTAGGTGGGTCTGTAGGCACGAGTGAAGGATCCAGTAGATTTAGAAAGTTTGAAGAGAGAGAAAGAGGCATTGGTAGAAGGTGCATGCTCCTGAAGGATGTCAGAGGGGATGGGGTCAAGAACAGAAGAAGAGATGGCTCAGCAAGAAGGTTGACCCCTTTGTCAGAGATTAAAGGACAGGTGAAGAGAATGGGGGATTCTAAGATTCCAGGATTCTAAAATTCTGTCATGGTTAAAGATACTTCAGTTATTTGTCAAGGTTCTGTGATTCTATGCTTCTAAGAGGCCAAGAGTTTATGATTCTGAGATGACTCTAAGATCCCATGATTCTAAGATGCAGTAATTCTAAGAAGCTGTGATTCTTGTGTACCAGGGCCTGACCTGCTACTTGGGCCCAGATGATCTAACATGGAAGCACCGTGCTTCCCCGAGTTCCCTTACTGTGTGGGTGGGAGGGGCTGCCTTTGATTGGTTGTATGGCCAGAATAGACTGCTTCTTCAAAACTGGCCAGACTAGACCAATCTCTCTCTCTTTTCTGTGTTGTTTTTTTCCTTCTGCACCCAGAAGGTGAAGATTCCCTCCCAGCATGGGCATCATGAACTGAACTTTCTCACCTCTCCTTTCTTTTACCTTGGCTCTGAGAAATTGGCCTGGGGGTGTTTGTCTCTATTCTGCTTCCTTTGTCCATCTCAGTTTCAGGTAACAGTAGCAATCCCCACTAGATCTAGTAGTTTCAGTCTTGTCAACCCTGGAGCTAGGCTTGCAAGCAAGATGTTCCAGTCTGGCAGGGAGCCTGGGTGCCCAGGACTCAAGCCAGAGGTGGGCTTTGGACAGGGAATTAGGACTGTGTGCTCTATAGGAATGCAGCTAAACTATGAACCTCATCTCCTTCCCCCCTCAGAGCCTGAGATGGCACAAGGTGGGGAGGAGGATTAAATTCCACATATTGGGGAGTAAGTCTATATAATTATGATTATCACTTTTGAAGTAAATACTGCTTTGTAAAAGTTACTCCTATTGTTAGTGGTGAAATGCAGCTGGGGTGCAGAGGATCACCCTCTACATTTGGGGCAATATCATCAGTTGAGACTGGAGCTACTGGCAGAGAGCTAAGGTCTCCCAACCTTCTTAAGGGTATCAGAGAACCATTATGAAGTGCTGAACGGCAGTATACCTGGCATCCAGGCAGTGGGGGCCGGGGGAGTCAGTGCACCACTAAGGTTCAGTAAAAGATTCCATGATTCGAAGATTCAATATTTATAAGAATCTGTGATTCTAAGATTCAACAATTATAAGAACCTGTGATTTTAAAAGTCAATCATTCTAAGGTCCTGTGGTTCTAAGATTCAGTGATTCCATGATTCTAAGATTATCATTCTAAGGTTCTGTGATTCTAAGTTTCAATGATTATAAGAATCTGTGATTCTAAGTTTCAATGATTATAAAAATCTGTGATTCTGAGATTCAATACTTTTAGGGTCCTATGATTCTAACATTTAGTAATTATAAGAATCTGTGATTCTAAGACTCAGTCCTTCTAAGATTCTATGATTCCATGATTCTACGATTCAGTAATTATAAGAATTTGTGATTTGAAGATTCCATGATTCTAAGATCAGTAATTATAAGATTTTGTGATTCTGTGATTCCAAAATTCAGTCATTCTATGGTTCTGTGGTTCTAAAATTCAGCAGTCTTAAGATTCTGAGATTCGCTTGGTACGCTGCCTACGGGAAAGAAAGCCCTGAAAACTCTCATGCCTGAACACTTCCGGAAATACTTGGCTTTATAGAATTGGGGCTGAACAGAGCCTCTCAAGAGAGTGGTGGACCCTTCCCAGTCAGACATTCCACAGTAACAGTGTCTTTCAGACTCCTTCCGGCCCAGGCCTGAGCCATTGCAGACATTACTAGAGGATGAGAAAATAAAAGGAAAGAGACTCCAGAGGATAAGGAACCAAGTCTGAACCCCCACCCCCACCCCAGTCGCACTGGCCAGGGTGGAGTCAAGCAGTGGTACCTTTGTCTTCTTCCATTATTTGTTTCCTGAAGTGGTGTGTATTCATCGATAATTTAGAATCAGCCTATTTCAAAGTTCTTGGCTTGAAGTCCTGAGATAATGAAGAACAGTCTGTCCCCCTCATCCTACTGCTCATTCTGGGAACTGGATTCCCCATGGAGGAGAGAGGCCAGACAGCCCTGCCCTTGGACTGGAAGCCCTTTAGAATCACTTAAAACTTATGGGTCAAGCTCTGGCTCGTGCTAGGCTGTATAAACATAGCCCTTGTGTAGGATCCAAGCCTGGGCCATAGGCCTCCTTGACTCCAATTGGCTTCCTGGAGGGGTCAGTTGCTCTTGGAACTCCTTCAAGTGGTTTTTTCCTTTGGACCCTTGGCTTTCACTTTTGACAACTATCTAAACTTGCCCTGTTCCCTGAAGCAGGTCCTGACTTTCCAGTCCACTGTGCCAAGATGTGTTGTCTCCTTGAATTAGAATGTAAGCTCCTTGAGGGCAGAAACCGTCTTTCTCCTTCTGTTTGTCTTCCCAGGACTTAGTACAATGCCTGGCACACAGTAAGTGCTTAAGAAATGCTTGTTGACTGACTGACTGGACCTGCTTGGCTCCCTGAGTTCAGAGACGAGACTTGTCTAATCTCAAATTATCTTCCCTCCATCTCACTGCCACCCTACCTGGGGCACACTTCTTTCTCTTCTCCCTCGATCTCTACATACTCTGCACCTCATAGATTTATTTCATAGGAACTCAGAGTTGATTGCGACTCCGGAGGGCACCGGGTCTAATGGATGCCTAAATAAAAATTCCCTTTTTACTATCCCTAACAGAGGGTTGTGAAGACTCTACTTAAATACCTTCAAGTGACAGGAAGCTCACTACCTAATCAGACAGCCTGTTGCTTTGTGGGGCAGCTCTGATTGTTTAATAAATTCTGACTTTTCTGGAGCAAAAATTATTCTCGTTGGTTCTAGTTCCTGGTGCTCCTTCTCTCTGTAGTCACTGAAAATAAGTCTGCTCATTCTACCATTCTTTCAGATAGATGAAGAGAGATAGCACAGCTTTCCCAAGCTGTAACTTTTCCAGGTTAAGCAGCCCTAGCTCCTTCTGTCCATCCTCAGAGAGCACCATCTCCATGCACATGGTCCCATTCAATCTCTTCTGGACCTGCTTCAGTTTTCTGATGTGAGCCAGTTAGATGGCACCTGGGCTAAGAGTACTAGACCGGGAGTCAGTAAGACCTGAGTTCAAATTCTGCCTCCCCCACTAGCTATGGGATAAGTCACTTAATATTTCTGAGCCTCAGTTACCTCAACTGTAATAGGAGATAATAATAACACCTCACCTCCCAGTGTTGTTGTAAGGATCAAATTAAATGAGATAACACAAATAAAGTGCTTTGTAAACCTGAAAGTACTACATAAATGATAGCTATTATTATTAATATTCTTCCTGAAATATGGCTGGAGAATTAAGCATTACACTGTAGCTATGATCTGACTGGACTAGAGGACAGTGAGGCTGTCACTTCCCTCCGTAAAGACATGACACTTCTATTCATGCATCCTAATATTAGCATTTTTTGCCCTCCACATCTTACTGTTGACTTGAATGGAGCTTGTGGGCCCTTAAGACCTTCAGGTTTTACTTCACATGACAAGCTTGGTCCTCTTCAAGAACGAAGGACAAACAACAAAAACAATCTGCCCTTAGCTTTCTCCTCCTTTCCCCCGTTCTCTATTCTCCCATCCTAACCCAGTTCCAGCGTCCTTTACTTATAGATGATTCTGGTCCATCTTACACAAAATAGTTGAGCATCAGAATCTCTCCCAATCATCTCACCCTCAGGGTTTGGCACCTCAGCTACTCAAGCCTGCTCCCTGTGGCCAGCCCTCCCACCCTCTAGCCCAGGAAGCCAGAGTTCCCTCAATGTCCCCCTGAGGATATGAGGAGAACCCCTTCTCCCCAGCTCCCTTAATGACCAGCCAGGGAGCTTTCCTTTGGGAAGCCATTTTAATTCTATCCTACCTATTGGGAGACCGGAATACCTATTAGGTTACACTTTAATTTATATTAAACTGGATGCTCTCAAGCTTCTCCACCACTCATTCCTATCAGAAGCTGATTGGTAAAAGGGAAACAGTCCTGGAGGATGGATTCCAGTCCCCCGGTGCCCCTTTCCCACCGTGTGACTTACGACAAGGCCGTTTCTCTCCCTAGGCCTCAGTTTCCCCTGCGGTGAAATGATGGGGTTGGAGGACTAGATGACCCTGAAGGTCCCTTCCAGCTCTGATATTCTGTTCTCTCTCTCCTCCAGTCCTATGGTCTGAATTACCATCTTTATGCCAATGACTTCGCAAACCTCAGGCTTCATCTCCAACCTCTCCTGAGTTCCAGTCCCATATCATTCATTTGATAGATGTCCTCCACCAGCACCTCAGACTGTTCTCCACTTTAATGGACCTTAGATCTCATGGCACAAATCAATCAATCATCAAGCATTTATTAAGTACCTACTATGTGGTAGGCGGGGGGGGGTACAAGTTAATAGCTAGCATTCATATATTTTATTAAGGTTTAAATAGTACTTTACAAATATCTCATCGTATCCTCATGACAACCCTGGAGGTTAGGAACTATTTTTATCTCCATTTCACAGAAAAGGAAACTGAGGCAGACAGAGGTGACGTGACTTGTCTAGGGTCACAGAGCCAGTAAGTGTCAGAGGCTGGATTTGAATTCAGGTCTCTCTGACTCCAGGCCCAGAACTCCATCCGCTCTACCACCTAGCTGCCTCTAGGTAGGCAAAGTACAGAGAATGAAATGATTCCTACTGGAAGACAGTTTACATTGTAATGTGGGAGACAACAAATACACGTAAAGAGGTGTGTAGCATAAATATAAAGTTACTATATCTATACATAAATTCAGGTTACTATGGGAAGGAAGGCACCTGTATTTGGAGGGAGATCCAAAAAGGCTTCATGTAGGAGACAGTGTCTGAGCTGCCCACCCATTTGTTCCTTTTCATCCTGTATGAGTCTTATGCATGCCCCACCATAAATCCAACCTATCCTTCCAGCAGAATGTAGGCTCCTTGAATGAAGGGGCTGATTTTTTTTTTTCTATTGGCTCTCTCCCCAGCACCTAGCATGGTGCCTAGCATAGAGGTACCTGAGAGAATGAATTAAATTAAATTGAATAGAGGCTCTAGCCACATTACTGGAAGCCTTCCTCTCTGTCTTTCAACATCTAATGATTCCACTTCATTCATCCAATTCATTCCACTTCCTCTTCTGTTCTCACCATCCCACCTCCTTTTCTGATCATACATCCCCTGGGTCAGAAAGCATCGTGGTACAGTGGAAAAAACACTGACTCTGGGGTCAAAAGACCAGAGTTCAAATCTCACTACTGATGCTTACTACTTGGGTGATCTTAAAAGGGTTACTTTATCACTCTATGCCTCATTATCCTCATCTGTAAAATGAAAAAGTTGGATGAGATGCGTCAGAGGCCCTTGTAGATCTATCACCCTACAACATGGTCCGGTGGATTTGCATTAGGAGGCAGAGGACTTGCCCATATTTCTTACTACCCTGTCACCTTGGGCAAGTCATTGTTTCCTCATCTATAGACTTTCCTTAGTCAGGTCCTGGGTAAGTCACCTAATTTCCTCATCTATAAAACAATGAAGTTGGACTTTCATCTTAGCTCTATGATACAATAATCTTTAAAATACTCCTTTAGGGACAATTAAGTAGCTAGTGGATGGAGCACTGACCCTGGAGTCAGGAGGACCTGAGTTCAAATTCAGCCTCAGATACTTAATAGTTGTGTGATCCTGGGCAAGTCACTTAACCCCCATTGCTTTAAGAAAATAAATAAAATACTCCTTCACATGCTGCCATGAAGTTTTCCTTAAGGGCCATTCTGATCCTGTCACTCCTTTATTCAGACCTTCTGTGGATAAGGTATGAATTCCTGATCCCGACATTGAAAGCTATCCACAACTTATCTAGCCAGATTATAAGCTCCTAGAAGTCAGGGATTATTTCATTTTTTGTCTTTGTATTTCCAGTGCTTAAATGGTTCACTGGATAGAATAGTGGGCCTGAAGTCAGGAAGTCCTGAGTTCAAATCTGGTCTTAGACACTTACCAGCTGAGTGAACCTGGGCAAGCCACTTAACCCTGTTTGCCTCAGTTTCCTCATCTGTCAAATGAGTTCAAAAAGGAAATATCAAACCACTCCAGTGTCTTTGCCAAGAATACCCCAAACAGGGTCAACAGGAGTCGGACAGGATCTCAATGACTGAACAGCAATATCACTAATACTTAGCATTGTTCCTGGCTTAATAAGGCAAGGCAGCAAACATTTATTAAATGCTTACTAGGTGCCAGGCGCTGGGGATGGAAATATCTCACTTTCTCTTATAAATAATTACATATGAGAACATGGCCTGTAGTGTATCTTTTTTCATACTCAGCACCCACAATGGGGTTTTGTATGCAGTAGGTGTAGAAAGAAAGTTTCATAAATGTTTATTGACATTAATTTAATTTGTTTTATATGCCAAGTTTCTTCTAGCTCTCACCTTCTACGCTGTTTAAAAGGCCCTTTCCAGCTCTGACCGACGCTGGGTGTTCTTAGCGCCCTTCCGCTCCTGACGTTCTGAATTCCAGGGACTCCCTGCTTGGTGTTCAGAGGAGCAAGGAAAGGTAATCGAAGTTCTAGGGGATCTCCGCTTTCTCTACAACTTTCTTCACTTTCCTTCGGAATGAGAAACCTAACAAAACCTGCGTTGTTCCCACTCTAATAAAGGCGCGGCGGACGGTTTGGGGCGGGGCAGGCAGTGGGCGACCTTTGGGGACCAGCTGGTTCTGATGACTCAAGTTCAGACACACCAGCCCCAAAGCAGTCACCTCCTTTCTCCCCCACCTCTTACGGCTCCTCCCTCCCCTCCTCAAGCCCACATGAAAGAACTTGGGGAGGGAAGCAGAGCCCTCCCCAGGGGAACAGGGAATGAAAGAAGTCACTGACAGTCTCCAGGTGTGGCTGGGAGAGAAGCTACTGCTCCCTCCCCCCTCCCTGGGACCTCGGAGGTCAATAGCTCACATTCATAACTCTACAATTACACGTCAAGGGGGGAAGAAAAGGAGTGCTCAGATCACAATTGCAGAGGATGGGGAGAAAGAACAGAATGAAGTTTTTGCCTTTAACAGCGGAGAAGAAAAACAGATTGCTTTCCATCTCTATTTGAAATGAAAAGTACATTTTGGCTATTTGGACAACCGGGGGGGCCCCCAAAGTCAGGCGGCCAGCAGAAGGCTCCTTGATTGGCTGGAAATGAGGCTGGGATTGAGAGAGTGATCCCAGGTGGGCTAAGCCTGACAAAGGGAGCAGGGAGTGAGGGCCCCACTCTGATCAGGGGCCATTAGGGGAGTGGATGCCTTCGTTTGGGGCTCCCTGCCTAGAGAGGCTCGCAAGAGAAATCTCCTGGTAGTGGAGGAAGGGCAAGGAGACGAGTGGAGGGGAAGAGTCTTTTCTCAGCGGGCTGAATGACTTTCCCCGGCTGTAATACCTGAATCTGTAGGTTCCCTTTATACTTATAAATAGGCCATCCACGTACTTCTTCAGTTCCCTCCTCGTGTTTTTTGAAAGGATGGGGGGATGTTTAAATGATAGTCAGGTTGGGGAGGAAACTGAAGATCAGAACATCCAAGGATAGAAAAAGGAACCGGAGATGTCTAGGCTAGAGAACAGGCTTAACGGGGAGATGAGAGCTGTCTTCAAGTATCCAAAGGCACTCCTGAGAAAGAAGGCTTCGATGTGTTGTCTCAGAGGGCAGCACTAGAAGCCTAAAGGGGAAGTTGTCTTCTGCTTTTTGTTAGGGAAAGTTTCCCTGGCAGACTCATCCTCTAAAAGTGATTTGCAGAGGTAGCAACGTCCTGCACTTTCTCATTTGCCTCTGGAGCAATATTTTTCTCAGATCTCCAGATGGCTTCTGAGGTTATAGGAGCATAGATTTTGAGAACATCTAATCCAAATCTCCTAATTTTACAGATAAGGAAACTGAGGCTTAGAGGATGAAGGACCTTTCCCCAGTGTTACACAGGGCTAAGATCAGAACTCAGGTCTTCTGATTCCTAATATGGTCCATTTCCTACTCCTCCATGCTGATGCCAAAGATTCTAGTATTCTACTAGTCCTCACTTTGAAGGGAGCAGATACATCTGCGGCTTTGAGGAAGCTGTCACATGGTAGCAGTTTCACAACCTTCAGACCAGGACAAGGAAGGCTTAGCAACTTCAGAGAGGGTTGGATTCTCTTTTCAGGTCTGTGGAACACCTGTGAATATAGCAGGGGGCTTGCCCCATCAAATGCCTTCCTCCTCTTTCATCTGGCTCTCCGCCAAACCCTTCACCCTCAGTCACATTACATGCCCGTGGAAACCCTCTAGTTTGTGGGTTAATGATTCATAGTTTATGATACTGATTATTCACTGTCTCCTGCTCCCTGGAAGCCCCAGCAGCTTCTGCTGCTACAGACAAATGAGGGGGTGTCCTCAGTCAATAAGCGTTTATTTAGTGCCTACCGCCAGGCATTGTGCTAAGCTCTGGGCATGGGGGAAAAAGTATAGACGGCAACCCTTATCCTCAAGGAACTCACAGTCTAATGGAAGAGATACGTGCAAACTATGTACACACAAGATGAAATACAGGATAAATTGGACATAATTAACAGAGAGAAGGCACTTGGATTAAGGGGAGTGGTCAGGGAAGGCTTCCTCTAGACTGGAAGGTGGGATTTTACCTGGGACTTACAGGAACTGAGAAGCCTGGAGGCAGGGATGAGGAGGGAAAGCATTCTAGGTATGACGGAGAGCCAGGGAAAATACGCAGAGCCAAGTGATGGATGTTCATGGAGGAGCAAGGAGGCCAGTATCACCAGATCAAAGAACATGTGTGTGCAGGGGTGGGGGGAGAGGCATTCGATGTGAGGAAAGGTGGGGGGAGGAGGAGGTTATGAAGGACTTTAAACACCAAACAGAGGAATTTGTATTTGATTCTGGAGGTGACAGAGAACCACTGGAGTTTATTGCTTAGGGATGTAAAATGGTCAGACCTGCATTTTAGGAAAATCACTTTTCCACGTGAATGGAGAATGGATTGGAGTGGGGAGTGACCTGAGGCAGACAGACCCCCCCCCCAGGGCCATTTCAGTAATCCAGCACTGGAGGAGTAGCAGTGTCAGAAGAGAGGAGAAGGCCTATTCCAGAGATGCTGCAAATGGAGATTAACGGGACTGGGCCACAGACTGGATAGGGGAGGTGAGACAGAGGAGGCCAGGGGAACTCAGGAACTAAACTCAGGCTTATCGGGTTTGTATGTATCCTCAACTAAGAGGACAGGGGCGTCCTCGACGGTAATAGGGAGGTTTGGGGGGAGGATGGATTCCGTTTCAAACATGCTTAGTTCCAATTCTTGGCTAACAAGAAAGGTGACAGGCGTTACCCACCAGGAGTCCCTATCTGGGCTCCTTCCCAGGCAAATTCAGAAGAACTGAAGGAGCATTAGAAAGGGGAGACCTGCGGAAAATGTTTGGAGGTGGGAATGGTTGTACAAGTATTCCCTACTGAGAGCAAAGAAGTTCGTGGCTGTCAGGGCTGGAAGGGGCCGCAGAGGCCAAGGAGTCCAGTCTCCTCATTTTCAGATGAAGAAGCTGAGGCACGGAGAGAGCAGGTTTGTGCATTGGACGATGCACTCAACTTATAGTAAGAGTAGACCTGAGTTCAAATCCTGCATCAAACATTCCAGCTGTGTGACTCCAGGGAAGAAGTTTAACCTCGCTCAGCAGTGGTTTCTTCATTTGTAAAACAGGGATGATAATGATAGTGATAGCACCTACCTCATGGGGCTAATGTGAGGATCAGGGTCAATTGAGATTATATATGTATATATATATATATATATATATATATATATATATGTGTGTGTGTGTGTGTGCATATAAAATTGTAATTATACATTGTATATGTGTATATATAGCGCTTTGCAAACCTTGTAATGCTACAAAAGTCACATTTTTAAAAAGTAGTATATATACATACACCCCCCCCAAGTATATATATTACCAAAGGGTGTGTGTGGTATTTATACTACATATATACACACAACACATACTATATACATATATATATGTATATATATATATATATCACAAAAGCAGGGTATATTTAATACATATCTATACCTATACATAATTTTGCATACCTTAAAATGCTACTAAGTAGCCCTTGGCCCCTTCTTCCCTCTGATTGGGAAGGCTGGAGGGTGGGCAGTGGAGGCTACCTCCCAGATCCTCCATTTAAGGAGGTGCCAGGTGGCCATCCCATCATTCCCCACTCAGCATTCCTCGGGACTTTAATCCTGCACTTCCTCAATTGGCACACTCTTCCTCAATCCACCTCTCCCAGCTTTGTAACTTCTATGTGTGTGCTGTCTTCCCCCACTAGACTGGAAGCTCCTCTAGGACAAAGACTGTCTGTGGTCTTTCTTTGCACCCCCAGTCCTGAGCACAGTGCCTAGCATATAGTAGGTACTTAATAAATGCACATTGACCTAATGGTTGGCTTGTTGTTGTCTGTTCCTCATTCTCAAAGAGGACCATGACATCAGAGAGGTGATGCCATGACATGCAATTAACTTTGAGTTGAGTGAGGGAGGGCTGTGCAAAATCACCAGCCTTACTTTCTCCTCCAGAGACATCTGGGTCCAGGATGTCTGGAGATGGCCCCCAATCGTTGGTACAGATTTTTAAAAATTATTATTATTACTATTAAATTACTCAAGATCACATATACATATCTGGGTCAGGATTCAAACTGAGGTGTTCCTGACTCCAAGTCCAGAACTATATCCACTATACCGCACTCCCTAATAAAGTGACTTATCCAAGGTGACAAGGTAATGCCAAAGCTGAGTTCTGGACTGAGGTTCTCTGACTCTGAATCCGGCCCTCTTTCCATTAAACACACTGATGCTCCTGAGCTGCCTCTTCGTGAAGCTGTCTCAAACACCACAAATTTCTCTGCAACTGCTTTGCTTTAAGGGTGGCATACTAGTGTGCGTGTATTTGTCCATAGTGTCTGTATTTATTTGTGAGTGTTCATGGGAGAGTGTATCTGTGTGTGTGCATGTACACACCTGTGTAAAAATCAAAGATGCCAGGAGGTCCATGAGTGAGGAGGCCCCTCCTGCCATTTTAGGGCTTCAAGTGAAGTCAGAGCTGGCTGGGATGGGGGGGGCAGTCACTGTTCTTCTTCTGAGGAGTTCTAGGGGGCTTCCTATAGGAAGCAGCCATACTGGCTCTGAGAATACCCTCAGAATGGTCTTTGCAACCCTGGGCAAATACCTGGAAATGAACATTAATGTTGGTATTATCTTCCCCAGATACAGGACATCAGGAGAAACATCATTTGGTTGCTGGGAGGAACTGGGGAGATAACTGGGAGCTGTTGTGGACAATGGGTGTTCAGGTCCCCACACCAAGAGGCCCTAGAACTGCAGAGTTACAAACCGGCCAGAGTAAGATAGGACTCTGGGATGCGGTTTCCTTGCTTCTCAATGAATGCTTAATGAGAGGACCCCATCCTCCCAGGAAGGTTATAGTCTGATTAATTCCATCTGTTCTTCAACTTGCCAGTCAAATCTTAGATCCTGGGGTTTTTTTGTTTGTTTTTTAAATTTTTATTTAAAATTTTTTTTTTCCATATGCTTTTAAGTTGAAAATTTTTCTCCCTTTTTCTCCCCTCCACCCTCCCCAAGACGGCGCACAATCTGATATAGGCTTTACATTTACATACCCATTAAACATATTTTCACATTAGTGAAGTTGTAAGTAAAAATTAAAACCAATAGGAGGAACCATCAGAAAGATGAAACAAAACTCAACAGAAGGCAAAAATAAGTGAGAGCGATTCGACTTCCATAGTTCTTTCTTTGGATGTGGACAGCATTTTCCATCCTGAGGCCTCTGGAGATGTCTTAGATCCTCATAATGCTGAGAAGGGTTCAGTTTAACATTCTTAGTCATTGCATAACGTGGCTGCTATTGTGTACAAAGTCCTCTTGGTTCTGCTCACTTCACTCAGCATCAGACCATATAAGTCTTCCCAGGTTTTTCTGAAGTCAGCCTGTTCATCATTTCTTATAGCACAATAGTATTCCATTACATTCATATACCACAACTTGCTCAGCCATTCCCCAATGATGGGCATCCTCTCAATTTCCAATTCTTTGCCACCACAAAAAGAGCTGCTATGATATTTTTGTACATGTGGGTCCTTTTCCCATTTGTGATCTCTTTGGGTTACAGCCCTAGAAGTGCTATTGCTGGATCAAAGGGTATGCACATTTTTGTAGCCCTTTGGGCATAGTTCCAAATTGTTCTCCAAAATGGTTGGATCATTTCACAACTCCACCAACAATGTATTAGCGTTCCAATTTTCCCACATCCTCTCCAACATTTATCATTTTCCTGTTTTGTCATGTTGGCCAATCTGATAGGTGTGATGTGGTACCTCAGAGTTGTTTTGATTTGCATTTCTCTAATCAATAACGATCTAGAGCATTTTTTCATATGACTATAGATGGCTTTAATTTCTTCATCTGAGAACTGTCTGTTCGTATCCTTTGACCATTTATCAATTGGGGAATGGCTTGTGTTCTTATAAATTTGTCTTAATTCTCTATATATTTTAGAAATGAGGCCTTTGTCAGAAAGACTGGTTGTAAAAATTCTTTCCCAATTTTCTACCTTCCTTCTAATCTTAGTTGCATTGGCTTTGTTTGTGCAAAAACTTTTCAATTTAATGTAATCAAAATTATCCATTTTGCTTTTCATAATGTTCTCTATCTCCTGTTTGGTCATGAATTCTTCTGTTCTCCAAATCTTAGATCATGCTCTCCACCTTGAAAGCTGTCCCCACGTCTGGAATGTAATTCCCTTTTCTCCTTGCCCATTTAAGACCTTGAGAGGCAACATGAGGGTGGAGGGGAGGGGAGGGGGAAACAATATATTTGGAGCCAGTGGACCTGGTTTTAGATCCTCTGAACATCTATACCATGAGTACCTTGAGGACAAGGACTAGGTTCATTTCATTGAGTCTACACCGAAGCTGGGGAAGGAAAGGGAAAAAGCATTATCTCTTTTTATCCTTGCAACAACCCTGGGAGGTAGTTGCTATGATTATCCTAATTTTACAGTTGAGGAAATTGAGGCAAAACAAAGTTTAGTGACTTGCCCAGGGCCACACAGCTAGTGGGTGTCTGAGGCTGGATTTGAACTCAGGAAGATGAGTTTTAATAACTTCAGGCTGAGCAGTCTGTCCACTGTGCAACTTAGCTTGCCCAATCCTTTATACTAACTTCTACTAACCTGAAATTTAGCATTTCTTTCAATTATAAAAAAAAAAAGATAGCTCTGAGAAGGGGTCCATAAGCTTCACCAGACTATTGAAGCAAGCCAAAAGGGTAAGAACTTTTGGACCAGTCCAATCTCCTCATTATACAGATGAGGGAATTATTTTGGACCAGAGAGAAGGAAGGGCTTGGGTGCAGTCCTACTTGGCAGGAGTGGCCAAGTCTGGTCTTCTACTTCTAAATTTCCACTATACCATGCTGCCTACAGGCGTGCTAGCTGCTTAACAACCTTCCTCACAATCACCGAGTTGTGAATGGAGAACATCAGGCCTGACAGGGCCCTGAGCAGTCAGCTAGTCTAACCACCCTTCACTTTACAGAGGAGGAGACCGAGGCACAGAGCAAAAGTCACTTACTCATTCATGCCAGTGCTAGAGCTTGGTTACCCACCCAGATCTCCTGACACCCAGTTCTCTCCTCTGTATGAGGAGCCCTGCCCTTCCCCCTCTCCTTCCTCTTCTACCCGCCACAGAATTTGATTCCCATCACAGCTGGTAGAACATCAAAGCAGAAAGCCACCTGCTTGGGGGTAAAGGGGAGTGGGAGGAGACAAGCCTGGCACCATTCACTCACCAGACCTGGGTGCAACTCCCAGCGGTCTCTTTGAAGGAGGTTGGGGGTGAAGGGGTGAGGCCAGAGGTGGAGTCCGAATCCTTTGAATGGAATGCATAATTGTATTTAGAATTCCAGACTCCAAGAGGGGCAGCTTCAAGTTGGAGAGGGGAGGGGGTGGCTAGGAAGGGAGGGAGGGTGGAAGGGAATGGGAAAAAAGGGATAGAAGGAGAAAGAAGGAATGAGAGGGGAAAGAATAGAAGAAAGGAGGGAGAGAGGAAGGATTAGGAGAAAGATGGGAAGAAGGGAGAGAGGAAAGAATAGAAGAAGGAAGAAAAAGAAAAAAGGAAGGCATAGAAAGAAGAAGGGCAAGAGAAAAGAAGGAATAGAAGGAGGAAAGGAAAGAGAGAAAGGAATAGAAGAAGGAAGGAAAAGAAAAGAGAGAGGAAGAAGTACTGTAGATTTAGATCTGAAAGGGAATTCAAGGGAATGGAGGAAAGAGGAAGAAGGAGGAAGTGGGTATCCTGAGAACATGGGGGACTGGATGCCCTATTTTGGGAACTTGTGGGGAGGGAAAGAGCGTGGATATTGTGCTCCTGGGATGGGCTAGTGACCCTGAGGTTAAAATTCTCATTAGCTCTGGTAAAGGTCACTAGTGATACCTGAGACAATTTGGGAGAAGAAATCCAGTACAGTACTTTCTCACTTCTGCACATAACAGTGACAAGAATACCTAGGTAAGTTCAGCTGAGGTTCAGAGAAAATAAGTGTCTTACTCACAGTCACACACAAGGTCAGTAGAAGACCCAGGGGTAGAGACCAGACCTCCAGACTCCCAATGCAGTGCCACGGGGCTTCTGCTTTGTGGCGGGAGGGGGAGTGGGTTGCTACAAAATATTTAACAAGCAACTGTTTGAAGGGGAAAATGTACACACACTACACTTTAAAGCCTAAGACATTTTCTTCATCACTTCCTTAAGTCTAGACCGTCAACAATTTATCGTTAATTAATTTGCCATTTTCCACGTTGTAAATGCTCATATCGAAATTTTGACAATTGGCTCTCCTGAGCCACTATGATCTGGTTCCAATCCGTCTTGGCTTCTGACTGTTGAGCTCTGGACAGATTCAAGCTGGCACACAAAGGTTTAAATACAGGCTGACACTGGGCTCTATTTTATGAGAAAGTGGAATGGCCCACAGTCGCGTTTGCCTTACTGATGAACAAAGATGGTGCTCGAAGCTATTCTCATCCCCTGAATCCCTTGTCCCCTTGTCTTGTTGCCACATGTGCCTTGCCAAACCCCACTCCTGGTTGGCTCCCACCATCCATTTCCTCTGCTCTTCCACAGTGGCAAAAATTGAACAACTGTTCAGACTGGGTCCACCATGCATTTCATGTCTCTAATCTCAACTCTGTCCATCCTGGTGCCTGGCAATCATTTTGTTTTTCTCTTATTGACTTTCTATTGAATGAATGAAAAACATTTATTAAGTACTTTCTTAAGCAAACACTGCTAAATGATGAGGATAGAAACAGAAAAATTGAGACAGTTTCTGCTCTCAAAGAATTCACACTCTGATAAGAAGAGATAGCACATAAAGTGGTACTCCCTTTACCAACTTCTCTCCTTAATTCTCCTATCCTATCCCTTCTTAGAAGATCTCGTATCCCACTTTGCTGAGAGAATAGAAGCCAAGCATTGTGAACTCTCTGATCACCTCTATTTTACACTTCAAAACCCCTCTCCACCATCCTTTGTTCTTTTTGCTCTTGTTCATCATGGTGCACCTCCTTGCCAAGGCCAACCGCTCTCCTTGTTCCATGCCCTCACGTGCTTTCTCCAGTAGTTTATCCCTTTAATCATCAACCCTTCCTACCAGCTCAAGGATTATGTTTAAAATAATAATTGAAAGAAATGCTAAATTTCAGTTAAAGATTAAGTGAAAATAACTATATAATACTTTTTCTCATCCAAGTTTATGGACCATTTGAAATCTATTCAATTGGGTGCCACATTAAGAACTCCTCCTCAAAATTATATTCCTTGGCAATCAGATCAGTGGCCATGGGTTTGATTATCTTTTCAATGAAGATGACTCCCAAATCTATAGATCCATTCCTTGCTTCTGTCCTGTTCCAGTCCCATATCAGTAACTGCCCATTGAATATTCACATACAATGTACAATGGATATCTCAAACCCAACATGACAGAATTCATTATGTCCCCCCGCCCAAAAAACAAAACCAAACCGAACCAAACCTATTACACACATCTTTGCTTCTGTGAGGAGCGTCAAGATCTCAAGGAATTCAGTGCCTTGTTCACAGATCTTTCCTCTAACCTCCTTATACTTGAAGACTTCTATCTACAAATTAATATCAATCAACAAGCTTTTATTAAGCTCTTAATAAATCAATACATATTAAACAGGTACTGTGCTAAGCATTGGAAGAAAAAAATGAAACCAGCCCTACCCCTAAGGAACTTACGTTGGGTAAAACAACGTTTACCCATACAAGTGTGTATAGAATAAATAAAAGGTAATTTTAAGAAGTAGACATGAGCGGTTGGAGGGATCAGGGAGGTTGGTTTTTTTTTTTTTTTTAAAGCTGAGCTTTAAAGGGAACTAACAGGTTCCCAAGAGATAGATTGAAGGATGGAATGCATTCCAATCATGGCAACTAGCCCGTACAAAGGCATGGAGATGGGAATAGAATGTGGCTCCCTTCCTTTCGGTCAGCCAGAATTCATTGTTGACTCTTCACTCCATCATCCCACATATTCAATCAGTGCTCAAGTCTTATTGCTTCCACCTCTATGACATCATTTGCATCTGTTCCTTCTTTCCACTAAGTGACCTCCACCCTAGTTCAGGCCATCATCGCCTTCTGCCTAGACTATTGCAATAGGGATAGGCTCCTGATTGGTCTCCTCACCTCTCTCTTGTCTAATCCATCCTCCACAAAGCTGCCAAAGTGGTAGAATTAGAGCACAGGTATGACTATATCACCACCTAATCAAGAAAACGTGGTGGCTAAGCCTTTCACAGCCTGCCTGCAGCCTGCCTTTCTAGCCTTATTATACATATCTTTATAATTAATTTTTCCTTTCAAATGAAGATCTGCCTTTTCTCCCTCCCAATTTTCTCTTCCTTAACTCTTGGGAAAGCATGAAAAGCAGAACTAGTTATAAATATGTATGGTCAAACAAAACAAATTCCCACTTTGGCCATGTTAAAAAAAAAATAACCTCTCACTCTGCACTCGGAGTCTGTGTGGTTCTCTATCAGGAGATGGGTAGCATGTTTCATTATCAGTCCTTTGGAACTGTGGTTCATCATTATGATGACTAGAATTCTCAAGTCTTCCAAAGTGGTCTTTCTTTATAGTATTTTTGTTATTGTATAAATTGTTCTTCTGGTTCTGCTTACTTCACTCTGAAACTGACCAAGTCTTCCCCAGGTTCTCTGAAACCAACCTTTTCATCATTTCTTATAACACAATAGTATTCCATCACATTTCTATACCATAACTTGTTCAGCTGCTCCCCCAGCTTCCAGTTCTTTGCCACCATAAAGAGGGAAGCTGTGAATATTTTTGTACACATGGGACCTTTTCCTCTTTCTCTGATCTCCTTGAGTTATAAGACTTAGTAGTGGTATCATTGGGCCAAAAGGTGTGCACTGTTTGACAGCTTTGAGGTCATAGTTCAAAACTGCTTCCAGAATGGCTGGATCAGTTCATAGCTTCACCAACACTGTAATAATGTACCTGTTTTCTCGCAGCTCCTATAGCATTTGTCATTTTCCATTTTTGTCAACTTTACCAATCTGAGGGATGTGAGGTGGAACCTCAGAGTTGTCTTAATTTGTATTTCTCTAATTAATGACTTAGAGCAGTTTCCTTAGGGCTACTGATAGCTTGGATTTATTTCAATGAAGACTGCTTGTTTGTATTCCTTGACCATTTATCAGCTGGAGAATGACTCTTATTCTTCTGAATTTGAATCTTAGAAATGAAATCTTTATCAGGGAAACTTGCCACAAAGATTTTTTTCCCCATTTCCTTGCTTGTTCTCTAATTTTAGCTGCACTTGGTTTGTGCAAAATTTTAAAATTTTATTTTATCCTATTTAAAATTTTTTATTTAAAATTTATTTAATTAAATAAAATAAAACAATTTATTCAAAATTTTATTTATTTATTTAATTGTACATTTTGCCTTCTGTGAGTCATTCTTATTTGGTCATAATCTCTTCCCTTATCCATATACATGACAGGTAATTTCTTGTTTGATTCTCTAGTTTGTTTATGATATAATCCTTTATGTCTAAGTCTTGTACCCATTTGAAACTTATCTTGATATACAGTGTGAATGTTGGTCTATACATAGTTTCTGCCAGACTGCTTTCAAGTTTTCTAAAACTTTATGTTGAATAGAGAGTTCTTGCTCCAATAGTTGGGATCTTTGTACTTATCAAACATTTATTTGATTCTCTACATTGTATACCTAATCTGTTCCACTGATTAACCTCTCTATTTCTTAACCCATACCAAACTTTAAAAATGGCTATTGCTTTGAAGTATAGTTGGCGATCTGCTACTGTGATGCCTCCATCCTACCCATTTTTTAAAAAAATTAATTCCTTTGTGAATCTTAACCTTTTGTTCCTCCACATGAATTTTGTTATTATTTTTTTCTAGTTTTCTGTAAAGTAATCCTTTGGTAATTTGATTGGATGACAGTGAATAAGGAAATTAATTTAGGTAATATTGTAATTTTGATTGTATTAGCATAGCCTACCCATGAACAATTAATTTTTTTATTATTTAGACCTGTCTTTATTTACATAAAGAGTAATTTGTTGTGTTCATATAGTTCTTTTGTGTACCTTGGCAAGTAGACTCCCAAGTATTTTGTATTTTTGTAGTTATTTTAAATTGAATTTTTCTCTTCCTGCTGAATTTTATTGGAAATATACAGAAATGCTAATGATTTGTGTGGGTTTATTTTATAACAACTTTGCTAACTCTAATTTATCCCTTTACAGATAATATTGGCTCTTGGTTTTAAATAAATAGAATGTATCCTGTTAAAGAAAGAACTGTTTATTCCTGTGGGGTTTTTTTGTTTGTTTGTTTTCGTTTTGGTTAGGCAATGGGGTTAAATGACTTGTCCAGGGTCACACAGCTAGTAAGTGTTATGTGTCTGAGGCTGGATTTGAACTCAGGTCCTCCTGAATCCAATGTTGGTGCTCTATCCACTGCGCCACCTAGCTGCCCCTTCTAGTGTTTTTAATAGGAGTGAATGTTGTATCTTGTTGAAACTTTCTCTATACCTATTGATATAATGAATAACATTTATTGTATTTTTTATTATATTCATATTGTATTGTATTTTATTGTATTTATTATTAACATGGTCAGTTATGTTGCTAGTATTATTAATATTGAATCAACGCTTCATTCCTCTCATTAATCCCGCATGGTCATGGTGGATAATCCTTGTGATATGTTTGTGTAGTCCTCTTGCTACTATTTTATTTAAAATTTTGTGTCAATATTCATTTAGTTATATTAATCTATAGTTTTCTTTCTCTGTTTTAAGTTCCTTGGTCAAGATCAAGATTATATTTATATCATAATAGGAATTTTGTAGGATCCCCTCTCCTATTTTTTCAGACAGTTTATGTAATCTTGGAATAAATTGTTCTTTAAATGTTTGGTAGAATTCACTTGTAAACTCATCTGTTCTTGTTGGTTTTTTTCTTTGGGAGTTCAATTGTGACTTGTTAAATTTCTTTTTTTTTTTTAAAGATTGGGTTATTTAAACATTCTATTTCTTGTTCTTTTAATTGGGGCATTTGATAGTTTTATAAATTTTCATCCATTTCATCCATTAGATGGTCAATTTATTGGCATATAATTAGGTGAAATAGTGCCTTATGATTTCTGTTATTTCTTTTTCATTTGCGGTGAATTCACATTTTTTCATTTTGATACTGGTAAATTGGTTTTCTTCATTCTTTTAAAAATCAAATTTGCTAATCTAAGGTTTATATATTTTACTGTCCCCCACCCCCATAGCTCCTAGTTTTATTTATTAATTCAATGTTTTTATTTGTTTTTGCTTTCAATTTTGCTAATCTCTTCTTTGATTTTCAAAATTTCTGTTTTGGTGTTTAATTGGGGTTTTCAGTTTGTTGGGTTTTAGTTTTTTCTTTTTAATCGCATATCCAATTAATTAATCTGGCTTTTTTCTCTTTTATTGATGAAAGTGTTCAGAGATATACATTTCCCCCTGAGAAATACTTTGGCTATGGCTCTCCAATTTTGTTATGTTATCTCATTGTTGTCATGATCTTTGATGAAATTGATAGTTTTTATGATTTGTTCTTTGACTCACCCATTCTTTAGGATTAATTTATTTAGTCTTTAACTTTTAATTGTGTCTTCAGTAGCTCTTTATTGAATATAATTTTTATATCATTGTGGTTTGTCAAATATATGTTTAATATTTCTTCTTTTCTGCTTCTGTTTGTGAGGTTTTTAATGTTCTAGTAGAAGGTGCTATGAACAGCTGAGAAATTCTGAGAATTTCTATTCCAATTCAATATTCTCCAGATGTCTTTCATAGCTAACTTTCCTACAATTTTATTCAGGTTCTTCACTTCTTTTTGTTGCTGCTGTTGTTGTTAAATTAATCTAGGTTTAAGAAGGGCAAATTGAGCTCTCTCCCCCCACTATTATAGTATTAATGTCAATTTCTTCTTATTTCCTATTTCACTTTTCCTTCAGGTATTAAGGTGCTATGCCACTGGGTGCCACCTCTTTATAAACAAGAAGAGGGTGGTGAGAGAGAAGGAATGAGCTCAGCACCAGTGCTCTAGGTTTGATGTAATTTGCTTCTCCCTCTGCCCCCATCTTATTATCTCATTCAGAGCTCAATAATTGGTTCTTATCATTTCCCTTCTTTTAATCCCCCCTTGGAAATCCACCCTTAGTAGTTATATTTTATTTTGCTGAAAACTAATCCTTCCCTTAAATCTGTCTTCCCTCTGACAGCTCCCTTTTCATTTTCCTTTTTCCTGTTGAGTGAAATATATTTCCATGTGCAACTTTATGTGTGTATTCTCTCTTTTGACCAGTTCAGATAAGAGGGAAGTTTATGTTGGTCACTCCTCCTCATCCCTAACTGGACAGACTTCTACTTATGCATATCAATTATGTGACATAATTTTCCTCATTGTACTCCCATTCCCCAACCCAATGTATTCCTCTACCCTTCCCTTACCATTCTTCTTTATGATCACCAAAACAAGACAGAACCATTCTTAAGTCTTCTGTCTAATTAGACTCCCCCAGTGACCCCTCAGGATCACAAAGCTCTGAAGAGACACATGTATCATCTCCCTGTATTAGAAGGTAAAAAGTTTATTTCTTATCATTACTTGCTCATGTTTATCTTTTAATGTTTATCTTGACTCCTCTGTATTTTAAAATTTCTACTAAGCTCTGATCTTTTCATCAGGAATGCTTAGAAATCCTCTGTTTAATTAAAGGTCCATTTTTCCCCCCTGTAGGATTATACTCAGTTTTGCTCGGTAATTTAATCTTGGCTATAGGCCTCTATCTTTTGCCTTCTGGATTATCATATTCTAAACCCTCTACTATTTTCTAGTGCAGCTGCCAAATCCTGTGTGATCCCGACCATGGCTCTTCAGTACTTGAGGTCTTTATTTCTGGCTACTTGCAATATTTTCTTTTTTAACCTGGAAGCTCTGGATTTTGGCTTTTATATTCTTGTGAATTTTCATTTTAGGCTTTCTTTAAGCAAGTTATTCTTTCTATTTCCATTTTTTCCATTTTTCCTTCTGGCTTGAAGAAATGTGGGGAATTTTCTCTTATGATTATTTGAAATATGATGTCTAGTGTCCTTTTTGGTTATGATTTGCAGGTAGCCAAAGATTCTTAAATTATCTCTCCTCAATCTATTTTCCAGGTCAATTCTTTTTTTCTCTGAAATACTTCACATAAATTATCTTCTATTTTTTAAGTTGTTTGGCTTTGCTTTTAATATTTCTTGATGTGTTGTGGAGTCATTAGCTCTGATTTTGTCCATTCTAATTTTCAGAGAGTTATTTTCTTTGGTAAGATTTTGTGCTTTTTGTTCCAACCTACTAATTCTCTTTCTAAATCTTCTTTTGCCCTCACTTCTTTTCTCACTTTTTTCATCTAGTGCTCTCATTTAATTTTTCAAAATTATTTTTATTTCTTTTGAAAAACAAAAGCCTTTTGAATCACCTCTTCTAGGAATTCCACTTGACTGGCACTCAAGGTGTGGTTTTCTTTGGGTCTTTATTCACAGGTGTTTTGGAGTCATTCTCTTCTGGGTTTGTGTTTTGAACATCCCTCTCACCACAGTAGCTCTTTTGGTGGGATTCCTTTTTTGTTTGCTCACTCTTCCATCCTACTTCCTTACTTAGAACATGATGCCCATACTTTTCATACTTTTTTTTGGGGGGGGGGAGGAAGATACCTGGCCTGAGTTTTTGTCCTCTTGGGTCCTTCTGCTGCTTTCTTGGGGTACTGTATTGGATATTACGTTATTCCAGGATCACAGGCATAGCCCAGACTGCTGACTAGCAAGATTTTAATGCTCCCAACATGATGTGTTCCAGGGCAAACTCTGATCACTGCCATTTTCATCTGAACTCTGAGTTCCTGATCTGGGGTTGGGTCTGTGCGGCACTCCTGTGGTCTTGCTCCTGGTTGGAAGTTCCAGTAGATCGGTCTCTGTTGCACTCAGCCATTATCAGCCAGTTGGAAAGCCTTGCTGGTTCTGAGTGACAACTGCAGCTTGTCCTTTGGTCTATGATTCTTTGCATATTTATTTTGTTTCAGGCTTCATACTGCTCTGTACCTCTTGCGGCCTCATAGACACACAGTCACTGTTTGCTTCTGTACTTGTTCCTGACTTAGTATACAGCCTAGGGCCCCGAAGGGAGCAACCCCACAGGTGCAGGTCCCCACCTCAGTCCTCTCTACATCTGTGTCCCAGATCTGGGTACTAAACAATAGACCTGACAGTTGGTGTCTATTCCCACATCCTGCACAAGGTCAGGGTCCCTCTGTATGTGGATGGGACCTCTGGCTCTGCTGCAGTCTTACTCCTCTTTCAGTTCCTATATAGCGTAAGGTTACTTAAGGTATGCCCCTGGGCAGACCCTCCCCCCAGAGTCCACAGACCCTTGGCTGTCCCCCTATACTGACCTACACTGGAAATATGAGTCACTATGATTTTTTTTCTTGGATTTCCTGATCAGGACTCAGCCCAGAACATCTTTAGATTTTTTTTTGGAGGAATTGTCTTAGGGACCTTGGCTGTATTTCTTCTTTCTATTTTGCCAACTTGGCTCCCCAGCCTCACTTGACCTACGTTACTCCCTTCATGCATTCTTTCGCTCAGTCAAGTCAATGAATATTTACGAAGCATGTACTATATGTGTAGCACTATGCTAAGGATACAAAGAAAGGCAAAAATAGTCCTTGCCCTCAAGGAGCTCACTATCTAGCTATAAGACAATATGCAAAAATTATGTGTAAATAAGATTTATGAAAGTTAAATGGGAGATAACCACAGAGGGAAGGCATTTAGCTGAGATCTGAAGGAAAATGGGGAAGCCAGGAGACACAGATGAGAAGGGGTGTGTGTGTGTGTGTGTGTGTGTGTGTGTGTGTGTGTGTGTGTGTTTATGGGGGGAGGGGTGGGGAATTCCAGGCATGTCATAGAGCCACTGAAAATGCCCAGAGTCAGATGGTAGAGTATCTTGTATGCAGAACAGCAAGGAGGCAAGTATCACTGGGTTTTAGATGACAGGGGATGGGAATAAGGTGTAAGAAGCCTAGAAAAGTAAGAAGGGAACAAGCTATGAAGGTCTTTAAAAGCCAGTTCATTTTATGATGCTAGAGGTAATAGGGAGACACTGCAGTTTGTTGAAGAGAGGGGTGACATGCTCAGACCTCTAAGAAATGGTCAAAGGATATGAACAGGCAGTTTTCAGGTGAAGAAATGAAAGCTATCTATAGTCATATGAAAAAGTGCTCTAAATCACTATTGATTAGAGAAATGCAAATCAAAACAACTCTGAGGTTGGACCACATCACACTAACATGACAAAACAGGAAAATGATAAATGTTGGAGGAGATGTGGGAAAATTGGAATATTAATACAGTGTTGGGTAGAGCTGTGAACTGATCCAGCAATTTTGGAGAGCAGTTGGAACTATGCCCAAAGAGCTATAAAAATGTGCATACTCTTTGACCCAGAAATAGCACTTCTAGGGCTGTATTTGTAACTCACGAGACCTTTCTCAGTATTAGGGAAGTTGGAGGGTATATATAATATATATATATTATATATATAATATATATATATATTATATATATATATATATATATATATATATATATATATATATGGTGAGAAGGAATGAGTGAACCTTACTCTCATAGGATTTGGCTTGAGGAGGGAATAACATACACACTCATTTGGGTATGGAAATCTATCTTACCCTACAGGAAAATAGGGGGGAAGGGGATAAGAGAAGGGGGATGATAGAAAGGAGGGCATATTGGGGGAAGGGGGTAATCAGAAGCAAACACTTTTGAGGAGGGACAGGGTCAAAGAAGAAAATAGAATAAATGGGGGGTGGGACAGGATGGGGGGAAATATTGTTAGTCTTTTACAACATGACTATTATAGAAATATTTTGCATGACTACACATGTATGACCTACATCAAATTGCTTGCCTTTTCAATGAGGGTGGATGGGGAGAGAGGAAGGGAGAGAATTTGGAACTGAAAGTTTTAAAAACGAATGTTAGAAATTGTTTTAACATGCATTTGGGAAATAAGATATACAGGCAATGGGGTATGGAAATCTATCTTGCCCTACAGAAAAATAGAAGGGGAAAGGGATAAGAGAGGGCAGGGGATAGGGTGATAGAAGGGAAGGCAGATTGGGGGAAGGGATATTCAGAATGCACGCCATCTTGGGGTGAGGGAGGGGAGAGATGAGGAAAAAATTGGAACTCAATATCTTATGGAAGTGAATGTTAAAAACTAAAATAAATAAATTTTTTTAAAATATCGTATCATGATCATCTGTGAACGACTTAGACAACTATACAGTGATCCAAGACAATTCTGAAGGACATATGATGAAAAATGCTTTCCATTATCCAGAGGAAGAACTGATGGAGTCTGAAGGCAGATCAAAACATACCTGTTTTGTATTTTTCTTGAGGGTTTTTTTGTCTGTGTTTTCTTTCACAATGTGACTAACATGGGAATGTTTTGCATGACTTTGCATGTATAACCTATATAAAATTACTTGCCTGCTCAATGACCGGGGCAAAGGAGGGAAGAAGAGAGAGAATTTAGAACTCAAAAATTAAAAAAAAACAATGTTAAAAATTGTTTTTACACGTAATCGGTGAAAAATAAAATATTAAATTTTTAAAAAGAATCTCTAGTTTCCTTCAAAGCTCAGCTCAAATGTCATTTCATATATGAGACCTTTCTTGATTTTTCCACCTACTTGTAACTTACCACCCCCCATTATCTTGTGTTTATTTTACATGTACCTAGATGTGGACTTGTTATAAACATCTTAAGGACTCGGATTCTCTCATTTTTGTCTTTGTCTCCCCAGTGCTAGTATAGTGCCTGGTACATTGTGGGAGCCTAATACGTGTTTGCTGATTGACTGACTGTTGATATTGGTTTGTATAATGATATCTCTAAGAATGAGGAGTTACTGTGTAGAGGGATACTATGAGTGAGGCCCAGGACTCCTTTAGAAAGGAGGCAGAGTTGATGTGGAGTCCAGAAGATTAAGGCAAGAGAAATCTGCACAGGGGATATTTATGGGTGGAGTAAACTTTGAAGGAGGAGAGGCTTGCAAGAAAAGAAGAGACCAGGAGCAGCAGTGGATATGCTGGATCCTCTCCATGGTCCACTGTGTGTACTGGAGGAGGAATGGGGATTGAGAGAAGTAGTAGCCAGTGCTGGAGGGGGTTCCCAGGCATGTGGTGTCTTCCGGAGCAAGCGAAGTTTCTGTGAATGCATGAAGATGGAAAGAGTGTGAGAGGAAGGGATTCTGGTGTTTGTCAGGAACAGAGGGAGAGTTCCAGGGGGAATAGCAGAAAGGAAAGGGCAAGAGAAGATCAGAGCTGGGAATCATTGTGGTTAAGCTGGGTGGGGTGAGCACAAGGAGAGATAGAAAGGGAGGTTTCTTCCTCTAGGGAGATAGCAATACTGGATCTAGCCGTCCACCCTGGCCATCTCCTTGCCAGCAGCTCTGTGGCTGTACCCTCCAAATCACCTTCAGAGACCATGCCCTAGGGGAGTTAATTGATTCAGCTTTGAAACTATGGTCCAGTTGTGATTGCTTGAGTTAATGAGTGAAAACTCACTCTACACTATATCTAGCTGGCCTCAACCCAGGCCATTGACATCATGATTGCCTTTGTGACCTATCTCTCTGTCATCCACTCCGATTCTGCTAGCATATGCCCACTCCTTCCCTGCCATGCTCTCTAGGATCTAATCCTCTAATTAGAGGAGAGGATACATAGAAGAATGTTCAGCTGCAGGGGTAATGGAAAATCCCAGGAATCCTCATGGCTGATGAGAGGGGCAGATGCCAAGGACCAGAGGTCTTTAGATTATGTCAGTAGGTCAGATGAGAGTGCCAGGGTGTAGGGGCAGTGCAGACGGCAAGATCAGTGTCAGGACTAAAAATAAAAATGATGATGATGATGATAGCTAACAATTATATAGCACTTACTATGTGCCAGGCACTGTGTGCTAAGCACTTTACAATTGTTTCGTTTGTTCCCCACAACCCTGGGAGGTAGGTGATATTATTATCCTCATTTTACAGATGAGGAAACTGAGGCAAACAGAGTGTTAAGTGACTTGACCAGGGCTGCCTAGCTAATAAATATATCTGATGCACCGCCTAGATGGCAAAGCCTGATGGTCCCCCATCTCACCAGAAGGAATAGAGTTGGTGACTCCCGTCTTATGACAGCCATGTGAGCAGTCAAGCAGCCCAGATGGGTTCTGGGAAGCCTGAGAATAAGAGAGATGGGAGAGAGGAAGGCAAAGGGGGAAGGGCCCTCTTGGTAGGTCTTCCTACCACTTGGTTGTCCCAGATAGAGAAGTGAGGGGTCCCCTGAATGTTACATTACAACAAGAACATTTCACATTTCTATAGTAATTTACAATTTACAGGATTTGCTTCACAACAGTTTTGCAAAATGCGTGGTATAGGTATTAATAATCCCATCTTACAGATGTGGGAACTGAGGCTCAGAGAGTAAAAGTGCTTTGTCCAAAGACACCTAATTGGCCAGTAGCAAAGAACATAGAACATGGAATCCTAGAGTTGGGAGGGAGCTTAGAGATCATGCAGGCTATGTGTGAAGACTCCTGCCTACTCTGAAAGTCTGTGCCATCTGTTCCTATATCCAACATTTTGGACAGCAGAGTCAACATCCAATAGGATTTCAATAGGTTAGAATGGTGAGCTCAATCTAAGACGTAGCAGAGGATGTGAAGTCCTATGCAAGGTTTTATTTTATGAACTCGTATGTCTAGTTAGTCAATAAGCATTTTATTAAGTACCTGCTATGTGCCAGGCACTGTGCTAAGATAGCAGCAACATGGTACAGTGGAAAATGAGCTGGATTTGGAGTCAGAGGCCCTGGGTTTGAATCCTGGCTCTGTTTACTTATTATTTATGCAATTTTGCACAAATACCTTCACCTATATGTGTAGAGTGAGGCATTTGGGCATGAAGGCCTCTGATATCCTTTCTACCTCTAAGTTTACAGTCCTATGAACTGGGTATTTTAGTGGATTCACTTATAAATCAACATTTTATCATGACAGCCAAAATACCCTAACCATGATCTCAGGTCGCACTGAGAGAAGCATGACGTCCAAGAACAAAGCTGGTGATGATCCCACTCTCTTCTGCCCTTGTGAGACCACAGCTGGAGTATCGTATTCAGTTCCAGGTGCCACATCGGCCCCATGGAGAGCATTCAGAAAGGAAACATAAGGTGACCAGAATGAGGAAAGCCCTGAAGACCATGACATATAAAGTAAGTGAGGCGGAGCAAACATAAGGGGATAGAAGGGATGGCTGTGTCAGTGTCTTCAAAGCTCTGGATGACTATTATGTGGAAGGACCAGACTTGTTCCTCTCAGTCCCAGGACAGGAGATAGAACTAGGACCAGTGGGTAGAAGCTACAGAGAGGTAGATTTTGACTTTTAGAAACATTCCCAAACAATCCCAATGACTAGAGCGTCAGGCTGGAGGGATGGGCTGTCTTGGGAAATAGTGGTTTCACCCTCACAGGAAGGCACCCGACAGAAGCCTGATGACCGGGGATGACCAAGGCGATGCGGTAAAGGAGCATTCTCTTCAGGTGCAGATGGGGCTGCATGTGCTTCTGATGTCCCTCCAGCTCTGAAGGTCTGTGGTTCCATACTTCAAACCCTTCATCTGATAACAGAGTGAACTGAGCCTTGAGGAAGGGAGGAAGGGATGCGCTGGAGGTCACACATAGCTGGTGAGAAGCAGAGCTGAGGCCTGAACCCAGATCATTCAAGTCCAAAATCTCTCCATGATATTGTTGTTTTTCCTATTTCCAGTCCCCTTAGGTGAGACTCTCAACAGGGTATGACCCAGTGCTAGAGATCTGCTATTTCCCTGCCAGTAGCTATAAAATGGAAATTGAAGAGAAAATATGCCTCCAGGGTGTACGCAGGAGCACTGAGGCATCTACCTTCTGCATGCCCTTGGATACATCTCTGCTCTAGGCATGGGGGGAGCCTCCCTTGTTGCCTTCAGGCCACACTCTCCATTTGACCCTCCTGGCGCCACAGCGCCATTAATGATTGCAAGGGCACAGAGCTGCATTCCTCAGTCCCTCAGTGATCCCGACGTAGAATTTCAGAGCAGGGAGAGCCCTCTGAGGCTCCCTAGACCAACCTCTACCGATACCATGAATCAACTCCACAATCCAGTCTCTGCTGGAAGACCCCCAGTGAGGGGGAACTTGCCATCTTTCAAGCTCATTCTGCTTCTGGACAGTAGTAAGAATGAATCACAGGATCATAGCATCTCAGAGTTAGAAGGGGCCTCAAAGATCATTTGGTTCAACCGTATCTAAGCAGCAATTCCCTCTGACAAGTGTCACTCTGCCTCCGCTTGAAGCCACTTCAGTGTTGGAGACCCAAGTTCCTTCTGAAGAGAGAGGAAAGAACACTGGACCTGTAACAAGGGGATGGGTTTAAGTTTTAGCTCCATTACTTACTGGCTAGGAGACCTTGGGAAAGTCATCACCGTTCTCTGAGCCTCAATTTCTCCCACTGTATTGTGGTGATAACACTCCTTGCAGTTTTGGGGAGTAAAGTGATGTGTAGACAACTGAGACCAGGGAAAGACCTTAATTCAGAAAGGCCATGATCAACCCCTGCATCCCAGGCCATTGCCAGTCATACTGACTTTTGTCCTGCCACCGGACTTTGATGACACTAGGGGAGAGAGTGAGGTTGACGATTTAGTGTAGCTCTGCCTCACTTAAATCCAGTTCACATGCAAGTCAGGATATCACCCCGTGATGTCATTGTTTCTCTTGGAGAGCGAAGGACAAACAACAACAGACATGTAAGAATTAAAGGCCACATAATGTAAGATAATGGACAGCAGGATATCACAGCTGGTACCCAACTCCTGGAGTGTGAGTTTTCTGGGGAGTATTCCATGGCAGTGGAAGATTATACTCTTTTGCATATGGGGTGGGGGTTCCTTCTCAAAGCACTGCCTCTTAACAAGCTATGTCTCACCATTAGTCCACTCTGTCTTCATAGCTACCTTCCTCTCTGCATCTAAAGCTGGCTAAAATGTTCACCTTTTTTATTAGTTAGACCCACAAACATCCCAGGCCCCTAACAGGGCTTTCAAGATCTTTTTTTTTTCAAAGAGTACCTCTCAACAGGAAGTCTCCTGTGATATTTAGGTTGGGGTGAGTAAATTCCTTTTGACTTCCTTCATGCCCCTGGCAGCTAGGATGAGGATCACTCAAATTGCCATGATGATTTGATAAGCCTCAGGGAAGCATGTAGCAACAACAACGACAACAAGCTGGCGGGACAGAGCTTGTAACCTTTCTGCTGCATTTCTGACACCACACCCAGGTCTTGGTCCCCTTCAAAAGCAGGTCTCTGGATGTAAAGTCTCAGCACTTTCTCCCTACACTTGATGAGGTGCTCAGCCTACCACCATGGAAGGTCACCTGTTTCAGATTTTGGAAATGATGCCATTATTCATGCAATTCCCACTGTTTTGGCCAGAAATCTTGAGGATCTTCCCCTCCCAGATCAATTTTTTTATTTAAAAATTTTTTTTGACTAGGTAAAGAGGCCATTGTCTACCCCAATTCTTATTAAGCCTTAATCAGTGAAAGGGTGTCGCCTCAGTCAAACTGAGACCTGTTAAAGACCTTAGTTTGAAAAGGCCAACATCCACCACTGCATCCGGGGCCATCTCTGGTTGTCCTGATCTATAGCTGGCCACTGGACTCAGATGGCTCTGTGAAAATGAGGCTGGTGATTTTGCACAGCCTTCCTCACTTAAATCCGATTCACTTACATATCATGGCATCACCTCCCTTGATGTCCTGGTCTTCTTTGAGAATGAAGGACAAACAACAACAACTTTGCTTCCAGTTTTGGGCTACCACAAAAGGGCTGATAGGAATAATCTGGTAAAGATGGGATCTGTCTTTGACCTCCTTAAGGTATATATCCAGGAGTGAGATAGCTTAGTATACAGCATCAGCATTTTAGAGTTGGAAGGGATCATCAGATATTACAGTTTGAGGAAACTAAGACACAGGGAGGGGAAAGAACTTACCTAAAGTTATCTGACTGGTAAGTAGCAGCGATGGGACAAGAACCAGAGTCTACTCACTCTTACTTCACCAAACCATTATTATTTTTTATATTGTAAGGATGATTACAAATAGTATTGCAACCACATTGTTGATACTACTTCCTGTTTCAAAAAAAAAGTTTATCCCCTCATCTAAGGGGACCAAAGAGCCCAGATTCACTTGCAGCCTTAGGCACTCCACCTACAGTCAACAGAAATTTCCCAATCACCTTTTCCTTGCAGAGGAAGGTTATGCTGAAGAGGACATGGAAATATGAATAGCACCCAATCTCAGGGATCTCACAAACTACTAGGGTAGAGAAGGCCCAGGCAAAGATTTGGGCTCTCAACCTTTCCAAGGATGTTGGAACATTGTGCTTGGGTAGGGAGGCCTGAAATGAAAGAGAATTAAATTCAAAGCCTGCATCTCCTATCAAATGATTCTCCACATTTGGGTGAATCTTTTCCCTTCTCTGAGCCTCCGTTTCCCATTCGTAAAATGTAGGGGATTGATTGAGATGCTTTGTAAACCTTTTTTGCTTCTAGCATTCTAGATTCTAAGGTCCTGTCCAGTTCTGACATTCTATATGCTAAGATTCTTCCTAGCATTAAAGTTCTATGTTCTAATGATCCTTTCAAATCTTACATTTTGTGTTTTAAAATCCATTCCCCAACCCCCACCTCAGCTCTAACTTTAAAGGCAGTGGCAGAGGAGATATTTGTGTAACCCTCAGCAGGGACGGATCAGTAATGCTTGTAATTCTTCAGGATCCAGTCCAACCACATGCCAGGAAGTCCCCTGAGTAGACCCCTTTCCCATACAGAGGGTCACCTTGAGTGCAGTTCCCAGGGAACAATTTCTGTCACTTTCTTGGCTACACACACACACACACACACACACACACACACAAATTATTCCATGCCCCCTGACAAGACCGGTTCTGTTTACTTGGGAAGGCCTAGTTTCAGGGCTGCAGGTGGTAGGCAGTGGATTAATTCCTTGGGTCAACAGGGGGACCTCCCCTGAAATCAACATCTTCAAGAGGTGGAGAGGAGAAAGTCTGAGTAGCTTTGTCCACCTTCCCACCACAAGATGTTGATACTAACAATATTGTTCTGTGTAGGATCAATATGGATGGTAGCTGCTGCCAGCAGAAATGTGTAATAAGCAACAGCAATTTTTAGGGGAGGGGAAGGGGAAAAGCATTTATTAAGCACCTACTATGTGCCAGGCACTGTGCTAAATGCTTTACAAATTTTAAAGGGAGAAGGACCTACATGTACAAAAACATTTGTAGCAGCTCTTTTTGTGGTGGCAAAGAATTAGAAACTGAGGGGATGCTCATCAATTGGGGAATGGTTGAATAAATCATGGTACATGAATGTAATGCAATACTATTGTGCTATGAGAAATGACAAGCAGGATGATTTCAGAAAAACCTGGAAAGACTTAAATTGACTGATGCAAAGTGAAGTGAGCAGAACCAGGAGAATATTGTATGGAGTAAACAACAACATTGTGCAATGATCAGCTATGACTGATGACTCTTCTCAGCAATACAATGATCCGAGACAATTTTAAAAGACTCATAATAGAAAATGTTATCCACATCCAGAGAAAGAACTGATAGGGTCTGAACGCAAATCGAAGAATACTATTTTCACCTTATTTTTTTCACGTTTTTTTTCCTTTTGTTCTGTTTCTTCTTTCACAACATGACTAATATGGAAATATGTTTTACATGATTGCACATGTATAACCTATATCAAATTGCTTACTGTCTTAGAAAGGAGTGAGAGGAGGGAAGAAGGGAGAAAATTTGGAACTCAAAATTTTGTAAAAACTGAATGTTAAAAATTGTCTTTACATATAATTGGAAAAATACTATTAAAAAACCAAGTTTTATCTCATTTGATTCCCACAACAACCCTGAAATATACAGTCTCAGAATCATAGATATAGAAGTATATAAAACTTGAGGAATCAGAGTGTAACACAAACAAAACCAATGTAGTTAAAATTAAAAGTGGAGCAATTACTTTACAGCAAGTTTTTTTTTATAAAAGTCTCATATTCAAGATATATGAGACGGACAATTTTATAAGAACAACAGCTATTCTCCAGTAGTAAATGATCAAAGTATATTAATAGGCAGCGTTCAAAAGAAGAAACCTAAGCTATCAACAGCCATATGAAAAAAGAGAAATATACCAAATCGCTAATAATTAGAGAAATGAAAATTAAAGGAACTCTGAGGTTTTACTTCATGCCATCAGAGTAGCAAAGATGACTTAAAAAAAAAAAAGGAAAATGGCGATTGTTGGAGAGGTTGCAGAAAAACAGGCACACTGACACTTTATTGGTGAGTGTGAATTGGTCTAGCCATTCTAGAAAGCAATTTAGAACTATGCCTTAAAAGTCATAAAATGTCTAGACTTTTTGGCCCAATAATAGCATCATTAGTTGTTTGTACTGCAAGGGTTTTAAAGAAAGAGGAAAATGATCCATTTGTACAAAAATATAGCAACTGTTTTTATTGTGGCAAATAATGGAATACCTATCAATTAGGGAATGAACAAAATATGATAAGTAAAATGTAATGGAATATTATTTTGTCATAAGAAATGATGAAAAAAATGGTTTTAGAGAAACCTGGGAAAACTCATGTGACCCGATGCAGAGTGAAGTGAGAAGAATCAGAAGAATAATTTATATTATGACTGACATTGTAAAGACACTTTTTAAAGACTTAAGTACTCTGATTAATAAAATGATTAACCATGATTCCAAGAGACTGATGATGAAGCATGCTACCCACCTTCTGACAAAGAGATGATGGACTCAAGATGCAGAATAAGACATAAATTTTCAGACACAACCAACATGGGACTATCTTTTGTTTGACTACACATATTTGTTGAGAGTTTTGTTTTTCTTTTTGTCAAATTGGTTGCGGTAGGGATAAGGGGAGGTGGGAGGGAGATGAGGATAGGGATAAAGTTGCCAAAATAGAAAAAAGAAAATACAGTCATTGAAGCATTTTAAAAAATACATAGTGGGACAACTTTGAAAGTTACATGTTGAATTTATTGTATAATTATAAAGAAGAGTAAACTGTACTTAGCAGAGATTGATTCACATACTGCCCCTTTTTCCATTTTATTGTGCATATGGAAGTGCTCATTTTATGTGGTGTTTATTAAGTTCAGAATAAATGAATTTTTAAAACAAAAAAAGAATTATAATTTAAGGGCCTTCAATAAAATCATGGAGTCTTAGAATCACAGAATGATGATTTTAGGATTTTAGAATCATTGGCTCTTAGCCATAGAATCTTACAATCACTGAGCCTCAGAATCATTGACTCAGTCACAGAACCTTAGAATTATAGAATTATAGTCTTAGCTTTGAATCCTAAACTTAGTGTCAGAGAATATTAGAATCATGGTCTTCAAACCTTAGAATACGATAGTCTTAGTCTTAAAATGTTAGAATTTTTAAACCCCAAATGATTAATGCCTTAACATCACAAAATTTGAAACTTGGGAGGAACTTCAGAGGACTTCTAGTCCATCCTCCTTCTCAGGGAGAAAGTGCTTCTAAAATTCTGAATACAGAGCTCATCTTGTGTTTGGAACACTAATTCCCAAGACAGCCTATTGCCTTGGGGGACAGAGGAAGATGTTTTCCCAACATATCACCAGATGTAAGCCCTTATAACTCTCTTCTCCACACCCCTAAAGTCCTTACTCATCTTTTTCTTATTCACTCTAATTCCAGAGAATGAAGTAGCCTTTCTAACTGCCAAGGCCAACCCCTCTACAGGTATCCTTGATCTTATCCCTTCCCACTTCCTCTGGGATCTTGCTCGACCCTTCCACCTCTCCTCTATCTCCACTTCCATTTTCTCACTCCCTCTCTTTAAGACATTTCCCCTATAAACATGTCCAGTTCTCTACAAACGCCCCCTCTCCCTTCAAAATCTTCCCTCAATCCCGCTACCCCTTTGAGCTATCTTTTCTCTCTTCACCTTCATGGACAAACCTCTAGAAAGTATTCAAACCTTGGAGTGTCCATTTAGAATTGTAGAATCACAGGATTTAGCATTGGGAGGGAACATTAGAAATGATCTAGTCTAACCTTCTCATTTTTAGAGGAGAAAACCAAGGCCTAAGAAGGACTGTGACTGCTCAGTGTCACCCAATTAGCCTCATCACTTACCTCCCTCATCACCTACCTCCTCCTCAACCCTTGTAATCCAGCTTATCCCCCCCAAAACCCAAACAACTTTCCACTGAAATTGCTCTCTCCAAAGGCACTACTGACAACTTTGTTGACACATCTGATTGACTCTTCTCAATCTTCATCCTCCTTAGCCTCTCTGTAACATTTGGCAGTTTTAGCCACCCCTAGATTCCCATATTTTCCATCCTGTTAATTTAGAGTCAGAAAGACTTGAATTCAAAACTGGCCTCAGGCACTACCAGCTGGGTGACCCGGGCAAGTTACTTAAGCTCTGTCTGCCTCAGTTTCCCCAACTGTGAAATGGGGATAATAACAGCACTTACCTCTCAGGGTTGTTCAAATGAGATAATATTTATAAAGTGCTTTGCACAATACCTGGAACATGGTAGATGCTTAATAAATGCTTGTTCCCTTTCCTCCTCTTCCCAGATGAAGAAAGTGAGGCAAGCAGAGGTTAAGTGACTTGTCTAAGGTCACAAAGCTAGTGTGCTTCTGAAGCCAGATTTGAATTCAGGTCTTTCTAACTTGAGGCCCAGGGCTGTAACCACTACACCATTTGGTCAAGATCACAAGGGTCACAGATAGCTAAGACACAAAGCCAGGTCCTCTGTCTCCAGATTCAGCACATCTCCCACTGCAGCACACTACCTCCCTAGTCCAGTTTCCTCATTTAAAGAAGTAAAAATTAAGATTCAAAGAGACCTGCTCAAGATGGCGTAGCTAACTGACTGATCATTGATGAATTCCGTCATCTCACATGACTCTTCCAATAGTCCTGAGAGGTCAGTGGGAAGAGCTTATTGTCCCCATTTTATAGATGATTAAATAGAAGCCCAAGGAAAGGAAAGGAGTTCTACGAGGTCAGTCCAATGAGTTCATGGAGAATGGTATACGTCAGTGTAACACCAAGAAAGGAAACCTGGTATGGTGCACTGGACTCGAGAGTCAGAAGACCTAGGTTTGAGTCCCAACCTCCCTCCAGCAATGACAAAGTTTGTGATCCTGGGCAAATGACTTAGCCTCTCTGAGGTTTGGTTTCCTTATCTCCATTGGAAATAATAATACTAACCCTACTTGCTCCACAGGGATATTGTGAATAAAGCCTTTAATAAACCTGAGCCTCCTAGACCAATGGGAATTCTTATTATTGTCAATTGATGCATAGCTAGGTGGCACAGTGGATAGAGTGATGGGCCTGGCAGTCAGGAAGACATATCTTCCTGAGTTCAAATCTGGCTTCAGACACTAGCTGTATGACCCTAGGCAAGTCACTTTACCCTGCTTACCTCAGTTTCCTCATCTGTAAAATGAGCTAGAGAAGGAAATGGCAAACCACTCTAGTATCTTTGCCAAGAAAACCCTAAAAAGGGGTCATGAAGAAGTCAGACACACAGAGGCAGGTAAGTGGTGCAGTGGATAGAGCACCAGCCCTAAAGTAAGGAGGCCCTGAGTTCAAATCTGGCCTCAGACCAAACACTTGACACGTACTAGCTGTGTGACCCTGGGCAAGTCACTTAACCCCAAGTGCCAAAAAAAAAAAAAGTCAGACATGACTGAAAACAACAATCATCTGTAAAATGAGGCAGTTGAACTAGATCACTTCTCTCAAGTCACTCCCAGCTCTGACCATTACCAGGCAAATATCAAAGGGGCTCAGAGTCAGAAGAGACCAATGTGGGTTGTCCTGATAAATGTTTAACAACCGACTCTCTAGGGGAAAAAATGACATAGTTGACACACTTTTAATTATGAATATTTTCTCTATCACTTTCATAAATCTAGACAAGCAATAGAATAATAGCTCAAGCCCTGCTTTGTAGCAGTAGCTGATTTCTGAGGTGTAAATGCTCAGGCTAAGAATTTAGCCCTCAGCTCTTACTAGCCAGTGTGAACCAGCTCTAGTACACACTGGCTGCAGTGATCGGGAAAGGCTGCCTGGAGATAGGGAAGCTTGTGCAGGGTCTTTAAAATCAGGGAGGGTTTAGAAATGGACGGTGGAGTGGAAGAAGGTGTTCCAGGCAGGGGGAACAACCCCAGCCAAGGTCCAGTAGAGAGAATGAGAGAATGAGCCTGGTTTGTGCAGGGACATTGAGGGAACTGACTTCCTTAGAAGGTTAGGATCAGATTGGAAAGTAGTAGGAGGTGAGGTTGGAGGTAGAGTGTTATCGGGCCAGAGGCCCGGAGCAGACTGGAGGCCTAGGTTCTACATCTAGCATGGCCACTGATTTGCTGTGTGCCCTAGGCAAGTCCATGAGGCTCTTACTCCTCTGTAACGTGGGCACTTTGTGCCATAGAAAGGGCCTTGTAAATTGTGAAGGGCTTTATATCTCTAAAGGAACTTAGAAATGGAAAAGTGCTTTATAAATTGTAAAGGTCTTTCTGTAACTGTTCTGTAAATTGTAAAATGCAGCTCTTTGTTGATAGCTCTGCCGAAGAAATGCTGAATTGAATTGTAAACTGCAAAGCACTTGGTAAATAATAAGATCCCTTGTAAACTATAAAGAGCTTGGGAAATCGGCAAGTGCTATGCACGAGTAAGAGGAGTGTTTTTTGCTTGGTTTGGTTTCTTGGAATTTGGGGATCTCTCTTTTTTTTTAAAGAGCAGGGCCCACCCGTAGTGGGCTCGGCTGGAGGGTTTCCAGAGAACTGCTAAAGCCGGGCTGGAGGATCAATTTACGAGGGAAGATTGAAAGAACCCAGCATTATCCAATTTCCTATATCTCCCCCAGCACACATATACACATGCACAGCACATGCCTCTGGAGCCCCTGACCCTGGAACTGCTCACACATCCTCCCTTTTTCCATGGGAGACAGACCCTGGTCCAGGCCTGGGCCCCTGTGATAGGCATATTTTTGGTCGAGCTGAGCCGAGCTTTGAGGCAGGGGTCCCGTGGGTAGACAAGCTTCCCTCCTGAGGGGGCTCCAAGCCAAACATTGAATCATCCTCTCCTTTCTGGGGAATTCCAACAATGGGCTGTTCCAACGGGAATTCCCCATTGTCTTATCCCTAGAATGTGTCAGGTGAGGATATAGTTAGAGAAACAGGGAAGCGTCATAATAACATCTCCCTTTCTGTAGCTCTATGAGGTTTATGGAACATTTTTTCTCAAAAGGAGAGTGAAATCCAAGTCTCCTACTCCAAAGCCAGGGCTAATTCCATGTCACCATGTTGCCTCTTGGTGAGCTCTCTACCCCATTAGAGGTGTGCATGTAGAAGCTGGATGATTCCCCTGGCAGGAAGGCTGTAGAAGGAAATCTTTAGTTGGGGGGATGGAGTGGAGGACAGAGATGGTAGACTATATGTCTTCTATGTCATTTCTAGCTCTGAGAACCTATGTGCACATGAATCAATGCAACTCCTCCACCTTGGCCAAATCACTTAATCTCTATGAACCTGAGTTTTTCCAAGATCTAACTCAGGTACTGCCTCTCCTCTAGGAAGCCTTCCCTGATCACCTTTCTTCCTTCCCTCCTCCAAGAGATTTCTAAGGTCCTTGTAGATTTTGGTCGGTTGGGATCAGGCTGAGAAAGACTTTGAATGCCAGGTTGAGATATTTGGACTTTCTCTTTTGGCCATGGATCTCTACTGAAAGTTTCTGAGAAGAAGAGGGAAGGAATCAAAGCTTTCTAATCTTAGTATACATCATTCTTGTTACCACACTCTGTGGTCCAGCCAGGGGTCCTCTTCCTAACACTTGTTCAGTCATGTCTGACTCTTTGTGATCCCTTTCGGGGTTTTCTTGGCAAAGATACTGAAGTGGTTTTGCCATTTCCTTCTCTATCTTGTTTTACAGATGAGGAAACTGAGGCAAACAGGGTTAAGTGACTTGCCCAGGGTCACACAGCTAGTGAGTGTCTGAGGCCAGAATGAACATTCCTGACTCTAGGACTAGCACTCTATCCACTGCACCATGTACTCCATCTTTTTATCTACTGCTCTGTGCTTTGGGGAAGAAGCTGACAGCTCCTCAGGTAAGCTCTCTCTCACTCTCTCTCCTCTCTCTCCTCTCTCTTCTCTCTCTCTCTCTCTCTCTCTCTCTCTCTCTCTCTCTCTCTCTCTCTCTCTGCTCTCTCCTCTCTCTTCTCTCTCTCTCTCTCTCTCTCACTCTCTCTGTCTCTCTCTCTGTCTCTCTCTGTCTCTCTCCTCTCTTTCTCCTCTCTCTTCTCTCTCTCTCGCTCTCTCTCTGCTCTCTGTCTCTCTCTCTGTCTCTCTCCTCTCTCTCTCTCTCTCTCTCTCTCTCTCTCTCTCTCTCTCTCTCTCTCTCTCTCTCTCTCTCTCTCTCCTCTCTCCTCTCTCTCTCTCTCTCTCTCTCTCTCTCTCTGTCTCTGTCTGTCTCTCTCACTCTCTCTCTCTCCACACACACACACACACACACACACACACACACACACACACACACACAGAGTTATCCACAGGCTAGCCAGTTGTTTCAGTTTTATTTTACCAACTAAGAACAGACCCAGAGTTTCCCTGCTTGAGGATGTGAAGTGAGTGCCTGGCAGGGTGGTGCAGGGGTGGTGTGGAACGATGGGGAAGGTGTGAGACAAGCCAGCTCTGTATGACTGAGCTATAATCCCCCTGAAACTGACCTCTCCAGGTCCCTGATCTGGATCCTAACCTGCCCAAGCCTGGATGGGTGACCAGGAGAAACTCGGACGCCTTGGGTACTTTCAAAGTTCATCCTATTCCCACACTCAATAGACGATGAAGCCTTTAGAGCACGACCTCTTTTCCATCAGAAGCAGAAAGTCTAGTTTAATGAAATACTCCTACCCAGGGATAGGAAGGAAAAGAAAACAACAAACATTTATTGAACACCTAGCATATGCCAAGCACTGTGCGAAGTGCCAAGAGCTTTACAAATATGATCTCATTTGATCCATGAAACAGCCCTGGGAGGCAGGTGTTGCTATTATTACCCCCATCTCACAGTTGAGGAGATGGAAGCAAACAGAGGTTAAGTGACTTGCCCAAGGTCACACAGCTAGTGTTTGAGGCCAGATTTGTCATCCTGCCTCCAGGCCCGGTGTTTTATTCATTGTGCCTCCTAACTGAGGCCTTGGGATTCCATTTCTTATCGTGCAGGAATGTGTCTGTGCCTATAAAGAATCACAGAATTGAAAATCTTGGAATTTAAGACACAGAAGGGACCCTTCCCTTAGGCCAACTCACGACTGAACTCACAACCACATATGTGGCATGCGGTCATCTCATCTTGGCTGGAAGATTGCCATTCTACTTTCGTATCGCTCCAACCACTTTTTAAAGTTTTATGGTTGTGTTTTGTTTTCACATTACAAACATTTACAGATTATGTCTACTCTGTGGGAGGTCTCTTGAAACAAAGTAAAATAATTAAGCAAAATTAACAATAAAGTGACTAAGATGTCATACCCATCACATCGGCAAAGATGAACAAAAAGCTCTAATTTTTAAAAAGTTTTTCTTTTATATCAAGTCAAACAATCAGTCAGCCAATAAATATTCACTTATAAATTTGCCTCTTTACAACTTCTGTCTTGTTCCTAGCCCTGCCTCCTGAAACCAAACAGAAAACTAATCCTTCCATAAGGGAGACCCACCCATCCCCAACTGATAAATGGCCAAAGGATATCAACAGGCATTTATTAGAGAGAGAAATCAAATCTATCAATAGCCATATGAAAAAGTGTTCTAAATCACTATTGGTTAGAGAAATGCAAATGAAAACAACTTTGAGATATTATCTCACACCTACCAGATTGGATAAAATAGTAGAAGGGGAAAATGATAATTGTTGGAAGGGATGTAGAAAATTGGGACACCAATACACTGTTGGTGGAATTGTGAATTGATCCAATCATTTTGGAGGGCAATCTGGAATCACACCCAAAGAGTTATTAAACTATGTATACCCTTCAACCCAGCAACACAACTATTAGGTCTATTTCCCACGGTGATCAAGGCAAAAGGAAAAGAACCTATATGTTTAAAATATTTACAGCAGCTCTGTTTGTGGTGGCCAAGAACTGGAATTTGAGGGGATGCCCATCAATTGGGGAATGGCTGAGCAAGTTGTGGTATATGATTGTGATGGAATACTACTGTGCTATAAGATATGATGAGCAAATTGATTTTAGAAAAACATTGAAAGACTTGCATGCAATAATGAAGAGTGAAATGAGTAAAATCAAGAGAACATTGTATATGGTAGCAGCAATATTGTTCAAAGGACAACTGTGAATGACTAAGCTATTGAATATTATTGTATGAGTATTATAAATGTTCAAATAGACTAAAAAGGACCAAGGAAGGAAGATGTTATTGACCTCCAGAGAAAGACCTGATAAATAGAAGTATGCATAGTATGGTTTTACATATATTTATAAATCTGTGTCAGATGGTGGCCTTCTCTAATTTGATGTGAGGAGGGAGGGAGTCAGTTTGGAACTTAAAATGTAACAAAAATTTAATTTAATTTGTAAAATTCTCTAAATCACTAATAATTAGAGAAATGCAAATTAAAACAACTCTAAGGTACCACCTCACATCCATCAGATTGGCTAACATGACAGAAAAGGAAGATGACAAATGCTGGAGGGGAGGTGGAAAAACTTAGATACTAATGTATTGGTGGAGTTGTGAACTAATCCAACCATTCTGGAGAATAATTTGGAATTGTGCCTAAAAGGCTATTAAACTGTGCATGACCTTTAACACAGCAATCCCACTACTAGGTCTATATCCAAAGAAATAAAAGAAAAACAGAAAGGACTCTTATGTACAAAAATTTTATAGCAATTCTTTTTATGATGGCAAAGAATTGGAAACTGATGAGATCGACACAATGACCCAGCATAGTTCCCAAAGACTCATGATAAAAAATGCTATCCACCTCCAGACAGAAAACTGATGGACTCAGTGCAAACTGAAGCGCATTTTTTCTCTCCCCCTCCCACCCCAAACATGGCTAATACAGAAATTTGTTTTGCATGACTTTGAATTTGTAATGGTTTTGTATTTCTTTTCCTTCTCAGTGCGTGGGGAAGGGAGAGAATGTGGAACTGGAAATAAAACAAAATTAAGTGACAAACAACAAAAACGAAAACATAGATCTGCACATAATTCAATAGTTATTCTGTCCTGCTCTCCTCCTTCCTTGTCTCAACCCCTCAGTTTTTCTCTTCTCCAGGCTAGACCTCTCCAGTTCCTTCTACCAATTCCCTTAGCGTATGATCTTGAGAGCCTTAACCATTCCAGTTGCTCTCTGGATCCTCTCCAACTTACTCATGTTCTTCTTAAAATGTGGCTCCCATAGTCCTCCAGAGAGGATCTGACCAGGTCAGAAGACAGATAACCTGTCACCTCCTCATTCCTAGACACTGTATCTCTCTTAACGCAGCCTAAGATTGCATGAACTTTTTAAAAAATCATATCACATTATTGACTCATAATGAGCTTGTAATTCACCAAATGCCCAAATATAGGCTTTGTTTCAGCCACATCTTCTCTATCATGTACTTGTGAGGTTGATTTTTTTTTAGCCCAATGTAGAACTTTACCCTTTATACATATTCCTATTAAAGATCATTTCCTTAGTTATGGTCTAATGTTCTAGCCAGAAATCTTTTTGAGTACTGCCTTTATCATTCAGTGCATTAACTATCTCTCCTATCTTCATGTCATCTGAAAATCTGACAACCATAACAATTATGTCTTTACCCCTGTTGTGGATAAAACCATGGAACAGCATAGAACCTAACTGTATGTGTGCATTTCCATGTGGGTGTACATGCACGTGTGCTTCTGGGTACATATATGTGCATTTGAATGTGCCTCTGTGTACGTGCATGATTGCATGCATACTTCAGACAGTGGACCTAAGACTAGGGTTCTTAACCTTTTTGTGTGTTAGGGACTCCTGTGGTAATCTGGTAAAATCCTTGAATCCCTTCTCAGAATGATTTTTAAATGCACAAAATAAACTATAGGGTTACAAAGGAAAGCAATTACATTGAAATACAATTACCAAAATATTTTTTAAAAGCAAGTTCGTATGCCCTCTGCCCAAGAGGGTCAGGATCCACATAAATATGGCTCAACAGTATGTTACTAAGCAAGCCATGCAGAGAAAATGTGAGATCAGTAGAGTGTAAGCTCCTTGGGGGCAGAGCCTGTTACATCTTGACTTTTGTATGCTCGGTGTTTAACACAGTGCTTGGCACATGGTAGGAGCTTGGTTGAATTTGTTAAACTGAATCAATTGCTGCTTGAAAGCACAAAAGAAAATGATGGTACTACTTTGAGGACCATGATTGGAGAGGGTTCACTAAAAGCCTTGAAAAGAAATTGGAAATTCTGGCATCCTGAGCCAAGCTGAATACTGCCTTCCACCATGGGGTGGGCGTTTCTCAAAGGCTGTGCCAACTCTGACAGATCCTATCAATGTGGGAAAGCTTTGACTGTGTGTCTGTTATCCTGAAAGTGCAGCAATGTCTGGGGTGGTACTACAGTGCTCCGACCAGGACATCCCAGTTGCCCAAGGGCTCCGCAGTCCCTAGGACTGTGTCCTGAGACTCCATAAGGAGCCATGAAAATCCACTGTTTTGAACCTTAAAGATACAGAGGGGTTAGGTATAACTCTAGAGGATGGAAGTAAGTATAAGAACTCAAGGCAAGATCAGGCAGGACCAACCACCCTTTCCACACATGAATCTGGACAAAGCTTCATCTCGGCACAAAGTCCCAAAGGAAATAAAGTTAGATGAGCAAATCAATGGAGACGTTGACCGGTATTTAAAAAAAAAATCATTATTGATCTAGAGCAGGGCAAAACAAGCCTAGAAGGAAAGAAACTCTGTAGTAACTTCAAGTACTGGCTAAAATGGAAAAAAGGTATTTTCTACAAGGACCGCATGAATACCTAAAAAAAATGAAGCAAGAGATAAAAAATGAAATAAAAGATTTAGAGGAAAGAATTGAAAAGGAAATAAATAGTTTAAAAGTGAAAGTGGTGATCCTTACCCAAGTAACAGACTTCCTGAAAACCAGAATAGAGTAAACAGAAATCATAAGGCATCAAGAAATATTAGAATAAAAAAAATTTAAATTAAATAGAAGAAAATATAGCATATCTACTGTTAAGAACAACTGACCTGGAAAACAGATCAAGGAGAAATAATTCAAAAATCATTAGACTCCCTATAAACATGATAGCAAAAACAAAAGCCTGGACACTCTATTTCAAGAAATCATAAATTAAAACTGCCCACATGTGTTAGAATCAAAAGGCAAAATGAAGCTAGGAAGAATCCACCGATCACCTCCTGAAAGGGATCCCAAAAGGAAAGTACCAAGAATGCCATAACCAAAATCCAGAGCTCCCACATCAAAGAACAAATCCTGTAAGCATCCAGAAAGAATCAGACTGAGTACCAAGGTGCCACAGGCAGGATCATGTAAGACCTGGCGTCTTCTACCACAAACAAGAGGACATAGCTTTACAACAAAGAATAGTGTACCATGCTGTAGGCGGTAGGGGGTGCCATAGTGCGCAGAGCACTGTATTTGGAGTCAGAAGAACCTGAGTTCGAATCTGACCTCAGACACTTGACACTTACTAGCTGTGTGACCCTGGGCAAGTCACTTAACCCCAATTGCCTAAGCTTAAAAACAAAACAAAACAAACAAACAAACAAAAAAACAGTGCAGCTAATCAAAAAAAAGGCACGTGGTTAACACACTGAAACCAATCACAGAATATCTACAAATGCTCAGCTCTCTCTGAAGCATTTCCATTTCCATGATAGTCATTAGATCTGTACATAGTTGTTTGCATGTCGTCTCTTTTCACTAGACTGAGCTCCTTGATGACAAAAATTAAGAAGCCTGTTGATGAGAGTGAAAGAGGAGAGCGTAAAACTGGCTTCAAGCTTTATGTATACACACACACACACACATATATACACATTATATATACATATATATATATATATATATATATATATTTATTTATTTATTTATTTAAAAAAAAAAACCTAAGATCTTGGCAACTGGTCCCATCACTTCCAGGCAAATGGAGGGAGAAGAAATGGAATCAGTGTCAGATCTTGTATTCTTGGGCTCAAAGATCACTGCAGAAGAGAACTGTAGCCTGAAATTAAAAGATACTTGCTCCTTGGAAGGAAATCATCTTGCTGATAAAGGTCTGTATAATCAAAGCTATGGTTTTTCCAGGAGTGATGTATGGTTGTGAGAACAGGAAAGCTGAGCATCACAAAATCAATGCTTTCAAACTGTGGTACTGGAGAAGACTTTTGAGAGTCCCTTGGACAGCAAAGGTCAGATCAGTCAATACTTAAAGAAATTAATTCAGGCGATTCACTGGAAAGTGAAGCTGAAGCTTAAATTCTTTGGCCACATAATGATAAGTTGGGACTCATCGGAAAAGACCCTCATGTTGGGAAAGATTGAAGGCAAAAGGAAAAGGGGGCGGTAGAGGATGAGATGAATAGATAGTGTCATGGAAGAAATAAACATGAACTTGGACAGACTTCAAGAGATAGTGGAGAATAGAAGGACCCGGCATCCTATGGTGTCATGGGGTCATGAAGTGGACGCAGCTGAACAGCTGAACAGCTAAACAGCAACATCTTTTTTTGTATCCTCAGCACACTGTCTAACATGTACACAGTGCTTAATAAATGCTGGTTGATGAGCTGTTCTCACAAGTCTCCAAGAAACAGGCTCCTCAGTTTCTCCCTGTGAGGATTTTGTCCCTGCCAAACACTCCATTGTACTCTGTACATGCCCTGGTCCCTGTCACATGAGAGTGCTAGAAAAGTATTATTGGGCCAAGTTGTAAAAAAAGTTTAAACGCCAAACAGAGAAGCAATAGGGAACCACTACAGTTTATTGAGCATAGGAGTGACATGATCAGATGTGAAGTTAAGGAAAAATCACTTTGGTAGCTATGCAGAGGATAAATCTGAATGGGGAAAGACTTGAGACAGGGAGAACAATTAGAAGGCTATTATAACAATCCAAGCAAGAGGTAATGAAGGCCTGAACTAGGGCGCTAGTTGCATGAGTAGAAATAAGGGGGCATATGCAAGTGATATTATGGAGAGAGAAACAGTAAGATTTAGCAACTGATTGGATATGTGATCTAAGTGAGGCTGATGAGACTAATGAGGTTGAGAAGCTCTATGACATGGAGGGCCCCTTGATAGTAGTAGGGCAGTTGGGAAGAGGGAGGACTTGGAGGGAAAGATGATGAGTTCTGTTTGGGACATGTTGGGTTTAAGATATTTATGAGACATCCTGTTAGAAATGTCCAATAGGTAATTGGTGATGTGGGGCTAGAGCTCAGAGATCATCGAGTCTAAGCCTTTCCTTTTACAGATGAGGAACCTGGGACCCAGGGATGAGAAATTCCTCAAGGCCACACACGCTGCCAATGGTAAGAACCCCTAAAGTAAGGGCTGGATATAAAAAAGCACCTACACAGAAATGATCATGGAACCCATGGAAACTGGCTCACTCACCAAAAGAGAGACAAGAAGAAGGCATAGGGCAGAGCCTGGGGGCACACTCACAGTTAGAGGGGGCATAATATGGCCCAAGAAGAGAGAGTTTTCAGGAGTAGAGAGTAGTCAGTGGTGTCAAATGCTGCTAAGAGGTCAAGAGAGAAGAGAAGGAAGAAAGGGCTCTAAGCTATGGCAATTAAGAAATCATCAGTAACCTTGAACAAATGGCTTTAGTCCAGCAATGGGATCAGAAGCCAGGTAAGTGTAGACAGCTTTTTCAAGGAGTTTGGCTGAGAAACTTGGATTTGGGAATGTGAAATAAGACCTAGTAAGATCTATGAGAGGGGGAGTAACTTTCCCATGATAGCTGAGTAGTTTTAGCTGTGTTTGACTCTTTCTGATCCCTTTCGGGGTTTTCTTGGCGAAGATACAGGAGTGGTTTGCCATTTCAAAACTTCTGCAGCTCATTTTACAGATGAGGAAACTGAGGCAAATAGGGTTAAGTGACTCACCCCGGCTCACACAGCTAGGAAGTGTCTGAGGCCCGATTTTCATTCAGGTCGTCCTGACCTGACAGCAAGCCCTTTATCTATGATTACACAGCTAATGAGCAGCAGAAATGGGATGTGAACCCCAGATCCTCTGTCTCTTAAAGCAGTGTGCCTTAGTCTAGAACACGAGGGGTGAATAAGGGTAACAGCAGCTGTCATCCCCCAGAGTTCAGATTTGCCCCCACTCTGCCTCTGTATTCATACCTCTGGAGTCTTTCAGGCCTCCCTCACGCCTCCAAATCTTTGTGTCTAAAGGTTGGCCCTGACATTTGTGCAGGAAAACAAACTCCCAAGTGTAGGGCTCTGGACTGGATGATCTGCAAAGTCTCTTTGAGTACCGGTGTTGCAGAATGTCAGAGTTGAAAGGGTTCTTAGAACACAGAGCGTTAGAAGGGACTTTGAGATCACCGAGTCCAAGCCTTTCCTTCTACAGATGAGGAAGCTGGGACCAAGGGATGGGAAATTCCTCAAGGTCACACACGCAGCCAATGGTAGAGCCCCTAAAGTAACCTATTGCTGCAAACTCTCAGGCTGATGATCCATGCACGTCAGTTATTGTCATTGTTGTTATCACTATTATTCCATGTATCACCAGTCAATGCTTGACACAGATTCTTTTTTTTTCTTAATTTATTTTGAATTATCAACAATCACTTCCATAAGCTTTTGAGTTTTAAATTTTTCTCCCCCTCCCTCCCCAAGGAAACTCACAATCTGATATAGGCTATACATATACATTCCTATTAAATATATTTTCACATTAGTGATGTTGTAAGAATTAAAGCCAAAAGGAGGAACCACTAGAAAGAAGAAACAAAACACAAGAGAAAAAAAATAGCAAATAGTCTGCTTTGATCTGCATTCAAACTCCATAGTTCTTTCTTTGGATGTAGATAGCATTTTCCATCATGAGACCTTTGGAGATGTCTTAGATCCTTGCATTGCTGAGAAGGGCTAAGTCTATCAATATTAGTCATCGCACAACGTGGCTGTCACTGCTTGACACAGATTCTTGACAATAAAAAAAAGTCTTGACCCTCACTTTATTTGAGGGTCTGAGAAGAACCAAGGCGGGAGGAGAAGTGGTCTGTGAATTGAAAAGCCCAGCTCAATATCAGAGTTAAAACAAATACACTTTCCAAGTTCGGCCATCTTTGGTCTTCTGAGGAACATTAGCGGGGAAGAGGTTGGGGGGAGGGGAGGACAGCCCCAGCCTGGATTGGGGGAGGAAAGAGAGTTAAATACAATTGTTTGGGATCACCTTAAGTGTTTTACAAGGCTGATTTGCCCATCTCCTGAGGGGAGGAAAAGCAGAAGGCTTCAGTCGTTGGAAACCTGCACGCAGTCCAGATGAGAAAAGTTCAAAAGCTGCTTTTTCTGGTACAAAATGTACTGTGAGCAGCCCTGGCCCTGGAAATGTGAGAAGCAAATGAATAAAATACAAGTCTTTGGACAGATTGGAGAAGACATGCTGTGGGTGGGGAGAGAAGTGGGGGAGGGAGGAAAAGAGAGAGAGAGGAGAAAAGGGGGAGAGAGGAAGGGAGAGAGAGTGAAGAGAGAGAGAGAGAGAGAGAGAGAGAGAGAGAGAGAGAGAGAGAGACAGAGAGACAGAGAGACAGAGAGACAGAGAGACAGAGAGACAGAGACGAGAGAGACAGAGAGAAAAAGAGAATAAAAGACAGAAACCAGGATGGGAACATATAGAAGTTCAGAGATAATCAAGAGAAAGACACAGAGACAGAAAAATAGAAAGATAGATGAGGAAGGGCCAGAGACAGGAACAGGAAGAGAGAAAGGGATAGGGATGGGAGAACAGGAATAAACAACCTGATGGGGAGATGGAAAGAGGAAATGAGGATAAGGAAAGAGATAGGGAAGCAGACAAAGGAACAGGCAGAGAAAGAAATGCACAGAGGGACAGAGAGTGAGAAAGCAGGGAGAGATGCTAGAAGAAGCAGGGAGAGACAATAGTGAGGGTAGGGGCAGGTAGGCAGGGAGACACAGATATAGATTGACAGGACTGGCTGGCTATAGGAAACAGTCTGGGCCCAGGGGGTAGGGAGAGTCAGATCCCAGCTAGTCTCAGTCGCTGAGGTAGAGGATGTGTGGTTTAAGCTGAGCTCAGAGGGATGCAGGCACCTTGCTGTCTCTGTCACCTATCTCCCCCTTCTCCCACTCCAGGCCTTCCTCACCTTCCATTCTCATCTCCCAGCCCTGGGAATTTCAGGTCTCAGCTCAGAGCAGAGTCCAAGGGCCCAGCAGACTAATCCTTTGTAAAGGGGTGGGGGTGGGAGGAGAAGGGGGAGCAAAGATAGGGATGGGGATGGTCCAAGGCACTTCCAGAATCTGCACTTATCCCTGAAGAATGTGTAGGTTAAAAGACCATAGATCATTTTTCCTCCTGTGGGACTTTGACTTCCTTCATGTCCAAAAAATGATTATCTCTGGGCGTTGCTCTGATTTCTCTCAATAAGGAAATGCCTGATGTAAGCCTGGCTCCAAACTCCTCTCCTCCCCCCAAGAAAGATGAGAATAATAGAGCAGCCCAGTGACCTGGGACTCAGGAGTTCTGAGCTCTTCATCCCCTATTGAATGGGGGCTGTTCATACTGAGGTCAAGGAACCGAGGATATGGTTCAGGCCTCAGTCAAGGAGGGCCATTGGACAGGAGGTTAAGCTCAGGAAGAGGAATGATAAACAGCTAAAATGCATCCAAATGGGGGCCCAGCCTGGAGAATGGGGAGGAGAGAACATGGTAGAGATAGGGACCTTAAGAGACCTTGGGATTTGTGGTGCAGTAGCCCTAGTCTTACAGTCAGGAAGCCTGAGGTCCAGCCCCTGGCTTGATACCCTCTTATACTGTAAGTCCCCAGCAAGACTATCCAATCTGCAGGAAGGGACTGGGTTTCATACTTTTTCCAAATAGCCCCTCAGCATCAAACGGAGACGAATGCACGGAGCTAACCCGTAAATTCTCTGGACAGGAAGAATAAATGGATGGGTAGATGGGTGATGGATTAAATGAGTGAGTAAATAGATGGTGGGGTGGATGGATGATTGAGTTGCAGAATATTAGAGTTTAAAGGGATGTCAGAGTTCAGAGAGCCCAACTCATGGCTGAAGGAGAATCTCCTCTATTGTTTAACAATAATAACAATAACAACAGCATTTATATCATTTATATCATTGCTTTTATATCATGCTTTAAGGTTTGCAAAGTATCTTACAACATCTCATTTTATCATCAGAATAATCCTGGGGCCTGAATGCTATTATTATCCCCATTTTACAAATAAGGAAACCAAGGCACACAGAGGCTAAGCGACGTGCCCAGGGTCACACAGCTAGTGAGTGTCTGAGGCTCGATTTGAATTCTAGTATTCCAGATTCCAGGGCCTGTGCTCCATCCACTGAGATACCTCGCTATCTTAATATATCAAACGAGGCATCATCCGGCCCTTGCTCAAAGCCCTCTAGTGATCGATTCCTTCCCAAAGCAGGCCACCTCACTTTGGATGGCTCTAAGTGTTAGTATGGTTTTTCCTTTTAATCAGTTAGTCAGTTAATAAGCATTTATTAAATGCCCGTTATGTACCAGGAATTGTGCTAAAGTGCTATGAAATCTAAATTTGCCTCCTCATAGCTCCTAGTTCTGTTCGCTATGGTTAAGCAGAAAAAGTCCTTCCTGTTCCATGTGATTGGGGCAGCTAAGTGGTACATTGGATGGAGTACCGGGCATGAAGTCAGGAAGACTCATTGTGCTGAGTCCAAATCTGGCCTGAGACACTCACTAGTTGTATGACTGTAGGCAAATCACATCACCTTGTTTGCCTCAGTTTCCTCATCTGTAAAATGAGTTGGAGAAGGGAATGACAAACCACTCCTGTATTTTTGCCAAGAAAACCCCAAATGGGGTCACAAAGAGTTGGACATAATGGAAACAACTGAACGATAAAAATTCCGTGTGATGAGACTTCCATGACGGATGGATAGATGGAAGGATGGGCGGATCCATAAATGCTTCACAAGAGCCATGATTTCTCCAGTGTGGGTCCTTCCTCTCCCAAAGCACTGTGCAATCCCTTCCACACCTCAATAGACAGTTTCATGAGTTTCTATAGCCACACATTTCATCCCTTGATGGCTAACCCTCTAATGCTTAAAGGCTGAATAAGTGAAAGAATGAATTCACAAATGGATAAATGGGTAAATGAATGAATGTGTAAAAGAATACATGGACAAGGACAGCTAGGTGGTACTGTGTGACTCTGGCCAAGTCACTTAACCTCAATTGTCTCACCAAAAAACAAAAACAAATGGACAAATAATAAATAAATGGCAATCCCTAGAAGCTTCCAACGAGCTGGAAGGGCTCTGAGCACAGCTCTGGCAAAAGACTACGTCTGTTGTTTGAGGACCAGCCTAGCTAAGTGCAGGAAAAAATGTGACAGCAGATGCTCCCCACCCAGTTGATCAATTGCTTGGCCATGGTGATCCATCAAACAAATAAAATACATACATAGATACCTATGTATTAATATACACTTAAATACATGCATAAATACATATATACATACATAAGTGAGGCAGCTAGGTGATGTAGTAGATAGAGCACCAAGCCTGGAGTCAGGAACACCTAAGTTCAAATCCAGCCTTAGACACTTACTAGATATGTGACCCTAGGCAAGTCACTTAACTCCGTTTGCCTCAGTTTCCTCATCTGTAAAATTAGCTGGAGAAGGAAGTAGCAAACCACTCCAGTATCTTTGCCAAGAAAACCCCCAAAGCGGTCACAAAATGTCAGACATGAATGAAGATGACTCTGCAACAAGAGGGGCAGCATGGTATAATAGGTAGAAAGCCAGCCTCAAGGCCAAGAAGACCTGGATTCACATCCTTCCTCTGACATACACTGGCTGTGTGACTCTGGCCAAGTTGTCTCATCTCTCAGGGCACTAGGCCGGAGGTATCAAACTCATATAGAAACAGACCCGCCATATTGACCTCAGCTCATAACCTGTTTTCTGCAGGAAGCTCTCCAGGTCCCCTGGAGAAGATGGGTTATGATCTGGGTCTTGAAGGAAGTCAGGGAGGCTAAGAAGCAGGGGTGAGGAGGAAGAGCATTCCAGGCAGGGGAGACAGCCAATGCAAAGGTGTGGGAATGGGAGATGAAGTGTCCTGGGTGAGGAAAAGCAAGTAAGCTGGTGGAGCTGTATTGTCCAGTGGGTGGGAAGAGGAAGGAAGACTGGAAAGGTAGGAAAGGGGAAGGTTTTTAAATGCCAGAGGAGTTGGTTGTATTTGACACTGGAGGTAATGGGAAACTGCTGAATTTTATTGGGGGGTGTGGTGTGATGTGGCCAGACTTAAGCTTTAGGAAAATAACTTTGGCAGCTGAGTAGAATATGGGTTGGCGAGGGGAGAAAATTGAGGCAGGGAAACCAACCAGAACGTCGCACTAGTTAAGGAGAGAGGTAAGGGCTGGATTTAGGGTGGTAGCTGTCAGAATAGAATGAGGGAATGTATACTAGAAATGTGATGATAAATACGAGAAGCTTTGGCAATGGATTGGATATGTGAAGTAGCTGGAAAGCGAGGTTTTGATGAAGGCACTGAGGTGGTGAACTGAGCTAACTGGGAGGATGGTGGTGACCTCTACAGCTGAGGTGTCACACTCAAATAGAAACAGATTCCCACCATATTGACTTAGAAAACCACAAATCAACATTATATTTTTATTTTATTTTTATTTATTTTTAGAAATATTTCCCAGTTACATCTTAATCTGGTTCCAGTGTTATGGGTCATGTTGGTGCTCAGGCAATTTGACACTTCTCTAGTAGCGCTTCTTGAACTGTGGTTTGAGGCCTCGCATGGGGTTGTGAAAAATTTGACAAAGTAAATCAACCAAAATTAATTCCAAACTCAAATTCCAAAAATTAAGCCACACCTGTATCTTTGCCAAGAAAAGTCCAAATGGGGTCACCAAGTGTTGGACACAACTAAGGAAACAACTGCGTTTGGCTGTGCACAACCAAATGACTGGACACAAAGCATGCGCACTTTGCATCTTGCCTGCCCTCGGGCCTTGAAGCACCAAGCTGGTGAAATGGGAAAAGAGGCCGTAAATGGAAAAAGTTTAAGATGCCGTGGTCTAGGCAGTTCTAAAACTGCATAGATTGCAGAGAATGTGGTGACACACACTGAAAGGAAACTCCTTATGCTGAGCCAAAATCTGCCTCCTCTGACTCTCCTTCCAAACTCTCCTGCTACTCTCTTCTAATGCCTCTGCAATCTGGCTTTCAAACTCATCATTGAACAGAAATTGTTTTCTCCAAAGTTACAAATGATTTCTTAATTGCCAAATCTAAATCCTTAATCCTCATCTTTTTTGACCTCTCTGCAACCTTTGAAACAATTGACCATCACTCTTTCCTCTCTAGGTTTTCATGACACTGTTCTCTGCTGGTTCTTCACCTACCTATCTGACTGCCCCTTCCCAATTCCCTTTGCTGTATCTTAAGCCACGTCATGCCCACTAATTCCTGGGTGTCCCCTAAGACTCTGTCCTGGGTCCTCTTTCCTCCCTCTCTACTATCACACTAGATGATCTCATCAGCTGTCATGGGTTCAATTACCATGACTATGTAGATGACTCATATCCAAGATCATAGAATATTTGACATGGAGTCAGAAAGACCTGAGCTTAAATCCAGCCTCAGACACTTAATACTTACTAGCTGTGTGACCCTGGGCAAGTCACTTAACCCCAATCACCTCACCAAAAAGCAAATAAAATAAAATAAAATGAGGGGGTTAAATTACAAAAAAAAAAACATAATTGGGAAATATTTAACAAAATAAATAAAAATACAGTAAAACACAGATAATACTAATATGTAGTTTTCTAAGTCAATATGCAGCCCAGCTCAATATGGTACAGAGTCCCTCATTTCTATTTGAGTTTGAACTTGCTGCTGCAGAAGATACCACCATCCTCCCAGTCACCTCAGCTCGCTACCTCAACATCTTCCTCAACTCCCCACTTATATTCACTTCACACATCCAATCCATTGCCACATTTTCTCATTTCTATCATCACAACATTTCTGAGATACATTCAAGCCCTTACCTCTCTCCTTAACTAGTACGACATTCTGGTTGGTTTCCCTGCCTCAATTTTCTCCCCTCGCCAACCCATATTCTACTCAGCTGCCAAAGTTATTTTCCTAAAGCTTAAGTCTGGCCACATCACACCACACCCCCCAATAAAATTCAGCAGTTTCCCATTACCTCCAGTGTCAAATACAACCAACTCCTCTGGCATTTAAAAACCTTCCCCTTTCCTACCTTTCCAGTCTTCCTTCCTCTTCCCACCCACTGGACAATACAGCTCCACCAGCTTACTTGCTTTTCCTCACCCAGGACACTTCATCTCCCATTCCCACACCTTTGCATTGGCTGTCTCCCCTGCCTGGAATGCTCTTCCTCCTCACCCCTGCTTCTTAGCCTCCCTGACTTCCTTCATAAACCATCTTCTGCAGGAGGCCTATCTAGGTTCTCCCCCTTCCTCTCTCAGATTGCTTTCCATCTATTGCATATATATGCTGTTAAGTACATAGTTATTTTCATGTTGTCTCTCCTGTTGGATTGTGAGCTCTTTGGGAGCTCTTTCTTCATATCTTTCTTTCTTATCTTTCTCGTCTTTCTTCATATCCCCAGTGCACAACACCTGCTACATAGTAAGTGCTTAATAATTCTGTGTTGACTAAAGGACCAACTAACTGGTCTAGCCCCACCACCTCATCTTACAGAGGAAAAAATGGAGGCCCAGAGAGAGGAAATGATTTAGACAAGGTAAGACCTAGAGACACGGACAGAACTGTGATTAGAACTCAGGTCTGATTGTATATCTAATGCTCCACAGCCTAGGACCCTAGGGGGTGGGGAGGGAATGAGAGGTGGTCTAAAGACACTGATTTCATATTTGGCCCTAGACTTTGTCCTATTTATACTTTCAACAAATAGCATTGTACTTAGTATGCGCTAATTAAATGCTTTTTTAAAAAAAATTTAACTCACAGTTATTAAGGACCTATTGTATCCAAAGCGCAATGTTAGGCTATAGGAGAAATACTACCTAAGTCCTGCCCTTACAAAGCTCAGAATCTTTAAATACAGTATACAATTCAATCTGTCTCATTACAAACCGGTTTAGAGGTTTCTATCCTTTTTTCTTTTCTTTTCTTTTCTTTTTGTGAGTAGTGATTAATTTGTATATTATGTTTCACCAAGCTGGGAAATCATCCAGGGATTTAAAAGCCTGGAATGTGGAAAATTTATCATCAAATCAGAGATTTAGATCTAGAAGAGACGTCGGAGTTCATTAAGTCCACCCACTTCATTTTGGAGGGTGGTTAAGGTTACTGAGTGGTTAAGGACCTGCCCAGTGTCACACAGCTGATAAGAATCTGAGGTGGGATTTGAACTCAGCTCTTTCTGACTAAGCCCATTGTTTTCTCCACTACCCATTACTGGCTGAGCACTTGGCCTTGGAAGGTAAAAGTAGAACAAAAAGGAATGGAAATTCGGAGGGGGAGTTACAAGAAGGCAGATTTTGATTCAGTGTTGGGAAGAATTTCTTTTCTCTAGCCCTATGGCCCAAAGGACATCCCCTCCTACAAGAGTGTCCAGCTCTAGGTTCAAGAAGACTGAATTCATTCTAGGGGTAGCTCCACTCTCTGACGGAGGAGTTAGGCATCCTCCCCCTCAGATTCTCTGGCTTCTTGCTCCCACCCCAGAATTCCAGGGAAATTCTCTTCAATAAAAAGTATGTGATGGCTCGTATCCAGGGTCTTCACTCAAAAATATTAAAAAGTACCCAATGTAGATAGATGGCACAGGGGATAGAGTTCTAGGCCTGAAATCAGGAAGATCTGAGTTCAAATCTGTCCTCAGACACTCACTAGCTAAGTGACCCTGGGTAAGTCACTTAACCCTGTTTGCCCCATTTGCTCATCTATAAAACAAGCTGAAGAAGGAAATGGCAAAACACTCCATTATCTTTGCCAAGAAAACCCCGAAAGGCATCACAAAGAGTCAGATAGAACTGAAAAAATGACTGAACTGATGAATATATAGGGGCAGCTAGATGGCACAGAGGACAGAGTTCTAGGCCTGAAATCAGGAAGACCTGAGTCCAAATCCAGGCTCAGACACTTAACTGTTGTGTGACCCTGGGCAAGCCACTTAACCCTGTTTGCCTCAGTTTCCTTATCTATAAAATGAACTGAAGAAGTAAATGGCAGACCACTCCAGTTTCTTTGCCAAGAAAACCCCAAATGGGGTCACAAAGAATCAGACACAATTGAAAATGACTGACCAACAACAATGTACAAAGTAGATAACAGATTTTTTAAAATGCTTAAAACATGAAAGATTCATAAGCATACATGAAGAAATATTTAAAGCATGAGACAACAACTCATCGCTTATTATACTCTCCCAGGAGATCAAGGCAATTGTATAGCACTGCTCAGTTGACATTTCACACTCATCTCAAGTCTACACCATCTGAGTGAATCATAAGTCCAGATTTCCTGGCAAACCAAGGCACAGCTCAGCTTCCTCAGTCTTTTCAGGTTCAGCAGCATGCCTTCGGAGCCCGGGCTTCCAAGTCTACAAAATGGGGCATTCTCCAGCTGGCAATGGTGATCATAGTTTGATCAATCAAGGAGCAGATCGACTAGTCTTTGAACATACTTGCCCATGCAGGTAACAGCCTTAAGTGAGTCCCGTAAGTAATGGTGGATTGCTTTCTTTTGCTTCATGACTTGGGTTAAAACAAATTCCAGGGTCGGAGAGTTTCTAGACAATTTGGTAGACAGGAAGACGATACAAACAAGAGTTTTATTATTATTCACTGCAGCAAGCAGGCAAAAACAAGAGCATATACACAAACACTGTGGCAAGAGGCACAGACAGAGGTCTGTCCTCACATGCAAGAAACTCACCCCAGCCTAAGGGGATAGGGCTGTGTTGGAGAGAAAACGCATTCAAAGTTGGGTTTCAGAGAGAAAAAAAAAGTCGTTTTGTAAGTCACTTCCTGATGAACAATGAACTTCCCACCTCTTGAACTGAAGAGGTTACCAATAGAGCTGGAAATGCACATTTCTTAAGATCCCTATTTAGTGACCTGTGCTTACGGAAAGAAAACCAAAAAAAAAAGATGAGACAACCACGGTCCAGTCTCAGACTTTTCCACGGAAGAACTTTTGTGTGCAGTCACCAGAACTTCCGGGTTAGGAGAAAAAGAAGAGACATACTCTCTCCCCATTTTTCACTGGACATCCAAAAGAGATGACGCAACAAAGTTAGCCCACCTTGAAAAAGGCCAAGAGCAGCCTCTCCTCCATCCTTATGGACCACAGAATAGGTGGCTATTCTTTTTTTTTTTTTTTTTAAATTTCTTTTATTTTTGTGAGGCAATTGGGGTTAAGCGACTTGCCCAGGGTCACACAGCTAGTAAGTGTAAAGTATCTGAGGCTGGATTTGAACTCAGGTCTTCCTGACTCCAGGGCCAGTGCTCTATTTCACCACCTCGCTGCCCCTAAGTGGTTCTTTTTAGTTCACATACCAATCATCTTTATTCCCAGTCACCAGGTCACACGGGGACCAACTAGAAAGCCACTGGTTATACATGTCCTTTAGCAAGGGGCCAGAGAATATGTTCAGCTTCATCACCCTTCTTACACCTCAATCTACATAATGATCAAGGTGATGTTTTAAGGTGTCTTCTAATGCTAATGTTCTATGTTCTTTGTTTGAAGGTTCCTTCCAGCTCTGAAATTCTAGGTTCCAAGGTCCTTTTCAGCTCTAACATCCTGTTTCAGCCTTAACATTCTATGTTCCTCATATTTGTACAAAAATATTTACAGAGGCTCTTGTTGTGGTGGCAAAGAATTGGAAATTGAATGGGTGCCCATCATTTGGGAGCTGGCTGAACAAGTTGTGGTATATGATTGTGATGGAATACTACTGTGCTATGAGAAATGATGAGGGGGATGGTTTCAGAAAAACTTGGGAAGACTTACATGAACTGATGGAAAGTGAGCAGAACCAGGGAACATTGTACATAGTAACAGCAGTATTATAAGGATAATCAGCTGTGAAAGAGTTAGCTACTCCAATCAATACAATGACTTAAGACAATTCCAAAGGATCCATGACGAAAAATGTTATCCACCTCCAGAGAGAGAACTGATGAATTCTGAATGCAGATTGAAGCATACTTTTTTACTTTATTTTTCTTGTCTTATTTTTTTGCCTGTGTTTTCTTTTGCAACATGGTTAATATGGAAATATATTTTGCATGACTTCATATGTGTAATCAATACGAAGGAAGGGGGATCAAGGAAGGGGGAAGATTCAGAGGGAGGGAGAAAATTTGAAACTCAAAATTAAAAAAAAATGTTGACTTTTTTACATGTAATTGGGAAAGTTTAACAAAATAAATAAAAATACATTCTTAAAAAAACATTCTATGTCCCTTCCAGCTCTCATATGCTAAAGTTGTAAAGTACCTCTCAGCTCTGATCTTCTCTGTTCTGAGGTCTCTTCCAATTTAGGTCTCTGTTCTAAGGTCTTTCTCAGCTCTGAAATTCTAAGATCCCTTTTAGCTCTGAAACTCTAAGTTCTAAGACCACTTTCAGCTTTATCATTCACTGTTTTAAGATCCCTTCCACCTCTGGTATTCTTTTTCATAAGGTTCCTTTCAGCTCTGATGTTCTTTGTTCTAAGGTCCCTCTCAACTCTGACATTTTATGCTTTAAGAATGCTCTTGGATCTGACAGTCTCCACTCTAAGGTCCAATCCAACATTGATATCCTGTGTTTTAAGGTTTATCACAGATCTAACATCCTATTTTCTTTATTCTAATGTTCTGTAGTCTATGTTCTGCCTGTAATATTCTATAGCCTGCGTTAGAGCCTTTCAAGCTGTAATGTTCCCTGTTTGGTAGGTCTATGAATCATGGCTCTTCCAATGTAAGCAGACCGCCCTTGCTCACCGGGGGCAGATGCTAACTTGTCTAACTAGCGTGGGCTAGAGCTCAACAGCAAAGATAGGCCTCGTGCCATTACCCACAACTTAACGAGCCTAGTAGTACCTTGCCAGACTGCTGGAGGGCAGGGGGTGTGGGGCTCGGAGAAGGATATCTGTATGCCACCCCAGTACAGAGAATGCAATGTCCTCAACTCCCTGTACTCCTAGAGTTCTGGCACCTGGCTTGTGCTCTTCATGGGAGGATAAACCCCTTGGGACTCTGTGAGATCATTTATTCTGTCCCCCTGCCTCTGAGCAGAAGGGTCACATTTATTGGGTGCTTTTGTATTTACAAGCATTATACATGCATTATCTCACTTGGTCCTTCAACAACCTGTTCTGTAACTGAAAGGATTATTATTGTTTTCTTCTTTTTTTTTGTTTGGTTGGGCAATAGGTTAAGTGACTTGCCCAGGGTTACACAGCTAGTAAGTGTTATGTGTCTGAGGCTGGATTTGGACTCAGGTCCTCCTGAATCCAGGGCTGGTGCTGTATCCACTGCGCCACCTTGCTGCCCTTTATTGCTTTCTTACAGACTGGAAAACTGAGGCTTAGAAAGGATGCAGTGATTTATTCAAGTGTATGCATCAGAAGGATTTGAACCCAGGCTTTTTTAACTTCAAATCTATTAGTGACTCTACCATACCTCTTTATTTCTATGAACCAATTTTTCTTCCTGACTTCCTCATTTATTTAAATGGCACCCCAGCCTCTTACTCATCTAGTATCTGAACTGCAGTCCTCTATGACCCCTCCTTCTCTCTTACTCCCTACATTTATTCGGCTGATAAATCCTATAATTTCTTGCTGCTGTTGTTCAGTCATTTTCCACGTCTGTCTGACTCTTTATGACCCCTTCTGGGGTTTTCTTGGCAAAGATACTGGAGTGGTTTGCCATTTCTTTCTGGCTCATTTTACAGATGAGGAAACTGAGGCAAACAGGATTAAGTGACTTGCCCAGGGTCACACAGGGAGGCTGAATTTGAACTCAGTGAAAATGAGTTTTCCTGACTCCAGGCCCAGTATTCTATCTATTGTTCTACCTACCTGCCCGTTGCCATCTAGCCCTCCAAATCTTTCCTGTCCTTCAAGGACGAGGTCAAATCTTCCATCTTCCCACCAGGGAGTCTTCACCAGCTACTTTATCCCCAATCCTCTTTTCTTTCCTTTTCCAGTCTTCCTTCATTTCTCTATCCCCCCCCAAATTGGGCACTAATCACAAGCTCCCTTATGCTGTTGCTCTGATGCCTCCTGAGGCCTTCTTCCATTGCTCTACCCACCAACCCATGAGCTTCCTGAGGGCAGAGCTCGCTTCTTATCCATCTCCGTCTCCTCTCTCCTCTCCCTTCTCCCCTTCCAGATCAGAAACATAGAAGCCTGCAGCATGGAGGGCTCACACGTTTTTTATTTGATTTGGAAGCAGAGTCCTCCCTTGAGGTCTTCCTCTGATGCTTCTTCCAGGCCTGGAGGTGATCTGAGTTCTCTCAGGCTATGCCAGCAAGCCCAAGCTTTGGCAGGTCCTACCAAGCGGCTAATGATCTCACCAGTAAATGAGATAATTGATGCAAAGTGCTTTGTAAAGTTAAAAAGTGACATGTAAATGTTTCATGGTAGTAGTGACCACTGGAGCCTGGTGATGAACAGTCTCTTCTCTAAGGCCTGCCATAGGCCGATGTAGAAGGCTCATCACTAGACAGGTGGTTTTAGAGATCAATTTTTGGCCACCCAGTCCTCGAAGACCTTCTAGTAGAGTAGAGAGAAGCTACAAAATGCATGACTATATGAGGTACTAGATATGGAGTCAGGACTTAGGTTTAACTCTCATCTCAGATATATCCTGGGCAAGCCACTAAAGTTCTCTGTGCCTTGGTTTCCTTCTATGTAAAACAAATGGGTTGGATTAGGTAATTCTAAAGGTCCCTTATCTCTCTAAACCTATAAGCCTAAGAACCAAGCTAAGATCTCTCTCTCTCTCTCTCTCTCTCTCTCTCTCTCTCTCTCTCTTCTCTCTCTCTCTCACACACACACACACACACACACACACACACACACACACACACACACACACACACACACTTCAACCCATTAATCCCAGTTCATACCCGTTGGATAGTCTACATGGGTCCCTGAGGAAATTTAAGTATCAAATAGTCCAAACCTCTCATTTTACAGAGGAGGAAACAGAATTCTAGAGAGTTCAACAAGCATTTATTTGCTAAGTGGCAGGCACTATGCACTTCTTGCTGGGAATACAAACACTAGTAGAGAGAAAGGTGGTCCTTGCCCCTGCCCTCCAGACGCTTACATTCTAATAGGGGAAGACAACATATAAAAAGAACATTTAAAGGCAGCGCCAAGGAGGGAGTAGCAGCAGAGATGAAGGTACCTAGTTTCAGGGCATCGTAGGGAAAGTATAGAGTCTGGAGCTCAGCGTGGAGACATGAGATGTGGCTGGCCTAGGCACCATATTTAATGGAGGTTCTAGGATGGGTCATCCAATCAGAGGGAGAGGCTGCAGGCACAGAGGGTACTTCCAATGTGTGAAGTCTAGAGCTAGAATGAGCTTAAGGATGTGGAGGTTTCTGGGGCATGGAAGAGAAGATCCACAGTACAGCCTGGAGAGGGAAAGTGAGTTGTTTAAAATCCCATCACCAACAGACATGAAGGCTTCCCTAACTCTTTATAATTCTGGTGCCTTCCCTCTGTTAATGAGTTCTTATTTATCTTGTATGTAGCTTACTTTGTATATGTTTGTTTACATGTTGGTTCCCCCATTAGATCATAAGCTCCATGAGGGCAGGGAATGTCTTTTGCCTTTTTTTATATCCCTAACACTTAACACAGTGCCTAGCACACAGTAGGTGCTTAATAAATGTGTAGTAAATTTATTTGTTGAATTGAACTGCCCAAGGCCACATAAGGGGAATCTGACTTAAGCTTCTGGATCCAACTCCAAGACTCTACCACGTTGCCTCCATATTGGTTGGAATCAGACTGTGGAGAGCTTTAAATGCCTAAGGTATAGCATAGGCAATGAGGAACCTTGAAAGTCCCTGAACATTGCAAAGGATGCAACTCTACTTTACAAAACTTTTCCTTAATTGCTGAACTTCAATTAAAGACATGGAGTCTCCTGACCTTTCTCAAGCCCTGGCAGAACCCCAACCAGGGTGGGGCCATCAGGGATGGCAGTACTGGGTTGGTGGAAACAACTGAAATTATCACTTCATTAGAAAGGATAATTGGTTAAAATAGCAGCTTCCTCTGGGAGTATTCCTTATCTTGGTTGAGTTCCTCAATCATTCCACCCTGTCTTCCTCTCTGGCAGCCTCACACTTTCACTAGGCCTTGCCCTCCCATGTGGTCAGTGACTTAAAGTCTGAGGTCTCTTCCCTAGAGCCCCTCACTCCCTCCAGCTGCCTGCCCTGCAAATGTCTATTGATATATAGACTTTTGGTCTCTGATGCTGTGTCTTGACTCCCTGGTTTCAGAGATGGGTAGGGCCTGCTCTCTGATTACCTTACCCTTCCTCTTGCTACTGCCATCCTAACTGGACATTCCTGCTAGCTCACAGGGTCACTGTGAGCTCAGGAAGAGACCTAGAGATCATATAGTCCAAGCTCCTCGCTTTACAGATGGGTAAACTGAGGCCCAGGGACATTAAGTGACTTGCCCAAGGTCACATAATAAGTAGCAAAAATGGGCTTTAAATACATGTCCTCCAACTCTGAATTCAGTCCCTGTTTCCACCGTGATGCTGTAGTGGATGTAGAGTTCTTTTCTCAAAATCTGGTCTTGACACACCCCAAAGCATAAGTGTGAGCTGCCTGGGACTTATTTAAAAGGAAAAAGAGAATACACAAGTTCAGCAATAATACATTAGGGGCACATGTGAATAACAGAGGGGGAGAGTGGGGACTTAAAATTCCTAAGTTATCCTCTCCAGTTTTATAATTCCTTAGATCCTGTTTGATCCATGATCCCTCTAGACCATGAGCCCTATGTCTTAGGTTCTGAACCCCCATGGTTCCAGGAAAGAATGGCATCTTCCCTTTCAAAACACCCCCACCCACTCATATATGGAACTTGTCCACCTGGGCCTTTGGACCTAAGGCAATCAGGAAACTCCCACCCAAAGTGGAAAAGGGGAGGAAGAGAATTATCACATAAAGTTAAGGCCCATCTCTTCCCACTTCCCCCACCTCCCCCACGTACTTCAAAAATAGAACCATAGGACTTCAGAGATGACAAGGACCTTAGAAATCATGTATTTTACTCTGTCCATTTACAGATGAGGAAGCTGAGGTCAGAGAAAAATAATGGGCTTAAGGTCTCATAGTAAGTAGTAAAGGTGGGCAGCTAGGTGGCACAGAGGGCAGAGGGCCAGGCCTGGAGTCAGGGAGACCTGAGTTCAAATCCAGCCTCAGACACTCACTCACTGTGTGACCCTAGGCAAGTCACTTAACCTGTTTGCCTCAGTTTCCTCATATGTAAAATGAGCCGGAGAAAGAAATGGCAAACCACTCCAGTGTCTTTGCCAAGAAAACCCCAAATGGGATCAGGAAGAGTGAGACAAGACTGAAACAACTGAACAACAACAAAGGTGGGTTTTGAACTCACATCTTGTGGCTCCAGATCCCCTACTCTGTTTTAAACCACACCATGCTGTCAACTCCAGGCTCTGTAGCTCTTGCAGCACAGAATGTCGGAAATGGAAGAGACCTCAGAACACAGAATGTCCTTGTCATAAGTGATCTTGTGTGCACAGAGGTAAGCCCTTCCACACAGGTTGTAGCTCGCTCTGAGATACAGACAATGGGGGAAGCCACTTTAGAAAGTGACTCTACCTTGGCCTATCTGCTGATCTGCAGGACAGAAGTGAGAGGAAGAGAGACTCGTCAGGGGTTACCATAATAATCTAGGCTGGGGGCAGCCTGGGCAAAGAGGATAACATTGGGCATGGTAAGGAGGTAGGAGGTATGGGATAAACAGAGTCTCCAGGTCTTGTGCCTAGCCAGGCCCTGGGAGAACTGTCTTCATTCAACCTCAGTCTCACTTCCACAGGTCCCCAAAAAGAGGATTATAGAAGGCCTCCTTTGCTGAGGGTACTTTATTAAAGCCCTAGGACAAGAGTCAAGGAACCTGAGTTCTGATCCTGTTTCTATCACTGACTTATTGAATGACCTTAGTCAATTCACTTCCATTTTCTGGGCTTCAGCTGCCCAGATGAGAAGGCTGAACAAAAAGATCTTTAAGATTTCTTCTATAATTCTCTGTTCTAAGGTTCCAGTCCTAACATTCTATGTCTAGAAGATTATGGATCGTAAATTTGAAGCCACAAGGGACCTTAAAGGTTATTTAGTCTAAGTTTCTAATTTTACACATCTCTTCCAACTCTGACATTCTGTGTTCTAAGATCTCTCCCAGCTCTGACATTCTCTGTTCCAAGCCCACTCTTAGCTCTGACATTCTGTGTTCTAAGGCCCCCCTCAGCTCTGACACTCTGTGTTCTAAGGTCCCTTCCAGGTCTGACATTCTCTGTTCTAAGATCCCTACTGACAAGGACATTTTGTGTTCTGAATTCTCTTCCACTTCTGAAATTCTGTGCTGTAAGAGCTACTGAGGCTCTGATATTTTATAATCTGTGGATTAAGGGCTCTTCTAGTATAACATTCTATGTTCTAAGGTTCCTCTCACCTCTGATTCCATAGCCTAAGGTCCCTCTCAGTTCTGACATTTTATATACTATGTGCTAAGATTTCTCCCAGCTTAGACATTCTATGTCCCAAGCTCTAGATAAGCATCATGGCATATTGAAAAATGTGCTGGATTAGGAATTAGGGGATCTATGTCCAGGTGCTGGCTCTTCCACTTTTTATCCAGGTGACATTGGGAGCAATTGCTTTGCCAGCCTAGTTTCTTTATCTGTACAATGGGAAAATGGTGCATAACTTCCCTTCCTCCCAGAGTTGCTCTAGGATAAAAATGTTTTATGTTTCTGACACTGCTGGTTTTAAAGCCCCTTCCAGCTTCAGCATTCAGCTGAAAGTCTCTTTCAGCTCTGGTGTTCTAGGTTCTGAGGCAGTTGTCACTTTTTGACACCTGCAGGCAGATATATGATTCCTTGCCCAGTCACACAGGCCCCTGGTCAGGGGCTGCCCTAGCAAAGAGCACGCAGGATTAGCTCTCCCAGTCAGCCTTCCATTACGCCTGATACCTCAGTCTTATGTTTCCTTCTGAAAGAGGAGGGCTCTTATCACCCATTTACCTCTTCTGAGCATTCTGCCCCCAGCCTTCCATCATCAAGTGACCCCAGCAATTCTGCATTTGTCAAGGCTGAAGGGGAGGAGCTAGAGTTGCCCTTTCTCGAATTGGCCTCTCAGGGACATTCCAAGGAGTAGATGGGAATTTCAGGGGGCTAAGGAGGGGGCCAGAGAGAGGGAGGAAGAATGAGGGAGAGTGAAAGAGGGAAGGGAATAAATTTAAAGAATCAAAGCCCTACATTTCAAGCTCCGCATTTAATAATAAGGGAATGTACATCAATCCTCTCCAGGGAAAGAGGGGTGTGCTCTGGAGGTGCCGACCAAGCTTAGAAACTCAGAAAAGGGAAGGGAAGAACAGGAACTTGGGTCTGGGGGGGGGGTTTTGTTGGTTGTTTTTTTTTAAGCTCAACCCTAAGTCTGTAATCTCAGGCATCTGCGGTGGGGATTTACGACCCTAGCGTTCAGGGTAATACGTCATGCTGGAAGACCATCCATCCTGCTGTCACCCTATATCACCGCTTGTGCTGGAAGCTGGCCCTGGAGCAGAGCCAGGAGGTGAGGAAGCGTCCCGGAGGAGCCCAGAGTCTTCTGCCTACCAACCCTCCATCAAATCTTGCTGTGCCCTTTGGGAGACAGGAACGCAGGGAGTTTTTACTACTGTCAAGGGCAGCACCATCCTCCCAGTCCCTCGGGCTGCCAAGTCAGGCGTCATCCTCAGCTCCTCACCCTCTCTCACCCCCACGGCCAGTCATCTGTTGCTAAAGCCTGTCAATTACACCTTTGCAACATCTCTCATATGTACTCCCTTTTCCCCTCTGACACCACCATCACTCTGGGGCGGGCGCTCATCACCTCACCTCTGGACTGTTGCAATAGTCTGGGTGGGCGCGCCTGCCTCAAGTCTCTCCCTCTCTGATCCATCCAAAGCGATCATCCTAAAGTGCCGGTCTGACCAAGTCACCTTCCTATCCAACAAATTCCAGCAGCTCCTTATGACCTCCGGGATCAAATACAAAATGATTTTCTCTGTTTGGCTTTCCAAGCCCTTTATAGTCTAGCCCCTTCCTATCTTTCAATCTTCTGACGCCTTACTCCCTTCTGCGTTCTCTGTGATTCAGTGTCACTGGCTTCGTTCCTCAACCACGACGCTCTATTTTTCCCTGGCTATCCCTCATGACTGGAAGGCTCTCCCTCCTCACCTCTGCCTCCTGGCTTCCCTGGCTTCCTCCGGCTCTCAGCTAACCCCCACTTTCTGCATGAAGCCTTTCCCAGTCCTCCTTAATCTTAGCACTTTCCCTTTGAGATTACCCCTGATTAACCCAGCATCACTTGGTTTGTAAATAGGTTGTTTGCATATTGTGCCCCCCAGTTAAATTGTGAGCTCCTAGGAGGCAGGGGCTGTTTTTTGCCTTTCTTTGTATTGCCTGCATTTAGCACAGTGCCCAGCACATAGTAGGTGCTTAATAAATGCCAGTTGACTGACTAATCAGAGTCCAAAGACCTGGGTTTGAGTTTCGGTTCTGGCACTTAGGTAGGTGACCCAAGACAAGTCACCTAACATATGGATCTGTTTCTCATCTGCAAAAGTAAGGGCATTTGAGTTGAGGTAGCCCTGCGGATAGAGCACCAGCCCTGGAGTCGGTAGGACCTGAGTTCAAATTTGGCCTCAGACACTTGACATTTACTAGCTGTGTGACTCTGGGCAAGTCACTTAACCCCAATTGCCTAGCCAATAGATAAATAAGGGCATTTGACTAGCTGAGCTCTGACATTCTCTCTCTCTAGCCTTCCAAAGCTTTAATATGGAATAAGAATACTTCCAATATGTACCTCATATGATCATAGATTTTGAGTGGGAAAGGACCTTAAAGGTCATCTTTTCCAACTTCCTGATTTTACAGATGAGAAAACCAAGGCACAGAGAGAATAAATGAGTTGCCCACAGCCACATAAGTAGCAAATTTGAACCCAGGCCCTCTAGACTCCAAACTCAACACTTTTCCTACTGTACCATAATGCCTCCTCCAGGTTGCCTCCAGGATAGCCCCTTTTTAAATAAAAGGACTAAAGCTATAGGAGATGTTGTTGTTAGAGAGGGAGAGAATATGAATTGATGTAGTGCCTACTATGGTGCCAGGAACCATGCTAAGCACTTTTAGAAATATTAGAAGAGGATCATTTGATCTTCATACTAACACTGTGAGGCAGCTACTATTATTATTCCCATTTTACAGTTAAGGAAACTGAGGCAGACCAAGATTAAGCGATTTGCCCAGGATCGCACAGCTAATACATGTCTGAGGCTGGATTTGAACTCAAGTCTTCCTAACTACAGATCCAGTGCTCTCTCTACTGTACTGCACCTACTACTGCTGCTGCTGCTGCTACCACTACCACAACCACCACTATCACTACTTCTACAAACACTACTACCTACTACTACTACTACTACTACTACTACTAACACTACTATTACTACTACTACCACTACTACCACCACCACTACTACTACTACTACTACCACTATCACTACTATTCAAAGTTCAAAAAAGAAAAGTGACTTACCCAAGACCCACAGTTATCCATATGCTGCTCTTAATTCTGCCTTTCAGGGCCAATCAAATATGTCTAATCTCAGCCCTTTAAATGCCTGTGGACCATCCAAATGTCTTCCCCAAGTCTTCTCTTCTCCCCGATACATTACTTTGATGGGTCCTTGTGTAGCAAGGTCTCCAGTCCTTTTGTTATCCTCTGGATACGCTTTAGTATGCCAATGTCCTACCTACAATATGGCTTCCAAGGGTTCTGACCGGGGTAGAGGAGAACGTGGCCATGGCATTCCTTCCTAGTCCCTCCCAATTCTAGCGCCTTCCCTCTGTTATTTCCTATTTATCTTGTATATGGCTTGTTTGTAACTGTTCCTATCTTACCCCCCTCCTTAGATGATGAGCTCCTTGAGGGCAGGGACTGTCTTTTGCCTCTTTTTGTGCCCTCTGTGTTTAGTGCAGCGCCTGGCACATGATGGCCTTTGATCGATGTCTATTGACTAAATAACGCGTTCTGGGCACAAAGAATGGTTAGTCATTAGAACCAGAGTCTTTATCCCATGCTCAAGGAAACAGCCAATAGAGGGAACACAGATGGGGATGAGTGGGGCTTGGGAAAATCTCATGCTGTGCCTGTAGTCACCTACTTCTCACTTGGGAGTCTTTCAGCCCAACACCATCCGCTATTCCCCGAAACCCAAACTTGAGCCAGACGGCTCAAGTGACCAAGTCAGTGAGAAGGTAAAATGTGTCCCTGTTGTCTGTAAGTACCCCATGAAACAGCCTTTGTGTAGAGTGGAGGATATGAATGACCTCATTTTAAATGGGGAGATACCAAGGCTTGGAGAGGCAGGTCTAAAGTCACACAATAATTCCAAGGCAGAGCCTAAACATAGTATTTAGACATCTTCTCCTAATTGTACATGGTTTCTGCTAGACTATGTTAAAAGCTTCATTTTACTACTGCTTTGGGGAAGGAAAAGGGGACATAGATGAGAGTTGGTCTTGACAGTCTGTAAGGTTCCCTCAAGCTCCAGCATTCTAAGTTTTAAGGTTCTTCTCAGCCTGACATTCTATGTTCTCAGGTCCCTCCCAGCTCTAACATTCTATGTTCTAAGGGCCCTTACAGCTCTAATAGTTTATGTTCTTCTAAGGTCCCTGCCAGCTCCAGCATTCTATGTTCTGAGATCCCCAACAGCTCTAATATTCTATGTTCTAAGGTCCCTCCCAGCTCTGACATTCTATGTTCTAAGCACTGAGAGGCAGCTGTGTGTGTTGGATACTGCCATCCCTGAACTTTAGTTTCCCCATCAGTAATAATAATCACAACGCCTATTTCATGGGACTTTTGTGACGAAAATACTTTACAAACAGTAAAGCCTGGAGAAATGGCTCTGATAGGTAATCCCAGGAGGGCGTCCGGGGAGTACAGTGAGGGGAGCAGAGAGGTGTCCCTCTCCAATTATGGGCATTGCACTGGGTGTGTGTGTGTTGGGGGAGTAGATGGGCTAGGACAGGAAGAGAAGTAGGAGGAGAGAGAGGAGGAGAAAGAAGGGGAGAAAGAGGAAACGAAAAGTAAGATGGAGGAGGGAAAGAGAAGAAGGAAAAGGAGGAAGAGGGAAGGAAAAGGGAGAGTAAAAGAAGGAAAGGAAGGAAAAATAGGAGAAAGAGAAGAAGGAAAGGGAGGAAGAGAGGGAGGAGAAAGAGATGCAGGAAAGAGGGCAGCTGGTGGGAGTGGGGAAAGTGGATGTGGCATTGGCAGTAACTGCCTGCTCTCGATCGACTCCTGAGGAGACTCCTAACAGCCCCAGCGAGGGCTGCACACACTTTCCTGAGGGCCTGGAAAGCGTTTATGGGATGATTTGTGACGAATACTTTCTTTGGAAAGGAATGGAGGAAAGAGTGTTACTAAGAGCCCTCTCTCCAAGTTCCCTTGGCCAGCTTCCCCTCTTCCTTCTGGGTCCCGGGAGCCCCGGTCCCAGCAGCTGTTTGCTATTTCTGACACCTTGGGGCCTGTGCGATATTTGGGTTTGAAGGAGGCAGGGCTGCTTGAGGTCAAGGGAAGGCACGTCTCTCCTTTTCGAATCCATCTCTCACCCTTCATCATCCCTCACCCTCTCTCAGACGGCTATTGGTAAGAGCAGTTTCCTGGACTAGCCTAGATTTGTCCTCATCAGAAAACGGAATGTGGCAAAGCAAAAGGAACCCTTCTCCTGGAGGTTAGCGACCTGGCTTCCAGGCCTAGCGTGGCTAATAGCTCATTGTTGAGTCCTTGGGTGAGTCACTTAATTTCCCTGAGGATCCATTTCCACATCTATAAAATGAGGGTCATTGGAGGAAGTTTTTCCTTAAATAGAGCCTTCATCCCCCTCTTTGCAACTTTTACCTAAAGCTTCCCCTGGAGTCAAGAACAAACCTAAGCTGTCTTGCAAATGGCACCCATCACGTCCCACCAAGTCTTTTCTTCCCAAGCTAAACATCCCCAGCTCTTTTAACTAATCCTCAGAGCTCCGGTCTCAAGGTTCTTCACAATACTGATCATCCTTCCCTCTGACATGCTATGGCTTGTCAATCAATATCTCTTCTAAAATGAGCACTCAGTAAGGAATATAATACTCTACACGTCTGACCAAGGAAAAGTATGATGAGGCTCTCACCTCCCAGTTTTAGACATTATTGTCTGTCAATGCAGTCTAAGACAACTGTTCCTCTGTTGATCTTCCCTCAAATGCCCTTTGCTACTCTCCCCACTCTGGCTCCAGGATTTCCTCTCACGGATTTATCTTCTTACTATAGAATGCAACTCTGTTCCCCACCACTTCACATGTTCTGCCCTTTTCCAATCAAGCAAGCAATAAGCATTTATTAAGCCTTTATTATGTGACAGGCACTGTGCTAAGTGCTAGGGACAAAAAGAAAAAAAAGGAAATGGTCCCTGCTCTCAAGAAGCTTACATTTTAGAGTCATATTTCGATCATGACTCTTATACCACAAAGCCTCGGAGATACCATGAGGTCAAAGTCACCTCCAGAGGTAGTCTAATTCATTGTGAGGCAGCTCAAACGTGATCTGACCAGAGCAGAGGGCCAACAAGATTTTCATTTCCCAGGGGTAGCTAGGTGGCACAGTGGACAGAGCACCAGCCCTGAAGTCAGGAAGACCTGAGTTCAAATCCGGCCTCAGACCAAACACTTGACACTTACTAGCTGTGTGACCCTGGGCAAGTCACTTAACTCCAACTGCCTTAAAAAAAAAGATTTTCATTTCCCTTGTTCTACACATCATACTTCTATTAATGCAAGCTACTCTAACATTGAATTCTCTCTCTTGGTTGTCACATCATCACCATCACCATCATCATAATTATCATCTCCATCATCATCATAACACCACTACCATCATCATCACCATCATCACCAATTATCATCACCATCATCATATTCATCATCATAGCTAGCATTCATATAGCTCTTCAAGATTTGCTAAGTGCTCCCCAATTGATAAATGGTCAAAGGATATGAACAGGCAGTTTTCAGATGAAGAAATTAAAGCCATCTATAGTCATATGAAAAAATGCTCTAAATCGTTATTGATTAGAGAAATGCAAATCAAAACAACTCTGAGGTACCACATCACACCTATCAGATTGGCTAATATGACAAAACAGGAAAATGATAAATGTTGGAGAAGACGTGGGAAAATTGGAACACTAATGCATTATTGGTGGAGTTGTGAACTGGTCCAATCATTTTGTAGAGCAATTTGGAACTATGCCCAAAGGGCTATAAAAATGGGCATACCCTTTGACTTCACAATAGCACTTCTAGGGCTGTAACCCAAAGAGATCACACAAATGGGAGAAGGACCCACATGTACAAAAATATTTATAGCAGCTCTTTTTGTGGTGGCAAAGAATTGGAAATTGAGAGGATGCCCATCAATTGGGGAATGGCTGAACAAGTTGTGGTATATGAATTTAACGGAATACTATTGTGTTATAAGAAATGATGAGCAGGTGGACTTCAGAAAAACCTGGAAAGATTTGGATGGACTGATGCTTAGTGAAGGGAGCAGAACCAGGAGAACATGGTACACAGTAACAGCCACGTTGTGGGATGACTAACTTGATAGACTTAGCTCTTCTCAGCAATGCAAGGATCTAAGACATCTCCAAAAGTTTCATGATGGAAAATGCTGTCCACTTCTAGAGAAAGAACTGTGGAGTGTGAATGAAGATCAAAGCACACTATTTGCTCTTTTTTTTCCTTCTGTTTTGTTTTGTTTCTTCTTTCTTGTGGTCCCTCCTGTCCGTTCTAATTCTTCTTTACAATGTGACTAACGTGAAAATATGCTTAATTGGAATGTATCTGTAGAGCCTATACCAGATTGTGCGCTGTCTTGGGGAGGGAGGGGGAGAAAATCTAAAACTCAAAAGCTTACGGAAGTGAATGTTGAAAACTAAAAATAAATTAAGTAATTTTTAAAAATTTGATAAGTGCTTTATACATATCTCATTTGATCCTTACCACAACCCTGGCAGGTAGGTGATATTATTGTGCCTATTTTACAGATGAAGAAACAGAGACATGTGGAGGCTAACTGACTTGCCCAGGATCCCACAGCTGGGAAGTGTCTGAAGTCAAATTCAAACTCAGGTATTTCTGGTTCCAGATTCAGTGCTTCATCCATTATACCACCAACCTGTCTCATATTGAGAAGTATGAGAAAATGCTCTGCAAATCTGAGAATGCTATAAAAATGTTAGCTGTTATAACTGCCTCATTTTGAGCCCACAAGAAGCCTGGGTCTTTTTCATAGCACCTATCACGTCTCTACATCTCTTCCAAACTTGAGCAATGGCTCTGGGTAGGTTAGAGACAGCTAGATGGGATAGTGGATAGAGCGCTGCTCTTGAGTTCAGGAAGACCTGAGTTTGAATCCTGCCTCAAATGCTTTTTAGCTATGTGGCCCTAGGTGAGTAACTTAGCCTTTCTTTCTCATCCTCAGTTTCTTCATTTGTAAAATGGAGATAATAGCAGCACCTACCTTTCAAAATTGTTATAAGGATAAAATGAGATAACATATGTAAAGAGCTTTACAAGGGTTAAAACACTTCAAAAACGCTGGGCTAGCTGTTATTACTATGATTAGATTGAGAGGAAGGAGAAAGAAATTCCAAAGGGCATATGCCATGAGGTATAATGACATAGACTGATTAATTCACTGTACAATTTACCTATTTGCCTGGTAGGTGGGTACAGGCTGAAAATGCCTCAATTTATGAGGGGACTTTTGCATTGTAGTGGGGCAATACCACCCAAAGGAAAGAAGCTATAATGGCTTGCTTTTAGGTGAGGAAAGGTCTTAGGAAGGATCATAAATTCAGAGGTAAAAGGGACCTTTAAAGTCATCAAGTCTTACCTTTTCATTTTACAAATGAGGAAACTGAGGCACAGAAGGATAAGTAGCTTGCCTAGTCACATAACTGGGAAGCGTCAGAGCTAGAATCTTAACCAAGGTTTTCCCGTCCTCAAGCCTGGTGCCTTTGGGGAACAAAGGGGAGAATAGTCTGGCTAGAGTTTAGGAGATGTGAAGGAAAATGGCGGACGATAAGCATGGAAAGCCTTACTTACCTTGGGAGCTGGAATTTTAAGGTTCTTGTATGGCAGGGAAAAGCTAGGTAACAGCACAGTGCACAGAGAAATCTGGCCTTAAACACTTCTAACTGTGTGACCCTGGGCAAGTCCTTTAACCTTTCTTAGCCTGAATTTCTTCATCTGTAAAACGGAGACAACAATATCATCTACGTCCCAGAGTCGTTGTGAGGGTCAAATGAGATAATATTCATGAAGTGCTTAGCACAGTGTCTGGCAGGCGGCAAGTGCTGTGTGAACGTCAGCCACCATCGCCGTCATTATCAGTTATTGTCGTTACTGTTAGTTTGAACTTGAACGTTTGGCAGGTTGGGTATCATGGAAGATCCAAAGATGAGACAGAGGAGTAGCCGTGCAGTTACATCCAGAGGAAGGAGAGAGTCCTGCGGATGGCAGGTATAGAATAACTGCCATAGCGCTTAGCCCCAGGCAATCTGGAGACAACATTCATTTTTATATACAACAGACAATTATTGGCTGCCTACTGTATACCGGGTCCTGTGATAGAGCTATCAGAATTCGGACAAAATATGATTCATACACTTATGGAGCTTAGTCTAACAGGGGATAAGACACAGACACAGAGAACTACTATACACAATTTTACAACAGTAAACAAACAAAACTGTGCATGAACAATGAAATAAATTGCAGAATCACAAACTCTCAGGACCAGCAGAAACCTCAGAGGGCAAATATTCCCTGAGTTGGAGTCCTCTCTTCGACACAACCCAGACAAATGCTCACCCAAGCTCTGCCTGAAGACCGCCAACGATGGAGAGACCTCGATTTCTCAAGGCGGCCCCCTTCCCTGCCGGATACCCCTAACCAGGCGTGTGCTGGTAAATATTTAACAACTGTTTCTCCAGAAATGTACCACAAACTTTTAAGTTTAATCTATGTTATTACTAACATCTTCTCCATCCCTTTCTTAAGTCTAGACAATCAATAAATCAAGCCCTGATGTGTAGTTTGCCAATTTCTGAAGTATAAATGCTCAGATTTAAAAATATAACAATCAGATCTCAAGAACCAGTGGGGGCTGTCTCCCTAGGCAAACCCTAACCATTAATAAGAAGTTTATTCTTACTTTGAGCCTACATCTCTGAAACTCTCCCTGACCCCTATCCTTCCCTGCCGCTCTCCTTGTTTCTAGTTCTGCCCCTTAGGGTCAAGCAGATCAAGAAGTCAAGGTGATACAATGAAAGAGATCATTGCCTCCTGAGTCTGAGGACCTGGGTTCAAATCCTGCTTCCAACGCTAGCTGTGTGACCTTGGATAATTTAGTTCACCTCATTCCCCGCCCCCCCAGCTACACTCCTATGACTTGAATTCTACCATCATCAAGGTCCTAGCAAACCTCTTCACCACTAAATTCATTGTCCTTTGAGACAGCACGCTTCTTCAGTACCCTCAATATCCTCTTCCCCTTGGATTGGAGGGTCAAGCAAAGTACTCTTCCCAAAGCCCCATTTAAAGAGGTCTAACCCGGGGCAGCTAGATGGTGTAGTGGTTACAACTCTGGCCTTGGAGTCAAGAAGACCTGAGTTCAAATCCCACCTAAGACACTTGACACTTAGCTAGCTGTGTGACCCTGGGCAAGTCACTTAACCCCGATTGCCTCATACACACAAAGTTAAAAAAAATAGGATAAAGACATCTAACCCTCCCCCCCACACACACACTTTAAGGTTTCTTTTGTGTGTAATCTGAGGGCAAGAATTGTTTTCTCTTTTCTAATTTATCCCTGTGCTGTTGTTCCTCCCACACCCCAGCCTTAGCACAGTTCTTGGTATATAATAGGTGCTTAATAAATGATTATTGACTATTGACCTCCTTGGCATCAGTTTCTTCAACTATAATAACCACAAAATAATAATATTAATAACAGTAAGTGCTTAAAATATTGGAAAAGTACTTTATATGTGTTATCTCATCCTCACAACACCCCTGTGACATATGTATTATTATTATCTCTATTTTACAAATGAGGAAACTGAGGCAAATAGAGGTGAAATTACTGGACCAGGGTCACACAGCTAAGTAAGTGTCTGAGGCTGGATTTGAGCTCAGGTCTTTCTGACTCCAAGCCCAGGGTTCTATCCATTGGACCACCCACCTACCTAAAAATAAGGGGTTTGTCCCAGATGGCCTTCCCAGCTCTAGCTCTATGAAAATATAATTCTAATCCCTCTTCTACTCGTCACTGATGGCCAGTTGTCAGGACCAAGGTTAGATAGGCCTCCAGGCTCTTGACTTCTCCTCACCCAGTGCTTTTTCCATTAGGCTACACAAAGTCACAATCTAGTCAGTGGCCAAGCCTAGACTTGACTCCCGTCTCTTCTGGCTTCAACTCCAAGGATCCCCTCACCGCCCCCCATACCACACACACTTTGGCAGGCTTGGGATGGCAGCTCTACGCCTTTAGCAGGCTGGGCATCCATCCAAGCCTCTGTGCCTACCAGGGAGGTAAGGGTTAAAGCCCAGTAGTGCCTCCCACTGAAGTCAGTTAATTGTGAATGGAAGCCCGACCTTGGGCCTCCCCTGGGGCCCTTGGGGAGCTGGCTTTCTTGCCTTGCCTCTCCCTCCCAGAGAAATCAGAAATGTTCTGCTCCTTTTCACCTTTGGGGTAAAGCATCAAAACAAAAGAAGACCTTGATGGCTAACACCTGCCACCTGGGTTTAGCAAAGGCAGAAGAAGGGAAGTTCCCGCCCCCACCCAAATTTCCTCCACTCCTCCAGTGTCCAGGCAGCCAGAAGGAAGGAAGGCCTTACGCCCCTGAGTTCTCCACTGGAATTCTGACCGGGCCTGCTCCCAACAGATGCAGGACCAGAGAGAAGACCTGAATTGACATCCTGGCTCTCCCACTGATTCATCGAATAACCACAGGCCAGTGGCTACTCCTCTTCCCTTGGCTTGGTTTCTCTGTCTATAAAACGGGAACAACAATAACTCACATTGATCTCTAACTCACTCTGTGGCTCTTTGTGATCCTCACATAGCCCTGGGAGAGAGGTGACTTAACAGGGAATGAAGGATTACAGAGTTAGTGCCAGAATGGACCTTAGACTAAGCTATCAAGGCCAACCCCCTCATTTTACCAATGAGGAAACTGAGGCATTTATGTCCAAGGTTCTATCCACTGTTTTGCTGCTACGTTGTCTGATGTAGAATTTGAATCTAAGTCTTTCCGACTTCAAGTCCAGTGCTGACCAAACCCACAAGTCTCCTCTACCCCACAGCTGCTTCTCATCTGTACTTCACATTCCAGAGGGTTTTTTTTTCCTTTTCCAGGTCTAAGATTCTAAGCTCCATGTTCTCCGTGTCCCTCTTCACCCTGACATCTTCCATCCTTTGGGTCCCTTCTCCCACTCTGTGTTCTAAAGTCTTTCCTGGATCTAGTTCCATATTTTAGAATTCTATGAGTTTGTGAGCATTCATTAGACACCGGTGGTGGGGGGATTGGGGATGGGGATGGGGGGGTTCCTGCACAAGGGGCAACTTGCTCAAAGTCATATTAGCTAACAGGTGCATAACCATCATCCTGGGGAGAAACTGGGGCTTACACCCAGGCATCCTGACTCCCAGGCCAAGAGTCTGTCCCCCTACCATGCATACCTCAGAACCTGCTGTGGAAATAGAGGAAGATGTTGAATATGAAAAGGTATCAGGTAGTACTCAATGTTCTGTGAATGTAAGAAATTAATCATAATAATAATTGTGATGACAATAGCAATAATAATAATGGCATTTATTTAGCACTTTAAGGTTTCCAAGGAGGTGCTTTGAATATATTCTCCTATTTGATCCAAACACCATAACCCTGTGAGGTAGGGGCTCTTTATTATCCTCATTTTACCGATGAAGAAACTGAATTAGGGTAAGTGACTTGTCCAGATTCACACGGTTAATAAGTGTCCAGGGCAGGATTTGAATTCAGGTTTTCCTGATGTCAAGTTCACCATTCTACTCACTGTTCCATCTGGCCGCTAAAATAAATAGCTGCCTTCTCTTGACTTCTCTCCATGTCCCAACCTATAAAATGAGAAGATCCACTGTGTATGACATAGAATGAGGAGAAGCCGAGAGAGAGAGAGAGAGAGAGAGAGAGAGAGAGAGAGAGAGAGAGAGACAGAGAGACAGAGACAGAGAGAGAGAGACAGAGACAGAGACACAGAGACACAGAGAGAGACAGAGGGGGGGAGGGGGAGAGAGACAGACAGACAGACAGACAAAAAGAGACAGAGACAAACAGAGAGACAGAGTCAGAGAGACAGAGACAGAGATACAGAGAGAGAGACAGAGAGAGACAGAGACAAAGAGACAGAGACATTAGATAGAAATAGGCAGATAGATAGATTAGATAGATAGATAGATAGATAGATAGATAGATAGATAGATAGATAGATTGATTGATTGATTGATTCAGTGCTAAGGGAATTAGTCTGCTTGCATTAGCCTGCTGTGGGTCAGTTGGCTTGAAGATGGAGACCACTTGTCATATTTATATTGGAATAGGTCTCTGGCAAGGTCCACACAGGGCTAATGCTGCCTGCCCAAGACTGAGAGATTCTATTTCAAAGCATATTCTTGCTTGGCAGACTTTCTTAGGCCTGGGTCAGAGATTTGACACCCCCCCCCATTATTCTGGCTCAGGAGGGAAATCATAGGAGGAATAGACAGCAGCTGCCAGCTAATTGTTTGTGTGCCCTTGGCTGGGTCCATTTCCTGGAGATGGGCCTCAGTTTGTTTATTTGTAAGGGATATAATAATTGCTACTGTGGCCCCCTCACAGAGTGGCTATGACCATCCATTGAGAAAAAGGCTATGGAAGTCCTTTGTAGACTGCAAAGTGAGGTCAGAGGTTTACACTGGGCATAGAGTCATAGCATCATAGGTTTAGAGTTTGAAGGGACCTTGGAAGCCATCTGGCCAACCCCCTCATTTCTCAGATTGGGGAATTGAGGTCTCAGAAGAGTTAAATGATTTTCCTAAGGTCTCACAGGTAGAAAGTGGTCTAGCTGGGCAATGACTCCAGGTCCTCTAACTAAATCTGACTGTTGACTATCCACTATGCCACAGCAACTTGCTATGTGATTCTAGGCAAGTCACCTCTATGAACCTCAGTTTCCTCTTCTACGAAATGGGGATAACAGTGGTTATACCTCCTCCCAAACAGGATTGTTGTAAGGAAAGAAAACTCACTGTCAACATTCAAACACTTCAGAAGGGGAGTTCTTATCATTACTATAATTATCACTCCTGTTACTGGAAAGAGCAGCTTGAGGGTTGAGGGCCATATTGGAATTCTTTAATGATTACTCAGCACCAAGGTTAGGGAAGAATGAAATAAAATCAGATGCCCCCAACCCAGGCTCCATTTAACCTACTCTGCCTTGTGGGAGATGGGCATTTGGCCGAGCACCTTGTAACCCACCTACATGAAGGCACAGTCCTAGTTAAATTTTCTCTGTCCCCTAAACCTAAGCGTAGCACTCTTCACACAGCAGTTGCTTAATATATATTTATTGAATTGAATTAAATTCAATTGACTCATAAGATCCCAGTTCTAGTCTGACCTCTGCTACAACCTTGCTGTGTGATCTTGCACAAATTCCTTTCCTTCTCTGGGGTTGCATTTCACCCAGTATAAAATGAAGGGGTTGGATTTGGTGACTGCCACAGTCCCTTTTGGCTCAAACATTCTACGTTCTATGTTCCATGTTCCAAGATCCTTTCCATCCCTGGCATTCTATATTCCAAGGGTCCTTTCAGCTCCAATATTCTAGGGTTCTATTTCCCAGGTCTGTGGAAGTGTATCTCTTTCCAAGGAGATTGGATTTCACACCAGCTCCTGTGCAGGTGGCCGATGACAGCTGAGATCTTTCAGCTCGTTACTTGTGGCTCCTGTTTCATTCACCTTTTCCCTTTTGGGTTTTCAACACCCAGGTGGGGGGCAGCCGCAGCTAGCCATAACCATTGAGAGCCACACAGCCTGGGAAGGATGCAGACTCACTGACCAGGGAGGCAAGGTAGAGAATGGTGGCTGAAAGACATGGAGGAAACATTGGCAAAGATCAATCCCATCCATTCTCAAAAGACCTAGGGAGCCTCAGATGATTGAGGCGAAGGAGAAGCAGAGAGGAAGCAGAGAGGAAAAGGGGAAGGGAATTGTGACCCAATTTTCCTATGACATATATGATTTATAATTGGCCAGGACAGAGGTGTATAGAACATAGAATATCACATATTGGTGAGAACTTGGAATATAGAACGCCAGAGCTGAGAGGAATCTTAGAATACAATGTAAGAGATGAGCAGGACCTTGGAACATAAAACGTCAGAGCTGGAAGGGCTTAGAACACAGAATGTCAGAGCTAGAAGGGCCTATATAGATAATCTAGTTCAGCCACATTATTTTACAGATTAGGATACGGAGACCCAGAAACTGTCAGAATTTGCCCAAGGTCACACAGCATTGGTGCTTACCCCAAGGATCCCCAGTGTTTACTTAGAGTTTCCGTAACCAGTATTGATATAAAGTGACTTGTTGATTCTTAAAGGTGGGATGGAGAAGGAAGTACCTCTACAAGAATGAGAAGGAATGCACTATCTCCCAAAGTACCCCATTGCTCCTGGCTCTGTCTTCTGGAGTCTGGCGGAACCCCCTTTGCCCCTTTTCTACCTGACAGCTTTCCAAATCTTTGAAGGCAGAAATTGTGCTGATCCTAAATCTTTTCTTCTCCAGGCTGAACATCCCTCGCTGCTTCAACACCTGTCCAGTGACAAAGTTTGGAGTGACCTCCCCATCCCAGTTGTGTCTCTCCCCACTAGACCCACCCAAGAGTGTCCATGTCCTCCCTAAAATGTGGCCAAAGAGCTGGACACAATCCTCTAAAGGCTGTCTGACCAGGGGCCATCACCTCTCTCTTACTCTGGACTCAGATTCTCTCTCAAAATATGTACGTGTACATGTGTGGATGTATGTGTGTGTGTGTGTGTGTGTGTGTGTGTGTGTGTGTGTGTGTGTCCCCTAATGAGGATGGGAGGATGGGGAGAAATGGGAAAGAGTGGGGGAAGAGAGAGACAGAGAGAGACAAAGAGAAGCAAGACAGACAGAGACAGAGGGACAAAGAGTCAGAGAGAGAGAGAGAGAGAGAGAGAGAGAGAGAGAGAGAGAGAGAGAGAGAGAGAGAGAGAGAGAGAGATGGATACAGGGAGCTAAAAAGACACGGAGATAGAGAGACAGTGATGGACAGAAAGACAGAGGCAAAGGCAGAGAAAGAGAGACAGAGAGAGACACAGAGAAAAAGGGACTGATGGAAAAACAGTGAGACAGAGACAGACACAAGAAAAGACAGATAAAGACAAAGACAGAGTCAGAGACACAGGGACAAATAGACAGAGAAATTGACAGCATTGTACTCCTCCAGCTGAAACCTCTGAGTTGAGCACCTGGTCAAGCCAAGCAAGAATAACGAGGTACAACAGGATTCTCTCCAAGGCCCCCACAGCTTGCCTAAGCTCTCCCCTAGTGGTCTCCACAGAACGCCAGGCCCTGTCTCCATTCCCACCAGTCCCTTTAGGTTTGGCAGCATTTACCCTCAGAATCATTAGTAAATCACTTTATCTCCCTAGGCCTTATCTGCGTTCCAATGGGGCACCTTTGGAAATCAGTTCTATTGACAGCTCCCAGCCCAGGGGCTGAGAAGGTGATGTCACTCGCACCCCTTCTCCCTCCTCAAATTGGAGGCTCCCTGAAGGCAGAAAGCCTTTGCTGGCCACAGCTGACCTTGGTCTAGAAGGCAGCTCTGTCTTGCTCCAAACAAATACTTTATCTACAGAATGAGGGGGTTGATGCAAAATATCAGAGCTTCTGTTTGTCATTTGTGCTGCAATGATCCCTGCCCTTGGAATTAGGAGATGTAAAGTTCAAGTTCCTATAGCACCTACTTGTTTGGGATCTTGAATAAGGCATTTCCTCTCTCTAGGCCTCAGTTTCCTTATTTGTGAAATGTATCTGACCTGTCAGGGTTGTTATGAGGGTCAAATAAGTTTCAACAATTCAACAAACTCAATTCCATTCAAAAACCACTGATTAGGGCTTAGTCTTTTCAAAGAATCCCAAAGTCATTGCTGGGAGGGATACAGGGTTTGCGTAAGACACGGCCCCTGACTGCAGGAAGACAGACACAATAATGTACCGCTGGTGAAGCTGTGAATTAACTAGTCAAACCATTCTGGAAAGCAATTTGGAACTAACTATACCCCCAAAGTCACTACACCATGCATACCCTTTGGTCCAGCCATATCATTAACTAGGCCTATTACTCTAATGAGATCAAAGAAAGAAGAAAAGGATCCACATATACAAAAGAATTTATAGCAACTCCTTTTGTAGGATCCCCAAACTGGAAAACCAAGAGAATGGCCACCTATGCAATGGAATATGATTGTGTATAAGAGGTGATGACCTGAATAGTTTCAGAAGTATCTGGAAAGACCTCTGCGATCTGATGCAAAGTAAAGCCGGTATAATTAAGAGAACAATTTATCAAATGACAATATTAAAAAAAGATAACTTTTGAAAGCCTTGAGAATTCTGATCTATGCAATGATAAAGTATGAGAACTGAAGATGAAATAAGTCACTCATCTTCTGCTAGAGAAATGATCAACTTAAAATGCAAACTGATGCATACATTATTTTGGGACACAGCCAATGTAGGAATTGAGGGTTGGGTGGGAGGGGTGCTATGCATGTGTCATAAGGGTTTTTTTTTTCATTTTTTAATTATTCCATGGGGAGGGGAAGTAAAGGGGAGAGATTATAAATGCTTATAAAAATTTAGATACATATTTAATAAATTAAAATGTAAACAAATAAATGAAAAATTTAACGACATATTAGAACCAACAAATGAAAAAGATATAGCCTCTGCCTTCACAGAGCTCACAGTCTAGTAGAGGGATAAGAGACAAGATCAGATGCTGAAGGCTGATCATGAGAATTTGCCAATCAGCCTGATGAGTTTCCAGTGGGATGAACCTTTATTACATTAGATTAGATTGTATTAGATTAGATTGTATTTCATCAATTTTGGCTGGATGATTGGTTAACTTCGAGCCAGGCCTTTGTTCTGGTCTATTAAAAAGGGGTCAGTTTCAGAGCCTCCTTTTTTGCCTATTCCCCCATTTGGAAGGACAGACCAGAGAGCAGCGGAGCTCTAGAGGACTTGGGTCCCTGGGGGTGGGGGTGGGGTAGGGGAAGCTGCCCGAGAACCAGTAATGGCGGCCTTGGAGTAAAGGCACCTTGGTGATGCATGTGCCATCACCCATTAGATCCTAAGTTCCTGAGGCCCAGCTTCCTTATTAGAAGGAGGACAATTTCCAGGGACAGTAATGAGATCTTGGAAAAGTTCTGGAATCCAGCCTCCTAGTATGAGAAAGGAAAGTTGCTGCCTAGTACCAAACTTGTGGGAGGGGCTCTCTAGTAAGATTCTTAACCTGAGGTCCATTGACCTCCACCTCCCAGGGGTATCCAGTGATTGATTTCAGAGAGTCAGTGAACTTGGATGAGAAAAGTATACATCTTAATTTCCACATAATTGGTCTCCTTGGTCATCTTATTTATTTTATGTTGTGTGTTTGAAACATGATTCTGAGAATGGGTCCAAAAGCTTCATCAGACTGCTGTCAAAGAGGTTCAAGATAGAAAAGGGGAAGAACCCCTGAGTTCTTCCATTCTAGCCTCCATATTTTAAGAAGGACATCGATAAGGTGGATATGTCCAGATGAGGATAAATGGGATGTTGAGGGTCCTGGAAGCCACGACTCCATTCATGCAGTGAAATATCATGTTAGCTTTTTTGGCTGCACCTAACCCTGAAAACTCATAGTGAGCTTTTGGTCCACTAACACCCTCAGATCTTACATCTGTGTAACCACACCTTTTTGAAATTGTCGCTTGAAGCTGTTGTGTTTTTTTTTTTAATTCAAATGGAAGACTACGTATCTAGCACCAAAATGATATTACTATGTTGGGATCAAGGTACAGTGTGTCCAGCTGTGGCAGATCAAACCAATCCGAGCTAGGAAGGCTCTCCCACAGGCCAGGGGCAAATAGTCCACATGAACATTTAGGGTGGAGATGTCTCTAAATCTGTGCATCTCACATTTCTTTGGAGCTACTGCAATTCTGTTGTGCTCATAGAGCACAGTGCCTTCTTTGGTGTGGACACGCCATGCTGGGGAGGCCTGTACCAGTGTCTCCCATGTCTCATGATCAAAGTTTCAGAGAGACCTCGAGAGCGTCTGACCTTCACATGAGCGCTTGCTTTCAGTGAGTTCTCTGTAAAATAGTCTTTTAGGCAAACATACCAATAAACAAAAACATACAAACAAACATAAAAATGTACATTCAAACAAGGTAGCCAACCCATCCAAGTTGCACTCTCTGCAGCAGAGTTTGGCAGTTCAGCTCAAGAAAGACCGCAGTTCTGGTACCTTATCCTGCCAGGTGATCTTCAGAATCTTCCTGCAACAATTCAAATGGAAGTAATTCAGTTTCCTGGCATGGCGCACAAGGGCTCTGTAGACCTTCAGTTTGGTAGTTAGTCTAATACATCTTCTCTCCCACACTTAGGAGCCTCCCAAACACTGAGCTAGCTCTGGGAAGGCACGTTAACCTCATCATTTATGTGTACATCTCTAGAAAGTATACTGCCAAGGTTAGTGAACTCAATCACAACATTCGATATTTCTCCATTTGCTGTAACCAGCGGTTCTGTGGTTCCATATGTGTGTGTATATGTGTATGCTCGTATATATATGTATATGTATGTTTTTTTCCTTATTTAATATCATTAAGAAGCAAGTAGTAGGTAGCTAGCTGGCCTTGGAGCCAGGCAGATCTAGGTTCAAATCCTACCTTTGACACAGGCTGGTCGTATGAGTCAAAGCAAGTCACTCACCTTCTAGGGGCTCTAAGTAACTCTATAAGAAGACAAGTTGCAGAGAAGTTGCTGCCCTACATTGATAGAGGGAATTTGCTCACCTGGAGGTTCCCAATATGAATGAGACCTCCAGTCCAATTCCAATATCTGCCTTCTAGATACAGACCAATGCTCTGTTAAAAACTTGTGCAATACTGCCTTGATGATCCAGTCTGTCAGCTGTTCCTCCCAACAACTTCATGTCCTCCATAGATTAGACAGTTCTACCATTCATGCCCTAGTGAAAGTCATTGATAAAAATCTTCAACAGCAGAACACTGACCACAGATCCCTAGGACCTTCCATAGGACATCTCTTCCCAAGCTGACATGGAACCATGATCAATTAATTACTCTTGGGGTCTGGTCATTCAGTCAATGTTGGAGCCATTGAATTGTACTTCCGTTTCTTCATCTCAATAAGGTGAGAGACTTTATCAAATGTTTTGCTAAATCTATGTAAACTAGATCCACAGCATTCCTTTGGTCTCCCAAGTTAGTTACCCTGTCAGAAAAAGAAATCAGCCTAGTCCTATAAGACTTATTCTTGATGAAACCATAGCTCTTTGTAGTTGGTAGTTGTGGCCCTGGACAGGGCTATGAGAAAAGAAAAAGATAAAATGCACCAGAGCTGGAGACAGATTTCAGCTCAATATAAAGAAGAACCTTAAAAAAAAAAAACTGGAGCTTTTCCCACAGTAGAATGGGTGGCCTCCAGAGGTAGTGAGCTACCCACCACTGGAGGTATCTCAGTAAATGTTAGTTGACCCACTATGAGGGAGCCTAGAGAGGAGATTTCTGCATTGGGTGGGATGCCTTCTAAAGCTGCCCCTCCAGGGGCAGCTAGATGGTGAAGTGGATAGGGAACCAGCCCTGAAGTCAGGAGGACCTGAGTCCAAATCTGACCTCAGATACTTATTAGCTGTATGACCCTGGGCAAGTCACTGAACTCCGATTGCCTCCCCCCAAAAATAAATAAATGAAAAATAAAGTGCCCTTTAGTTTGGAGACACTATTGTTCCAAATATTACCCTTGGCCCTAGACATGGGGATTTCTTTGCCTGGGTATAGGACAGATGTGATCTCTGTATATTAGGGTAATGGGGTTTGGCCCTTGCCTAGGATGTGACATTAACAACCTTCTCAACCTTAAAGCTCAGCTGTAATGCCGCCTTCAGTAGGTAGCCTTCCTGATTTCTACCCTCCCTCTATAAGCCAGCTCTCTCTTATGATCTCATCTTCTTATCTTTGTCTCATTCTTACTGATCTTTATTACAATCTACTCTGTGTACTGTAATTATGATTGTGTATATCCTACCCCCCAGACCAAGTGTTCTCACCCTTCTTTGTATCATACGCCCCTTTGGCAAGTCTGGGGAAGCCTATGAGCCCTTCTCAAAATCATGTTCTTAAATGCAGAAAATAAAAGAAATACTCAGGATTAGGAAGGAAACCAATCATAGTGAAATATACTTTTCAAAATATTTTACCTCTTTTATTTATTTATTTAGTTAGTTATGTATGTATGTATTTATGTTAGGCAATTGGGGTTAAGTGACTTGCCCAGGGTCAGTCAGCTAGTAAGTGCCAAGTGTTTGGTCTGAGACCAGATTTGAACTCAGGTCCTCCTGACTTCAGGGCTGGTGCTGTACCCACTGAGCCACCTAGCTGCCCCTCAAAATATTTTAAAAAAACAAATTCATGGACCCCTGGTTAACAACCCTTAGAGAGAGAGACTCCGAGAACAGAGATTGTGATTTATCCACCTCTCTTTCCCTACCACTACCTCTGACATAGTAGGCATTAGAAACATTTGTTGAATGATTGAGTAAACAAATTATCCAAGTACATCTTGGTTCAGGCTGGGCCTCAGTTTCTCCACCTATAAAATGAGGACATTGGCCTAGATGACCTCTAATCTCCTTCCAGCTCTAAATCTATTTTCCTGTGATCTTACTAGCCCCATTCAGGGGCCTCCTGAGGGTCCCTTCCTTCCTCTGAGATCCCTGAAAACTTAAACAGTGTGGGACTTAGCCAGGCGTGCCCTGGTTGGTGTTTCCTCGGTGGTCAGGCCTCACCCAGCCAAACCCAGCCCTGCCCAGGACATGGGATGGACTCACAGTCTGATGTGGCTTGGCCCTGCCAGGAATTTTCCTTTGAACCCAATTAAAGCCAAACGACATTTTCCTCCCCATCCTTGGAATAGAAGCTGGAGAGGAAAAGCTGCATCTTAATCTCCACCCCCCCCATGCCCACAAGATTGCCACCCTCTTCCTAGCCGGGACAGATGGAACCCAGAGTGACAGACCTGGAAAGGACTTAGAGCACAGGACAAAGAATGGGAATCAATTGAAATAATCTACTTAGTGTAAAGCATATTGAAAACCCTAAAGCGCTATATAAATGTCAATTGTTTGTTATCATTATTATATTTAAAAGGTAACATAGAATGTTGGAATATAGAATGTCAGCTAGAAGCGTCCTTAGAGACCATCTAGTCCAATTCCTCCAAGACACAGAAGAGGAAACTGAGACCCAAGAGAGGCCTCTGAGCAAAGTCATAGAGCCAATTAGTCAAAGAACCAAGATGGGATCTTGGACTCCTGTCCCCAGGGCATAGATCCACAGAAAGCTGGTTCTTGGCAAATATTCATCTACTTGACTTGATTTTGAGCTCAAGGTTAGAAAACAATGCTTCTGGGCAGAGATGAAAAATAACAGATGTGAGGAATGGTCCCTTGAATGGGGGGGAGGGAGGAATGAAGTGTCCCCATTTAGCCCCCAGTCACCTGCTCTCTTCACAAACCTGCCCCCTCACTTCCCACCCACTCCATCCCTAGTATATGCTCTTCCCTAACACAGGCTCCCTGGGTATTTGTGCGATCTTCAATTTAAAGAATCTTAAAGTTAGATGATTTAATAATCATAGAATCATGGCTTAAGTAGTATAGGATCACAGACTAGGGCACTATCTTCTTAGACCAAGAAGGGACCTCAAGACCAACATCTGGGAGGCATAATGCATAGAGTGCTGGAGTTGGAGCCAGGAAGACATGAGTTCAAAGCCTGCTTCAACGCTTACTAGCTGTATGACTCTAGGCAAGTCACTTAATCTGTCTGCCTCAGTTTCCTCATCTGTAAAATTTAGATAATAACAGCACCTACCTCTCAGTATTATTGTGAGGTTCAAATGAGATAGTATTTGCAAAGCCCTTCACAAACCTTAAGAGTGTTACCTAAATGCTAGTTATTATTAATTATTATTATCTGATCCAGCATTGTTCCCTCAGATAGGGAAAGTATTATCATTCTCATTTACAGAGGAGGAAACTGAGGTCCAGAGATGTTCATCGAAATGTTCCAGATCATATAGTAAGTGACTGAGATACTAGGATTTAAGGGCTACCATTCTATAAGGGTCTCCTTTTTTCCTCTCATCTTTTCAGCATTTCACTTATCTCTTCCCTAGTTAGGATCACAGGTTCAGAACTTAGGGTTATAGGGGATTTTAGAGATCCAATTTCCTCATTTTACAGAAAAGGAAACTGAGGCCTGGAGAGTAAACGAAGGCCTCAAGGTCACAGCTGAATCAGTGGTTGAGAGGGCACTAGAATGCAAGCCTCCTATACCATTAGTGAAGGCGTTCTCAACCTGAGGTCCATGAACTTTTAAAAATATGTTAATAATGATTTCAGTATGATTGGTTCCCTTTTTAATCCTGTGTATCTTATATCATGCATTTAAATGCATTATTCTGAGGAGGGGTCCATAGGCATCACCAGACTGCCAAGGGGTCCATGACAGAAAAAAGGATAAGAACTCTGCACTAGAGCCTCCCTCCTTCTGATCTCCCTCTCTCAACATTCCATTTTTCCTTTGCTTGGTCACATATCACTGAATGGGAGGTCAAGGGCGAGAGGAGGAAGCTCTTACTGGAACATCAAAGCCTCAAAGTCCCAAGCAGACTGCTGGCCCCTGCCACAGTGGGTGGTCTCCAGGAGAATGCCATTGCAGGGGGAGGAGAAGAGGAGCCCAGGGCCAAGGAGAGACCTTGGATCAGATTGGCCAGAAAGGAAACAAAACTCCAAATCCAAACAGAAGAGGGGACTGAATTAACCAAGTGTACCTAGCAATGGGTCCTTGAATTCCTGGGGGAGTGCAGGGAATTGGTGGAGGAAGGGGACATATGGCAGCTGACTCAATACCTGTAGACTGCCACGGGAGTGAGTGTGAGTTATCTGTGTTGGGACCTCGCATTACTGAACAGGTCTCACTCTGAGACGGCGAGAGGGGCTACGCTTCTATTCCCAAGTCTAGTGAGCAGCATCACAGCAGCAGTCTATGAAGCCAAGATTCCGTGGTTCTGGACGAGGTCTTGTCAGGTGGTCAGAGCAATGAGACTGAGGCAACACTGTTGAATGGACCGATCTGGGAGCAAGGAGCTCTGTCTGGATTCTAGTTCCACTGACTTGATGTGTAATTCGGGGCAAGCCCCTTTCTGTCTCTCCTTTGTCTGTTAAATGAGGAGTTTGAACCAGATGGTCTCCAAGGCCCCATTCAGTCTTATGAACTCTGGGGTTCTATGAGTCCAAGGGGCTTTAGATGGAATCTGAAGCTACAGTCAGGCTCCTCAGAAACCATCACCTCCCCAAGGAGTTTAAGACTTGGCTTTCCAGCTGTCCCATGCCTCGGAATTACAAATTGTATCCTAACAAGGAGTGAAATCAAAATTTGGGCCAAATACTTTTCCGGGACAATTTCATGCAAAACAATTCCAAGGCATCCATCCTCCCTGAGACATGGGAAGGACAAAGGGGCCAGAAATCAAATCTGTCTCGAAATAAGGAAGGAAAGATAATGCATGCAGCGGACAACTGGAAATATAAATCAGGGCTTTTATAGGAACGGGAGGCAAGCCAGGAGGGGGAGAGGTGTCCAGGTCTTCCCAGGCACAATCCAAAGGGATTACTTTTGTGATTGAAACCAGGTCCTCTCACCTTCTTAGGCACCAACTGAGGGGAGTCTGAGCATCATTCACACCAAAACCCCACCTGGCCTACTCCTTGCTGGTCAGTGTTCCCTTGGTTGGACCTGGGCCAGTGGAAGTGCTGACAGAGGGTTGGTATGTACGATCCAGATCATTGCAGAACCTTGCAATCAGAGAATCCTAAGGTTACAGAGGCAAAGAAGCTTAGAACCATGGAATCTTGGAGCCATAGAACCTCAGGATCTTAGAATCTCAGAATTCTAGAACCACTGACTCTTAGGCTTATATATTCATGAAGTCTCAGAGACATGGAAACTTAGAATCACAGAATCATACAACCAAAGAATCTTAGAATCACAGAACCCTAGAACCACAGAACTAGGGAATCTATAGAACAGAACTATGGAATCTTAGAATCATAGAAGCGTAGAACCATGGAATATTATAACCATGGAATCATAGAACCATGGAACCTTAGAATCACAGAACCACAGATCCATGAATCTTCAAATCATGGAACCACAAATAAATGGAATTTTTGGGGGGGGAGGGGGAGGCAATCGGGGTTAAGTGACTTGCCTAGAGTCACACAGATATTAAGTATCTGAGGCCAGGTTTGAACTCAAGAAGAATCATAAAACTGTAGAACTATGGAATCTTAGAATTGTAGAACCAACAAAACATGGAACCTTAGAATCATAGAATGACAGAACCTTGGAATCTTATAAACACAGAATCATAGAACCACAAATCCATGGTTTCTTAGAATCCCAGTGTAGCATATGACTCTCCACCCCCCAGCCTCCTTTTTACCCAAGGAATTGCTGCTGTTCGTCCTTCGTTCTTGAAGAAACCGTGACATCAGGGAAGTGATGCCATGACATGCAAGTGAATTCGATTTAAATGAGGGAGGGCTGTGCAAAGTCACCAGCCTCACTTTCTCCTCTGGAGCCATCTGGGTCCAGTGGCCAGACATGGATCAGGACAACTGGAGATGGCCCAGGATGCAGTGGGAGGCCTTGGCCTTTTTAAGCTAAGGTCTTTAACAGGTCTCAATGTGACTGAGAGGGATATTTTTAAGATGAAACAGAAATCATTAGCATATTCTGATCCAAAGACCAGTGGGAGCTGTGACTTCTTCAGGAAAAGACAGTCCCCTTCTCCCCTCATTCTAAAGTCAATGAGCACTCATGCATTAAGCACTTACTATACACCAGACACTATACTGAGTGCTAGGGATACAAAGAAAGGCAAAAACAGCTGGGCTCTCAAGGGAGCTCATGATCTTAAAGGGGGAGACAACATAAATAACTATGTATGTACAAGATGTATACGAGGTGAGTTGGAAGTTATCTCAGAGGGAAGCATGAAGTGGAGGGAATACTGAAATCTCCTAAAAGGTAATCAGAGGGAGGACATAGGTGCTCTGAGGCTCTCTCAAGAGACAGATTCTTTTCACAAACAGAAGGCCAGGCCACCATCATGGTGCAATTGGAAGAAGCAGTGAATTTGGAGTCAGACAATAGAGGCTAAAACTCTCTAAATAAATCACTGCGTCATCTTTCTGAGCTTCTTTCCTTATCTATAAAATAAAGGATTGGGACGGGTAGCTCACTTATTGGATAACAGAATTAGGATCCAAAACGACTTTGTTAAGGTACGATAGTGGACCAAATACAAGATAAAATTGAGTGAATCAACTAGTATTTACTAAGTTCTTCCTATAGGCTAAGCACAGTGCTAAGGACTGGGAGTAGCAGAAGAAAAGCAGGACAGTCCCTGTTCTCCAGCATTCCGATAGGGAGAGGCACATCTAGGAGGGTGTTGTTTCAGGGTAGATGGTAAAGCCTGGGGGTTCAGAGGACAGGTCTCAGTGGCTGAGTACATGGCAATGCCTGAGGGTTGGGAGGACTCATGACAAAGCTACGAGGCTATCCCTTTGCCCACCAAGAATGTACGTCTTCAGCTCCTCACTGTTAAAGATGGCGATATACTCACCCAGGTGTGCTGGAGCCAGATTGAATGTCCTTGTGGAGAGTTGAATTTTCAGTGCAAGCATTTACACCTCAAAAATGGACATGTGTTACAAATCAGGGCCTGATTTATTGTTTTGTGGATTGTCTTAGACTTAAGAAAGCAACAGAGAAGATTTTAATAATGGAGATTAAACTAAAAAGTGTGCCATAGCTACATTATTATTATTTGGAGAGCTGGTTGTTAAATATTTAATAGTATACCCCTAAGCATGCTTTATCTCCTGTGGGCTTTCTCTTCTGTCAGATATAGATAAGCTCTTGGTGTTCCACCAGAATCAGTTGCTGGCCTGGATGTCTCACAGCTGCTAATCCTCCTCTACTCCCTTCTGACTAAGATGAATAATAGGGAGACATAGATAGAGATCTACATAAAAAGAGAAGATAAGTGGTGCAGTGGATAGAATCCTGGGCCTGAAGTCAAGAAGACTCATCTTCCTGAGTTCATATCCAGCCTCAGGCACTTTCCAGCTGTGTGACCCTGGGCAAGTCATTTAACCCTGTTTGCTTCAGTTTCCTCATCTGTAAATGAGCTGGAGAAGGAAATGGCAACCAGTATCTTTGCCAAGAAAACCCCAAATGAGGCCACAAAATGTCAGACACCACTAAAAAATAACTCAACAACAACAAATATGTAATATGTAGTCCTATTAGGAATATATATATATATATATTATTATTATTATTATTATTATTATTATTATTATTATTATTATCTCTATCCATCTATCAAGTCCTATACTTGGGTTCAAAAAAATCAACTTCATGAATATAAGATTGGGAAAGCATGACTTCAGTTCAGGTGATAAAGATTTGGGGCTTTTTTGGTGGACCACAAACTCCATGAGCAAAAAGTATAATATGAAAGACAAAAAGTTAATATGATCCAACAGTACATTAAGAGAATTGTAGAGGCCCTAACTCACCACAAGTGGCACATTCCATTCTGGGAACCACGTTTTAGAAAGGACATTGACAAACCTGAAAGCATCTGTAGGAGGGCAATCAGGAAGGCCGAGAGATCTGAGACTGTAAGGGAACTGGTTGAAAGAACTGGAATCAGAAGACCTGGGGGGAATGTGATAACTGGCTTCAAATATTTGAAGCGTTGTCCTGTGGAAAAGGGATTGCACTTGTCCTTCTTGGCCCTAGAGTCTCCAATCAACAAGCATATTTTAGTTCCTGCTATGCACCAGGACCTATGCAAAATACTAGGGCTGTAAAGAGAAGCAAAAAAAAAAAAAACTAAAACACAAACACAAACAAACCTTGTCTACCCCCCCAAAAAAAAAAAATCTAGGAATAACGGGTAGAAATCAGAAAGGCAGATTTAGGTTTGATATAAGAAAAAACTTCTTAATAATGGAAATTATTCTAAAGTAGAAGGGGGGGGCTACCTTAGGACAAAGTGGACTTCCCCTCACTAGATGAACCATTGTCAAAAGTATGCCCATAATATGGGCAGCTAGGTAGTACAGTGAATAAATACAGTGCCAGGCCGGGAGTCATGAAGACTCATCTTCATGAGTTCAAATCTGGTCTCAGACACTTAGTGTGATCCTGGGCAAGTCACTTAATCCTGCTCACTTCAGTTTCCTCATCTGTAAAATGAGCTGGAGAAGGAAATGGCAAACCACTCCAGTATTGCTGCCAAGAAAACCCCAAATGGGGTCATAAAGCATTAGATATGACTGAGCTGGACTTTTGCTGTTGGTGTTGACTTCTAAAGACCCTGTTAGCGCAGAGATTTGACAACAGAACTTTACCTGACACCAGGAAACCCACATTCTGATGCTGACTCTGTATGTGGCCTTAATCAAGTGCCTTTCTCTCTGGGTCTCTGTTTCCCCTTCTGTAAAATAAAAGGATTGGAAAAAAACAATCTTTAGAAGCCCTCCAAGCAATAACATTTTGGGTCGGGGTGTGCGTGCAGTATTTCAAAGCCAAAGGATTGGGGTAGGGAGGGAATGGATTGGAGAAGGGTGTCAAGGGAGGGGGCCTGACAAAATATGTTTTGGGTTTGACCAAACTAAAAACACTTGCAGCTTAATTTGAGCCATTCGGCAGCCCTCAGCCCCATGGCTGAGGTCACTTGTCCCCAGCTAGTGGATCTCATTTCCAGATGTTGGCTGGGAAGTCTTCCTCCCTGGGGGACTCTCAGCAGCGAGAGGGAGTCCTTAAAAACCCAACACCCACTCCCCACTTTTTCCACAGGCCCTGCCCATAGACTTCCTTGGGCCTTCATCTGCTCCAGAGCCAGGCGGGGGTTTCTGTTACAGAGCCCAGTGGAGGATGGCCATGCCTAGTTCCTGCTTTTAGAGTCTTATAAACAACCTGCCTTCAAAACATAAACAGGAATAGGGTAGGACTGGAAGGAGGCCCTTTTTTCACCACACCTCCCCTCTCCATAATTTCTCCCTCCTTCACTTGCAGACCCTGTCACCTTTCCGATGGTGGAGACCCTCTGAACTGACAGCAAAGGCTGCATGGAATGCTGAGGAAAATAGCCTACCGTGGGAATGGAGGCCAAGGCTCAATCCTTAATTTGCCATGTTGACTTGGCCTTAGAGAAGTTACCTCCCTTCTTTGGACCTCAATTTCCTCCTGGGTGAAATGATAAGGGTTGGATTAGACGATCTCTAAGAATCCTTCTCTTGTATTTTTACACCATAAGTCACTTCCCTACTCTTGGCCTTAGTTATATCATCTGTAAAATGTGTGCATTGGTCTAGATATCTCGAAGGACCCATTCAACTCTAAATATACTTTAAAATGTATATAAGGAGTGGGCAACGTTAAAGGAAAGAATCTGAAAGCAGTGAAAATGTAATATATTGGAAAACTCAGGAGGATTAGGATCAAATAGCATCCCTTCCATTATCAGAAAGTCAATCAAGAAGCATTTATCAAATGCTTACTACAGGCCAGACACTGTGCTAAGCGTCTTAGATATAAAGAAGTTTACTCTGTGACCTTAGGCAAGTCATTTCCTCTATGGGCCTTAGTTTCCTTCTCTGTAAAATGAAAGGTTGAATTACATGACCTTTAAGGTCCCTCTCAGCACTGACATGTTTCATGATTCCATCTAGCTCCAATACTTTACGATTCCAAGTACCTTTCACTTCCTGAGCCCCATTGGTTTCCCGCTGGTAAAATGAAAGCGTTGGACTAGTTAACTTATTCGGTCTCTTCTACCTCTAACCTGCTTGGAGGTGTATATTAGCATGGAACGGGGTGGGGTCGGGGGCCCCAAAAAAACTGGTGACATCAAGGAGTTGTGGGGTTGTCTCCTACTAGGCAGACTTCAGATCAGTGCATCTGAAAAGTTAGGATCCTGCTAGCTCCTCCCCACACAGGGAAAAGGCCTATCAGAAGGACTCGGGTGCCATGAATCTATAAAATTGAGTAGAGGCAGATGGTGGGGTGGTTCAGTGTTTATGGTGCTGAACTTACAGTCAGGAAGAACTAAAGGAGTTCTACCTTTCTTAAGACCTACCTTACTAGTTGTATGAATATGGGTGAATCGCTTGATCTCTCTGTGACTCAGTTTCCTCTCTGTAAAATGAGGGAATTGGACTCCCTGATCTGTAAGCCCCTTTCAGCTCTAAAATTGTGATCCCAGGACCACAGCATTAGGAGGAGGGATTGGACTGGATGACTTTGCCAGGTGTTGGTCCTTTCTAACTCTGAAAGTTGTTTATGGTGAGGAGAGATGCTGGAGGCAGGGAGGCTAGTTAGGAGACCAACGGTGAAGTGATGAGACCTGAACGAGGGTGGTAACCCTGGGAGGGGAGAGGAAGCATCTGGTGCAAGACATGTTATGGTAGTAGAAAAAAATGAGAGTTTGTACTGGATGTGGGGAATGAAGAGGGGTAGGGGGAAGAGTGAGATAACTGAGGTTGTGGCCTAGGGGACCAGGAAGCCCTCAATGGAAAAAGAAAATTTGGGATGAAGGGCAATCTGGTGTCAAGGTGGAGAAGATGATGGTAAGTTCAGATTTGGTGATTTTGAAATGAGGATATATTACCTGAGATAAAATCAGATTTATAAAATTTATGTGATTTATAAAATCATGTCAGAATTGGAAGAACTTAAAAAACTGAAATGAAAAACTCCTAATTCTGGCATCCAAGCTCTCCAGAATCTGGCTCCAACCTACTTTCCAGTCTTATTTCATTTTTTTTTCTTTTGTATGTTCTATGTTTCGGGCAAACTGGACTATTTTTCACTCTCTGGGCTCATTCCGCACAGTCCTGCCTCCAGAACCCTGTTCACACGTGCCCTTCTTCCATCCCTTACCTGATGAAATTCCTTTCTTCCTTTAAAGCCCGGCTCAGGTGCCACTAATATCATGAAGCCTTTCCCTGATTCCTCCCTCACTTCTCCCCTCACCCCCAACCCTTCCCATCCCAGGTGAAAGGAATCCTTGACAAATTCAATCTTCCAGAGAACTTTGCCTGACTCTCTCCTTTACATTGATTTTACCCCCCCTTGTATCATTGTTATTTTCGTCCTTTTCCCTGCTCCCCCCATCTCCCATTGGAGAGTTCTTCTCAGAATCTCCGTTTTGAGGAAGGGCCCAGACCTTCATTCTCCAGACTTTAGGCCAGCCATGTTAACTCCTTCCTTCTTCTCCAGGCTTCACTCCTGACTCTCAGGAGTTCTTTCTCTACCACGACCCATACTGATGCCTCCTTTTCCTCCTTGCCCCCTTTTTAATTTCTTTTTATGTGTTGCCTTTCCCCATTAGATTGTAAACTCCTTGAGGGCAGGGAATGTCTTTATTTTTGCTTGTATTTGTATCACAGATGCTTAGCACACTGCCTGGTCCATAGCAACCATAATACAAGCTTAACAAATGTCTTTTGACCTCTTGTCTACTTTTATCCTCCATTGAGATCATAAAAGCCTGGAGAGCAGGGTCTGTGTCAAGAGTAAACACATGCCCCCAGGCCTCAAAGGCCATCCTCCATGTTTTGGATGCATTTCCTCCACATCTTCACTAGCTGAAATCCTCCCCTTCCTTCCAGTCCCAACTCAGTTGCCACGAACTTCTCTACTCTGATCTTTTCTCTCCATCTTCATATTCTTCCAGGAAATGTCACCTAGATCTCTCTTTATTCTCAATACTTTCTACCTTGTTTTATACATATTTGTCCACAAGCTTATTTCCCTTATAGGATCTAAGAGCCTTGAAGGCAAAGACAGTCTCATTCCTCACCCTGGTATCACCAGAGTTAAGCACGGAGTCCTGTGCAGAGTAAGTGTTTAGTAAATGTTTACTGAACTTTTTGCAGTAGCAAAGAACTGGAAACAAAATGGTGCCCATCAACTGGGGAATGGTTGAACAAGCAGTAGTGCATGAATGTTGTGGAATATTACACGTGGAACAAAGAAGTATAGGAAAATGTGTATGAACTGATGCGAAGTGAAGTAAGCTAGTACCAGGAACACAACACAAACAAGGATTGGTTTCTGGGGTGGTTGTTGTCCTTTTTACTTGAAGAGAACCACAATGACATCACCACGTAGGGGTCAATGTACAGTGTGCCTCACTGTGGTTGATTAGACCAATACGAGCTCAGAAGGCTCTACCACAGGTCAGGCACAGATAAACTGTATGAACATTTGGGGTGTAAATGGAAAGAGAAAAAAACAATGGAGCACTATGTAATTATTTTGAATTAAATATATATTTTTCAATCACCAATGATCCGCCTACCCACCCCAACCCTTCCCCCACTTGAAAACTAAAGAAAAACAAACCCAATTACAAACACACATAGTCAATCAAGACAGATTTCCACACTGGCCATGTCTAAAAATGTATGCTTTTCTCTTTCTACGCTCTGAGTCTTTCACCTCTCTCTCAAGAGGTGGGCAGCATGTTTCAGCATTAGCTCTCTGGAATCGTGGTTGGTCTTTATGCTGATAAGAGTTACTAATTCTTTCAAAGTTGTTTGCCTGGACCATATTGCTGTCATTGTATAAATTGTTCTCCTGGTTCTGTGCACTTCACTTTGCATCAGTTCATACAAAGCTTCCCAGGTTTCTCTGAAACCACTCCCTTCATCATTTTTTTGCAACATAACGGTATTCCATCGTATTTGTGTACCATAACTTCTTCATGCCCAAATTCATGGCCACACCCTCAGATTCCCATTCTTTGCCACCTTAAAAGAGCTATGAATGTTTTTGCACATACTTAGAGTTTGTTTTGCTTAAGACTAATCCCTTCCTCAATCACCCTTTTTCTAACTACCCCTCCCCTCATCCCCATTCCCTTCTATTTCCCTGTGGAATGAAATGTATTTCTGTACCCAATTCAGTTCAGATAAGAGTGAGATTGAAGTGCCAGATGTCTCCCCCCCCCCAATATTTCTGTAGATGTCTACTTGGGCACTCTAATTATATAAGAACATTTCCCCTAACCTTCCTTTCCCTCTCCCCCCCCACCATGTATTCCCCTTCCCTTCTCCATTATTCTCTTAATATCATCAAGATATTGAACCACTTCCAGGCTTTATCTAATTTGACTCCCTCCATTACCTCTGATGATGCTAGGGCTTAGATGTTAGGGACACAAGTAGAATCTCCCCATATTTGTATGTAAGCAGTTTATCCTTGTTTAATCCATTATAATTATTCATTCATGTTTACCTTTTTTATGTTTCAACTTCTATGTTTGAACTTTAAAGTTTCTATATAGCACTGGTTTTTTCATCTAGAATGTTTAAAAGCCCATATTTCATTAGAAGTTCATTTTCCTCACTCTAACATTATCCTCAATTTTTGTAGCAAGTTATTATTGGCTGTAAGCCTATAATCTTTGTCTTCTGGAATATGTATTCCAATCTCTCTTCTCCTTTATAGTAGTGGTTACTAAATTGTGTATGATTCTGACTGTGGCTCCCTAGCACTTAAATTCTTTCTTTCTGACAACTTACATAATTTTTTCTTTAACCTGGAAGCTCTGGATTTTGGCTGTGATGTGCCTGGGAGTTTTCATTTTAGGGTTTCTTTCAGGAGAAGACAAGCATATTCTTGCCATTTCTACTTTGCCCTCTGGTTCTAAGAGATCTGTGCAGTTAGTTTTCTTTTAAGATTTTTTGAAATATGATGTCTATGCTCTTTTTTTTTGGTCATAGCTTTCAGATACTCCAATGATTCTCCCCCCTCAATCTATTTTCCAGGTGAGTTGTTCTTACTATAAGAAACCTTACATATCCTTCTACTTTTTCAGCCTTTTGACTTTGTGTTATTATTTATTGTTGCCTCATGGAGTCATTGGCTTCTCTTTGGCTTATTCTAATTTTCAGGAAGTTTGTCCTTTGGGCAAAGTTTTGTACCTTTTGTGGCAAGCTGTTAATTCCCTTTCCAATTCATTCTTCCATAGTTCTCATTTCTTTTCCATTTTTTCCCCTTAAGTGTTCTTATTTCATTTCTAAAAAACATTTTAAACTATTTTTATAAATTCTTACTTCATCTCTTCTGGGAATTCTAGTTGAATTTTTGCCCACTCCGTGTTTTTCTTTGAAGCTTTGCTTGTAGATGTTTTAGACTCACTGTATTTTTCTGTGTTTGTGTCTTGAGCATCTATGCCTCCGTTATAACTCTTTATTATGTGATTTCCTTTCTGTTTGCCCATTATTCCAGACTATTTCCTGACTTTGGACTTAATGTTAGGGCTGGATTTTGCCACACTTCTGGAGAATAAGTCTAAGCTGGTTTTGATACTGCTTTCTTGGAGTACTGAGTGTTGTGTTTGTTCCAGGATCTCAGGGGTAGGCTGGGTACTTACAAGCTTTCAGTGCTCCAGAGTAGTCTGATCCAGGGCAAACTCTGTTTGCTGCTCCCCTAGTCTGAGCTTTGTAAGTCCCTGACCTGGGATTCAGTAAAAGCAGCAGTAGCTCCCACCAACCAACTAGAAGTTTACTGATTCAGAAGGACAGAGAACTACAGATTCCCCCTTTCCTCTGCAGGCTGGACTAAATGCTAGAACTGAGATTCCATTCTGCTCCTGAGATCTGAACCAAACCAATCCTGCTTGCTTCTGAATTTTCTTCTTTCTTGGTACACTGCCCAAGGGTTCATTACCCTGGAACACCACCCTCAGTGCAGGTCCTCTTCTAATACACCCTAGATCCGTGACCTGGAACAAAGCTGCCAGTTAGCACCTGCCACTATCACGGTTCCCTGGTATGAGTCTAGGGGTGCCTCAATATGGGTCTGAGACCTCCTCTTGCCCTCACGTGCACAATTTCTGTGAATACTAAAGTGTTCTGACCACAGTGTGCTCCTGCCCTGACCCTATTCCCAGGGTCAATAAACCTCTCTGTCTTTCTCCCTATGCCACCCTGGGCTAGATAAAGGACTCACTGTGACTTTTTCTAGATTTCACCATCAGGCTTTTGTCTGGTACATTTTCTTCGTTTGTGTGGCCCACACTGAACTGCGCTCCTCTACCAGCCCGGTGCAACAGATCTTTCCAATCAACCATCCAGGTTGTCTTGGGCTGGAATTTTGTTTCACTCTGTCTTGTTGTGGGTTCTGCTGCTGTAGAATTTGTTTCGAGCCATTTTTCACAGGTATTTGGAGGGGTTTGGGGGAGAGCTCAGGCAAGTCACTGCTTTTACTCTGCCATCTTGGCTCCACCCCTCCATGTTCCCCCTGCCTGGCAGGGGCATTTTCTAAGTGTGTTTGGAGGAGTTTTGCGAACAGGAGCTCAGCAACAGTACGTCTTTCCTACTCCATCATCTTGGCTCAACCCTTCACAATTATAATAATCATACTTGGTCTGAAGTAAAGAGAATACATATCCTTTTATTTACGGTGCTGGAAAGAACACAGGTATGGATTATTACATATACTGTCAGATTCAGCTGAAGTATCGGTTAATTTGGCTGAACTGATTTGGGTTTTTTCCTCTTCGTTTTTTATTCTTTGTCAAGATGGATGGTTCTCTGGAGAGGGAGAAGTTGGAAACAGTTGGAAAGGAAGGTGATATATAAAAACAAAAGATACCAATAAAAAACTCTAAGGAAGATATTTTCTGAGTTGAAAGGGATTGAATGAAAAATATTTATTAATCACTTCCTGTGTGCCAAGTTCTGGAGATACAAATAGAAAGAGATAGTACCTGCTCTGAAAAAACTCGATTCTTATTGGGGAAAAAACATAAAAACTTCACCTGCAAGGTACATAGAAAAGCCCATAAGTCTTTTTTTCTTTTAGCAGTTTTAAGTTTTTTAATAGTATTTTTTTCCAATTACATGTAAAGATCGTTTTCAACATTCATTTTTGTAAGACTTCGAATTCCAAATTTTTTCCCTTCCTCCCTCCCCAAGACAACAAGCAATCTGATATAGGTTGTTCACGTACAATCATATTAAACACATTTCTACTTCAATCATTTTGTGAAAGAAGAATCAGAACAAAAGAGGAAAACCATGAGAAAGAAAAAACAAAAAAGTGAAAATAGTGTGCTTCGATCTGCATTCAGACTCCATAGCTCTTTCTCTGGATGTGGATAGCATTTTTCATCATGAGTTTTTTGGAACTGTCTTGGATCATTGTATTGCTGAGAAGAGCTAAGTCTATCAAGGTTGATCATCTCACAATGTTGCTGTTTCTCCATACAACATTCTTTTGGTTTTTTTCACTTCATTCAGCATCAGTTCATGTAAGTCTTTCCAGGTTTTTCTGAAAACTACCTGCTTATTATTTCTTATAGCATGATAGTATTCCATTACATTTACAGAACACAACTTGTTCGGTCATTCCCCAAATGATGGGCATCCCCACACTTTCCAATTCTTTCCCACCATAAAAAGAACTGTTATAAATATTTTTGTACATGTGGGTCCTTTTCCCTTTTTTGTGATTTCTTTGGGATGTAGACCTAGTAGTGGTATTGACGGATCAAAGAGTATGCACAGTTTGATAGCCCTTTGGGTATAGTTCCGAATTACTCTCCAGAATGGTTGGATTAGTTCACAACTCCACCAACAACTCCTCCAGTTTTCAATTTCCAATGAGTTCCAATTTTCTCACATTTTCTCCAACATTTATCATTTTCCTTTTCTGTCATATTAGCCAATCTGATAAGTGTAAAGTGGTACCTCAAAGTTGTTTTAATTTGCATTTCTCTAATTGATAGTGATTTAGAACATTTTTTCATATGACTATAGATAGCTTTAAGTTCTTCATCTGAAAACTGCCTGCTCATATTCTTTGATCATTTATCAATTGGGGAATGACTTATATTCTTATAAATTTGATTCAGTTTTCTATATATTTGAGAAATGAGGTGAAAGGCCCATAAGTCTTAAGAGTACGTTGGAAGGGAACAGTAGGGATGGTGAGGATGGAAACTCCCAGTGGTCTCCAGGTTATATCAGTACATAAGCTGACAGTGCTGGGGGTCTGGAGGGCATAGAGGTAGAACAGATAATAAGGCCTAGAGGATTTTGGAATGCAAAGATGGAGAAGATGGTAAAGCTTGAATAGACTTGGTAACTCCTATCTCTTTCGAGCTACGCAAGCAGCCAGGCAGACTAGATGGGTCCTGGGCCCTGGCCAGGGGAGACATTGAGTGGGGAAGTCAGAGAAGGAAAGGTGACTTGAGGGGTAGTGGATCTCATCACCTCTGTGCCAGATAGGTTATAGGAAGTCTTGGACTAGAAAAAGGAGGAAAATGGAATGCAATATTAAATATAGAAGTGACTCTAGAACACAAAACATCCACTGTTAGATTTAACACCAAAAAAATTGAGCTTAAAAGATACCTTGTAACATAAAATATGGACTCTCCTCACTTGAAGACCCCCAATAATTATCTCAGTCTTGAAGCATTCTGTGTATCAGCACTCACTTCACAACACAGCTCATGAGCCCCAACCAATACGTTTACTTCTACGAGCCAGATAAAGAACATAGTTTAAAATAAAAACTTCAGTGAAATATCATAGCAAATAAAGTAACAAAAAAACCCAACACGTCCCATGCGTATATTTAAACAACACATAGGACCAGAGCACACACATAGAAAGTCATATATGTAGGAACATTTGTGGCCAGGGCATATGTTTGGTTGGGGCAACTCATACTTCAGATGCTGTAGCTGGTAATAAAATTGTGCATCCTTCTGCTGTCCATTGAGCATCATGTCTTCTCTGCTGGGTATTGCAGTTCAACTTCATGATGGACATTGAATTGCTTCTGCTGGGCATCTTCCTTCACCTCATGTCTGTTAAGCTGTTCTCTACTACTGTTCACTGAGCTTCAGTTTTGGGGTGCCATCAACTGCATCCTCTAAGATGCAATGGCTAGAAAGCCTCTCCTTGCAAGGGCAGAATTTCTAAGTCAATAGTTGGAGGCCATAAGTCATTATATTTAGTCAAGAAGCCAACTAAAGCCAATAGAATGTGCCCCCAGCCAAGATTATGCCTATTTTTTTAAATATTCTTTTTTCCTAGTGCAAATTCCTAGCCCTTGGTACCAGACAGCTATCTAACTTGGAGTTAGAAATTTCCTTCTAATTCTTGCTTTAGTTCTTATTGGGATCTTTTGCCCCCCAAACTCATTTTGAGGTTAACCCTCAACAATCCTATTAGAATATGTAAGCTAAGACAAGAAAGACTACCTCTGTTCCAAGATCTTCTTTAATTGGCATGCAAATGAAGTTAGGGCAAAACAAAAACCGGGACCAAATTCCTTTGTTATTGTTCACCTCTGCCAGCAACAAGAACAAAACTGGCCCTCTTTTGTTTACCTCTGCCTAGCACAGAAATGTTCTTTCTGTAAATAATTAAACCACAAAACATTAGTGCTTTCAGTGGGCATCAGTTTGTCGGTCTCCCAGCAGGGCTTTGAGGGAAAATGGCATGTATTGAAATTAGTTTTGCTGGAGGAAGGAGGAAGGACTAGAAGAGCCTGCTCTCGGTAGGTAGATCCAGGTAAAGTCGTATGTGGTGCTGGGGAGTTGGGGAGAAGACCTGTTCAGCTAAGTGAAAGGGTAGACAATCTGAGGGAATAGAGCAGAAGAAAATCGGAGAGAGGCTGAAGAAATATAGATGTCCCAGGGTCCTATTTGGACTCCCCTTCATAAGCTCTTTTTTTAGCGCAGGAGGTATCATCCCTACCTGGGAAAACTGCTCCCTCCCTCAGTTTCCTATGGGCTGCCAAACATCCTCATAAAAAGGTAGAACATGTTTCTGTTCATCACCAGGCAGGGGTGAAGTTTAGGTCTTCAGTCTTCAGGGGATTGATAGGTGGGGCCCATTTGCACCCAAACTCTTAACCTGGGCTCCTTGCCCAGAGGACATCCCAGCAATTCTTCCTGAGGTGACCCAAATTGCACAAAACACCTGTTGGGGAAAGATGAGAAGAGCAGGGTAGAGACACACCTGGGGGATTCAGAGCCTTCCCTCCCATGGGCCACTCACCCCTTATTAAGATTTCACAAACTTGCACAATGTCCCTCAGGGAGGGCCATTATGGTGGATTTGTTGGGGGCAGAGGGCAGGGGGCTGGAAATCATTACTGGGGAATCCAGAATCCTGGGAAGACAAAGACAGATGGAAACAAGGAATATGGAGAGCACAGTTCACCCTGATGCTTCAGTGTTGAGCTTCCCTGACTTTCTCACCCTTTGTCAGTCTCAGAATCTTGGAAGCCTCATCCACTCTCTCGAGCATCTAACGTGTGTGTGTAAGTGTGTGTGCGTAAATGTGTGTGTGTGTGTGTGTGTGTGAGAGAGAGAGAGAGAGAGAGAGAGAGAGAGAGAGAGAGACAGAGACAGAGAGACAGAGACAGAGACAGACAGACAGAGAGAGACAAGACACAGACAGAGAGAGACAAGACAGAGACAGAGACAGAAAGAGAGGAGAATAAGTATGATACAGTTGAAAGGCTGCTAGATGTAGAATCAGAAAGACTTGGATTTAAATCTCTTTGACACTTTGCCCCTGGGCACATCATTTCACCTATAAGCCTGCCAACTCTCTAAGACTTAACTGCTACTAACTTACAGACTGGTTGTGATCTGCTGGGTAGCTGGAATTCTCACACTGATAAAATCAGCTAAATTAATATTTTTAAAAAGTTAATTTTTTAAAACTTTTAGTTTCTTTATATATTAACATGTCCATCTATTCATCTCTCTATCTATCCATCGGCTCACAGGTCTGGAGCTAGAAAGGACCTGAGTCTAACTAGAACATCCCCCTTGTTTTATAGATGAGGAAACTGAGGCCCAGACAGTTGAAGTCACTTACACAAAGTCACACAAGTAGTAAATGTAAGGTGTGGTATTTGAACCCAGGTCTTATGACTCTAGAACCAATGCTCTGTTCCTTGTGCCATAGGTTCTACCTTGAAGCCTGACCCTCAGCTGACAATACCATGGGGCCTATATCTGTATGTAAGATATAAATTAATTTAAAAGCATTACTGAATTCATAGTAGCTCTCATGTATTTTTTAAAAGTTTTATTGATATCATCTGTTTTTATATCACAGTGATTCCTGGATATACCCCAATCCCAATCCATTCAGTATTCCCTATAAGCAAAACCTACTCTACAGTGATTCTGATACCATCAGTTACATTCCGTAACTATCATTCCCTACCTCTCCAGTAAAAGGAGGGATGCACATTTCCACATACTTTTCTAGGGTCAACACCAGACCTAACAATTGCAATAATCTTTTCATTTGTATTAGTGGAGGTATCCTATATTTTGTTTTCTGGGGTCTACTTTATCTTGTATCCACTCACACAAATTTTCCAATGTTTGTTCTTTCTAATGTTCATTCCAATCATATAACCACAATTTGTACATCCCATTATGAATTTTCTCAATCAATAGATATTAATAGTACACGCATTATTGTGTGGCTATGTGCATATTTTTTAACTTTAACTCATGCTTGAAATGCTAGAGAACGACTACATGGCAACTTTGATGGAATTCACTTAGATGAATTATAAAGCCCTTTCTACCTCAAACATTCTGTATTCTATTTTCCAAAGTTACTTTTATCTCTGCCACCCTTATTTTTAAAAAAATTTTAAAAGTTATTCATATCAATGGTTAGTATTTACATAGCACTTGAATATTGCAAAGCACTTTACATATCTTTTGATCCTCAAGACAGCCCTATGAAGTAGGTGTTACTATTATACCCATTTTATAGATGAGGATACTGAGGCTGAGAGAAGTTAAATGGCCTCTGTGCTGGGTCACATAACTAATAAAGGCAAAATTTGAACTCAGGTCTTTCTGATTCCAAGTATAACACTGCCCACTAACTTCCTCTTATCTCCATCATTTTTTCCCCTAAGGTTTGTTCTAGCTTGAATTTAATGAGGATGACAATGAGAACGATGAGAACAATGTATATACTAGGCCCTGAGAATACAAAGACAAAAAATAAACATTCCCTGCCCTCAAGGAGCTTACAGTCCGCTCTGAACATTCTCCATGTCCTAAGGTCCCTTTCAGTTCTACCCTTCTGTTCTATGTTCCACAGTCTATTCTAGCTCTAATATTTTATGTTTTGAGCTGTCTTTCCACTCTGATGTTCTGGATTCTATGTTCTGAGGACCATCTCAACTCTGACATTCTAGGATTCTATTTGGAATCATGAGTTTGTCACCAAACATTACAATAGGAAAATACAAGGTTTTTTTGTTTGTTTTTTTTCCCCCTAGGGAAATTAGAGGAATGTTTGAATTCATAGAGTCTGATCTTTATGTTGAATAAACAAGTCTCATCACTCCAATTCCTCTCACACCCAGGACTCTTGAAACCAAGATGCCTCTTGTAAGGGGCTCTCTCAGGGGATAAAGATTTGTGGGTACCACCAAATGTGGTACCTATGTGTCTATTGCTGCTTAGCAAAACAATGAGACCTCTAAACAGAGAGAGATCACGATGACTGGAGTGATCACTGAAGGTTTCTTGAAGGAGGTCAGGCTGGAACTGGATCCTGAGAGAAATTGAGGCTAAAAGCCAAAGAGGACTCCAGCAGCCCTGAGAGAGGACCACACCATTTGGTGTGGGTCTGTCTGGTTCTGGAATGGACACAACAGGGACTTAACATGGAAAAAAAATAATTTAAAAAGTCCAAGACCCCCACAGGGTAAAAATCAGAAGCAGCTGACGCATAATTACATTCAGGCACCAGGCCAAGGATTCATCCTGTCCCACCTCCAGACCTGTCTGGTTCTGCCTGGAGGCCTCCTGCCCACCTCCTGCTTTGTCTCCCCACCTGAAGACTAACTCCCTCATTTGTGCACATCCTCAGAGTTTCCATGACAACAAGCCATCCACTTACTGCAACTCTTCTGGCTCAGTCAGGGAGCTCCGTCTCAGGACAGTTCAGGCCCCCTGCTTACCTCTATGTCTCTCTGGGCCAGAAGAGCTTGGCACTCCAATACATGGTTACCTACAAGCCATTTGGAGACATGGGCTCATCTGAGCTGAGACCAAGGCCATGACTTTATCTGAGAATGGTGTCAGGCCTCAGTCCCACTGGAACCCCAAGGCCAACCTCATTATCTTTTCCCCTAAACCTGTTCATACTCCTGACAGTAGCACCATCATCCATCCTGTGTCGTAGATTTGGGGGAGCTGAGGGTCAGAATAGAAGAGAAATGAGCGACTTGTCTACCGCTGCCCATACCAAGGATCACTGGCCACAAAAATACTGCTTTTGGCTACATGGCTTGGTCAAAAGACACGTTTTATGGGGAATGTGACCTTGGCTCTGGGTGAGGGGATATTAGCTCAGTGGGCTAGATGAGCCCAGTGCCAGAGATCATGTGCATAAAATAACTGTTTTTAGAGCAGAAAACCTGGGGTTGAATTCTATTTCCATCATGTACCAGGTGATCAAACTCAGGAGAGGGACCTGAAAAGACTAGTCAAATGGCAGCTCATGTTGTTTGTTGTTGTTATTTAAGAGATCTGGGGTTTCTAGTGGACCACATATTCAACAAGAGTCCACAGTTTTCATGTCATGGAAGCCAACAAGGTGAACACCATCTTAGATAACCCTGATACCAGCCTGCTGCCTAGAATTAGGAAGGCAAAAGTTCCACCCTCCTCTGCTTTGTTCAAACACCATATAGAGGATTCTTCTTAGTTCTGGGGCAACATTTTAGGAAGGACTTAATCTCTCTAGGCTTCAATTTTCTCACCTGTGAAAAGAGGGGACCAGACTAGATGGCTTCTGAGAGCTTGTCCAACTCTAGACTTAAGATCTATGACATTGGCCAACTAGTAGAATATAAGCTCCTGGAGGGCAGGTCAGTTTTTTGGTTTTGTCTTTGTATCCCCATCACCTAGCCTGGTGCCCTGCATGTAGTAGGTGATTAATAAATGCTTATTGGATTGGATTGGAACCTGAGCACTTTCTAGAAGAGGATGACCACATGGTGAGGGAAGCAGAGATGAGGCCATTCACAGGTGGTTGAAGGACTTTGGGATGCATAACCTGAAAAGAAGACTCTGACAGTAATGAGAAGCAAGGGTGGAAGGACAAGATCATTATCTTCAAATATCATAAAGGTTGCCATAGACAGAGGAGACTTGGTCTGGGTGACCCCCTAGAGAACAAATTGGGACCAATGGGAAGAAATTACAGGAAGATAGATTGTGGCCCAGTCTAAGGACACACACAACTACCTAATAATCAGAGAAATTCTACTAATCTTCTAATTATTATTATTAACATTAACCCAAATATTATTATTATTAACCCAAATAGATTGGGTTGCCCCATGATGGAGTGAGCATCCCGTCTCTGGAGGTGTTCAGACAGATGCTGGGTGATCCTCTTCCTGGGAGGCTCCTGAGAAAGTGCTCTCAGCTTTAATCTCTCTCCAGAGCCCCAGTCCCAGCTGCTTGTGGGAGCTCCAGACATCACTTCCTGGCAGTGCCAGAGGTATCTCAGATTCAATGCGCCCCAAACAAAGCTCCTTATCTTTTCCCCTAAATGTGCCCTTCCTCCTAACTTCCTTATTTCTGTCAAAGGCACCAAGCATCCTTCTTGTTGCCTAGGTTTGCAACTCCCATAAGTCTTGGCTCTTCACCTACCCTTTTGGATTCTGTCTCTGTAACTAACATCTCTCAAATATGCCCCCTTTTCTCAACACGAATGACCATCAGCCACGTTCAAGCCCTCACCTCTTGACTGGACTAATGCTAGCCTCCAAATTGGTTTCCTTCCAGTCTCTCCCTTCACCAACTCATTTTCCAGATTGCCAAAATAGTCTTCCTAAGGCGCAGGTCTGGCTGTATCCCTCCTTTGCTCAGGAAGTGTCAGTGATTATTGTTTTCGGGATAAAATACAAAATCCTTTGCTGGATGTTGACAGACCTACATAGTCTCATTGCAACCTACCTTTCCAGACTGATTCCATGTCTTTCATCCTAGGACACACATGTTCCAAATAGGCCTGTTTGCTGTTCCCCATACATGACATTCCATTTTGTGTCTGTCCTTTTGTCCAGGCTGTCTCCCACGCCTGAAATGTGCTCTCTCCTCACCTCTGCCTCTTGGAGCTTCCTTCAAGGTCAAGTTCAGGCACCACCTCATATAAGAGGACTTTGCTAATTCTTCCATTTGTTAGAGTTCTCCCACTGAAATTGCTTTATATTATATGGAGAAAGAAGGGATTCTTGCTAACCCCACCCCACCCAGCCCAGAAAGTGAAGAACCACTCTGACCAGTATAATCTTGCTATTGTCTCTGAATGTGCAGCACCTAGAGTAGATTTCTTGCACATAGTGGGTGCTTTGCATATAGTTTTGCCTACTATATGCTAGTCGAATTGAACTGAATTTATTATAGACATGCTAACACATCTTGGGGCAGCTAGGCAGCAAAGCAGATAAAATGTTGGGCCTAGAGTCAGGAAGACCCATTTTCCTGAGTTCAAATCTGGCCTCAAACACTTACCAGCTGTGTGACCCTGGGTAAGTCACTTAACTCTGCCTCAGTTCCCTTAGCAGTAAAATGAGCTGGAGGAGGAAATGGCAAACCACTCCAGTATCTTTGCCAAGAAAACCCCAAATGGGGTCACTAAGAATCAGACACGAATGAATAGCAACAGTTCACCTGTTCCATCCTTCATCTATTTGTTGTCCTGCTAGTTCACCTCTAAATGTTTTAGATTGATTAATTAATTAATTAAGTCTCCTACCATGCTTTCTGCAAATCCATTTTCCCTCCATTATTCCTTGATATTTTATGATGTGATACTATTTTTAATCTTTCATCATCATCCTTCATTGAGCTTCCCAAATAAGTTTGTATTCTAATCTAAATCCGTATGGCTCTTTTCTGCCTTGCTTTTCTGTTTGCCAAGGACATGAAGTATTTGCTTGCTGAAGTAGTTATGGGCCTCTTTTTGCCTCCTTATTGTGGTGACTGAATGATATAAATTAAGTTTACAAAGGACATAGTGATGAGTGTCTATAGAAGTCCGTACCTTTATCTCTTTCCCACTCTTCTGCATCAATAGCTAGCTTTTGTAGTTTTATCCTTTTCTTTAGTTTAGTGTTGATTTGGGTATTTTGATTCATTCTAACAAGTAGATGGTTTGACTGCTCAAAGATGACTATTTAAGAAATGACTCATATTAGCAACCAGCCATTTCCTATTTGATAAGGTACAGTCAGTTTCTCCCAAAAGATTTTGAAGAATTACTTTTCATAGAAGCAAAAAACCAGGAGCAAAATAGATGCTCATAGGCTTGGGAATGGTTAAATAAACCATGGCATATAAATATAAATGGGATATCACTGTGGTGTAAGAAACTATAATTGAGAAGAATACAGAGAAACATAGGAAGGCACATATGAACTAATGCAGAATGAAGTATGAAGACCAGGAATACAGCATACACAGTATCAACAACATAAATTCCAAGAAAAAAAAATGAAAACTCAATAATGTGTAATTATAATGATAAAGTTAGATCCTGGAGAAAAGGCCAGAAAATACACCTCCCTCCCCCCTTTGTAGAAGTGAGGGATTACGGACATGCAATATTGCATATTCTGTCAAATATAGTTCATGTGTTGATCAGTGTTTCTTGTCTGCTTTTTGTTTTTCAAAACTTTGTTACCAAGGATGACTCACTGGGTGGGGCACATATATTTGGAAGTTGTGGTATATAAAAACAAATATATCAAACATTTAAAAAATATATAGTCAATTTCCTTCTTTTTGTGTGTGAGGTTATCTGGTGTTCAACATATCCAGCCCCTCCTGGTTCTTCTTAAAGATGCAATGAATGACATTTTAATGTGAGGTTTCTGAGTAATCCACAAGAGCCTTTGGCTTCTTTCACGTCTTAAACCTGAACTCTCTCTCTCTCTCTCTCTCTCTCTCTCCTCTCTCTCTCTCTCTCTCTCTCTCTCTGTCTCTCCCCCCATATATATGTGTGTGTGTATGTACATATACACACTATGCATGTATATGCATACACACATACATATGTGTGGATATATTTGTATATATTTGCCTCTCTCCCCAAGGCCCACCTTTGCACTGAAGTTACTAAGTGTTAAGGAACATGTTGACTTAGTTTGGAGGAGCTCATCCAGTACTCTGTAGGATTTCTCTCCCTCCTAATCTTCTGCAACGGATGTTGGCTCACGAGCTCCAGTCATCTTCCTCGTGGTCTTTTTGCTTAAGCTCATCATGAGAACTGCAAAGCTACACAGTAAGGTGACTAAGCATCCCATGAAATGATGTTTCTAGTTACCTTGGTGTGCAAAATGAAACCAGCTCCACCAGAGCTCCTTCATTTGCCTCTTCAAGGAAAACCTGTGAGCCATCCCTCCCTTTAGCTGCAACTTCCTCCTCTCTTCTGGTTTCATTTATCAGAAGAATGTCAATATTAACATGTTTCAGTTTCTCCAGAGCTCGGCTTCTTAACCTTCTTTCAAGTCCTGGATCCTGTGGCAGTTAGTCTAGTGAGGCCTACACACCTCTTCTCAGAAAATATCTTTGAATGCATAAAATAAAACCATAAGATTACAAAGGGAGCCAGTTATATTGAAATATAGTTATTAAAATATTTCTTAAGCAAAACAAGTTCAAGGACCCCAGGTTAAGAACTCTTGCTCTAAAAGCATGTAGACTTACTGGTCATTGAATATAGATCTGACACTTGGAGAAAAAATATACACAAACACACACACATATCAATGTTCTAAACCAGTGGTTCTCAAAGGATGTGCCACCACACAGTAATTATACATTAAATTTGGTTACACTTGCTGCAATTTGAGATGTTATGTTATTGTAGATAAAATAAAATTTAGAAGCCATTTTATTTAATATAATTTTTACTTACCCAGCATACAGAATATGGTATGTATTGTATTTGTAAAAGAAGTAAAACTTGCCTGTTACACTTATGCACTAATCTCAAACACATTAAACCTTGAACTTGCAAAGAACTCACAAAATGGTAGCCTTCACTGAAGGAATACTGTGTTTGTTTGAGGCTCCAGACTCTTTCTTGTATTGTCAACTTAAATATTTGATGGGTCATGATTCTTCACAAAAAAGAATATTGTGTATAATGAGAGGGAAAAAAGAAAAGAAATACTATCTAAAGATTAGTCTATGAGTCCATTTTTCTAAAACTCCTCTGCCCCCTTTTCCGCCATTCTTCTCTATCACTGAAGAGGTCAAAGTAGGGCCCTTCACACTGAGAGGCATTTAAAAGTTTTAGTTTTCCAGACCAAAGAATTCATCATTTAGTGATCTCATCATCTTTCTGAGACGCTCCATACTCCATGAGGCTGGTCCTCAGATTGTAGTCATAAACTACTACCAAAGTTATACTCATCTTAGTAGCATTAGCTCAAGTCCACTTTCCCAAGATGCCATCATGAATTATTCTCATCATGAAACTGCTCCAAGCCCTGCTCTGGGGAGTTTGTTTGGCCCTGACCAGAGCCAGAGCAATGTGGAGGGACCCATTCTAGCCTCTTGGAGGTTTGACTGTGCTTTGGTAGAGTTAAAAATGAGGTAGATGCTGACCAGAGGACCCGAGAATACTATAGTTCAGAGCTAGAAGGTATTTTAGTTGGACATCTGGTCCAATTCAGCATCATTAGAGCTAGCATTCATATAATGTTTTAAGGTTTGCAAAGTAATTTACATACATTATCTCATTTGATCCTCCAGTGATATAAATACTATTATTATTCCCATTTTATAGATTAGAAAACTGAGTCAGGCAGAGCTTAAGGGACTAGCCCAGAGTAACGCAGCTAATAAGCATCTGAGGCAAGATTTGAATTCAGATATTCTTGCCTCCAAACTGAATCTCAGAGAGGGAAAATAATTTGCCCAAGGTCACAGAACCGATAAGTGGCAGAGCTAGGATTCTACTCTTGGGTCCTTGGATTCCAAATTTAATGTTGAGCAGACACTTAGTGCCTCGTCCCACATAGAGTTCATGGGAGGTAATCTCAGATAAAAGGTGCTAGGAGGAATGGGCTCCTATAGAATATATGATTTGAGCTGAGTCTTGAAAAAAGATAGAGAAGATAAAAGGATGAAATGAATCAGTGTTATATGTAAGGAACTATAAGGATCAATGGATTAAGAATACATGGAGGAGAGTAAGGTGCAAGAAGATTAGAAAGGTAGGAAGGGGCTGGATTCTGAAGGACTTAAAGAGCCAAATGGAGGATTTTATATTTGATCTTAGAGGCAATTGGGAGATACTGGACATTCTTGAATATGAGGGATGAGATGGTCAGACCTGCACATTAGGAAAATCAGTTTGGCAGCTGAGTGGAGGATGGGATGGAGTGAGGAGAGATTTGTGCAGGAAGACCAACCAGGAGGGCTATTACAATAGTCCAGCTGTGAGGGAGGAGGGCCTGAACCACGGTGGTGGCCTAGTAGAGAGGAAGGCACATACATGAGAGATGTTACAAAGGTAAAAATGACAAGATTTGGTAAAAGATTAGTTATGTGGAATGATTACAAGGGAAGAGTTGGGTATGACATTGAAGCTGTGAGCCTTAATGGATGGGAGGATGGAGGTGCCCTCAGCAACAAAAGGGAATCTTAGAAGGAGGTGTGAAAGAAAGATAGAGAGTTCTGTTTTGGACAATGTTGAGTTTGAGATTACTACGAGACATCCTAATTATCAATGACCTTTTTTGTATATGTTTGACCCCTTAAATTTAATTTGTCTTTTTAATTAGCAAAAATATTTTTCTCTCTCCCCCACCTCCACCCCTCCAATGAAAAAGAAAAAGAAAACAAAACCTTTATAACAAATATGAAGAGTCAAGCAAAATAAATTCTTCCGTGGGCCATGTCCAAAAAAATTATGTCTCATTGTGCACCCTGAGTCCATCACTTCTCTGTCAAGAGCTGGGAAGCAGGCTTCATCATTAGTACACTGAAATCATTATTGGTCATTGTATTAATCAGAATTATTAAGCTTTTCAAAGCTGTTTGTCTTAACAGTGTTGTTGCTGCTGTTGTATGAATTGTCGTAGTTCTTCTCACTTGGTTTCAGTTCATACTAGTTTTCCTAGGTTTCTCTAAAACTCTCCTTTTTATCACGTCTTGGAGCACAAAAGAATTCCTTTACGTTTGTATATTGTATTTTATTCAGTCACTCCCCAGTGGATATTTCCCATATCATAGCTTCTCCTACTCCCCTTAACTTCTAGTTCTTTATTACAATAAAAATAGCTTCTGTAAATGTCTGTATACATCTTTTTTCTCTTTCTTTGATCTTTTTTGGGTTACAGGCCTAGTAGTAGTATTGCTGGGTCAAAGGGTATGCACAATTTAGTAACTTTTGGGACATGGTTCCAACTTGCCTTCCAGAATGGCAAGACCTATTAACAGCTACACTAATAGTATGTGTCTATTTCCGGCAGCCCTTCTAACATTTGTCATTTTCTATTTTTGTCAGTCTGTTGGTATAAGATAGAACCTCTAAGCTGATTTAATTTACATTGATCTAATTATTAGTGACTTAAAACCTTTTTCATATGGCACTAATAGCGTGGATTTCTTCCTTTGAAAAATGGCTATTTTTATTATTTGACCATTTATCAATTAGAAAATGACTTATTCTTGGGGCAGCTAGGTGGCGCAGTGGATAGAGCACTGGCCTTGAAGTCAGGCGGACCTGAGTTCAAATGTGACCTCAGACCAAACACTTGACACTTACTAGCTGTGTGACCCTGGGCAAGTCACTTAACCCTAACTGCCTAAAAAAAAAAATTACTTATTCTTATAAATTAGAATCAATTTCTTAGATATCTTAGAAATAAAAACCTTATCAAAGAAACCTGCAGCAAAAATGTTTTCCCCAATTTCCTACTTAGTTACATTCGTTTTGTTTGTGAAAAAACTGTTTTAATTTTATGTAATCAAAATTTTCCATTTTATCTTCTGTGATCTTTTCCATCCCTTGTTTAGTCAAAGTTCAACTCAGGGCCTGAGCTCTCTCTAGGAATCCTGGTATCCCTCCCTCCCCCACCCCCCACACTCCCAGGGGCTCACCATATTGATGCCAGATTGGCTTAAGCCCTTCTGCAGTTCAGAGCTCTCGTATCAAGAGATCCACCAACCTCACTCTCCTCAGCAGCCAGGATCAGGTTGCTGAATCATCATGCCTGGCTTTTTCTCCTCTTTAGAATTAGGAGATGAGCCTAGATGTTCTCTAAAGGCCCTTTTAATTTTAACATTCACTGTTCTATGTCCCAAGCTGCCCCTCAAACCAGGTCTGGACTTCTTTCTGTGACACATGACACATGTTCGAAGATCCCTTTCAAGACTATATTCTAAGGCCTGTTCCAGATCTAATGTTTATTCTACATGTTAAGACCTCTTTCAGTTCTAATATTCTATGTCCCAAGGTTGCTTCTATTTGGACATTCTGCATTCTAAGGTCTCTTCAAAACTAACATTCTAGGTTCTACGTCTAAAGCCCCTTCCATCTGTCACATTCTCTCTTCTAAGGTCTCTTCCTTCCTTCTATGTTCTAAAGCCTCTTTCAGCACTAACTTTCTATGTTCTAAATTTCCTCTTAGTTCTGACATCCCTAGGATCATAGATATCTAGAAAGGGGAGGAAACAGAGGACCTTGAGCCCAATACCTGCTAGAACCTCTTTTCCTTGAGTCAGTTACTGCTCTGGATTGGACTGGTTTTTTTTGTTTGTTTGTTTGTTTGCTTTTAGGTGAGGCAATCAGAGTTCAGTGACTTGCCCAGGGTCACACAGCTAGTAAGTGTCAAGTGTCTGAGGCCGGATTTGAACTCAGGTCCTCAGAGCTTTATCCACTGCACCACCTAGCTGCCCCTGGACTGGACTGTTTTAACAGCATCCTAACTAATGACCCTGTCTATTCCAGACAATCCTGAAGATATTGCTAAAGTCAACTTCCAAAGACTGAGCTCTAATCTCACCCCTCCCCTAGGTGCAAACTTTCAGCTGCTTCTTTTTGCTTAAAGGGATGCTTAAGAGGAGTCTGGGAGGTCTTCTTGGAGGTGATCATCCCTGGTTATTGTTTTAAAACAGGAAAGAGTCATTGCTGGGCCTTTTGAAGAGAGGCATTGTAGATACAGGGATGACTAGAAACTCCCAGGCAGGAGAAGGGATTCATGTACAGAAATGCTTGTGAATCCTCTACCAAACACACCCAGGCTCATGTCCAGTGTCAGGCTTGGAGTCTTCTCAAATCCAGACTAATGTAGAAAATTGGAAGAAGATTCAAGAGGGATGCTTGACTGATAACGAAGTTGGAGGATAAGACTTTTTCTGCTTCTGGAGAAAAGATGGGGGAAGCTAGGCGGTACAGTAAATAGAGCTCAGGCCTTGGAGTCACGAGGACCTGAGTTCAAATCCAGCCTCAGACACTTAACACTTACTAGCTGTGTGACCCTGGGCAAGTCACTTAACCCTAATTGCCTCATCAGAAAGTAAAAAAAAAAAAAAAAGATGACTTCAGAGTCATAGATGTAGGGTTGGAAGGGACCTTAGAGTTGGGTCTGGCCCAACTCTTATTTTATCGATGAGGAAACTGAGGCCTCTTCATTATCCATCCAAATAGGCCAGGCTCATGGATACTTCCTTGCTTTTGTTCACACTATTGCCCATCACCTCCGAAAATGCCCTCCCTACTCCTCTCTGCCTCTCCTAATGCTACTCCTTGCCTAATCTAGCTCAAGTCCCACATCCTCCAGGAAGCACCACAATCTCAGCCTCCCAGAATCTCACACTCTTCTGGGTACCTCCGGTACTTGGAGTCAGAGCCAAGAATTCTTGTGATTAATTACATTCTGGCTTGCATTGTTTGAAACTGTTCCCTGTGTGTGATCCTCATCTCCCTCACCAGACCATGAGCTCTTGCGGGGCTGAGGCCACCTGACTCCCCTTCTCCTCCTCTTCCTCCTCCTCCCTCCATCACTCTATAGATCAGAACAGGAGTGGGCACATCCAAGCTGAGGACCTTTTTCTACTCCAAATCCCCTCCTCCAATAACCCGGGGATTAGGAGAGCCTGAACACAGCCTGTGAAATAGGCGTGTGTGTGAATGTATTCCGTGTATCTGTGCTCTCTGTCACGTCTTCCCCATATGCATTTCTCTATGTGTGAGTTATAAGGCCCCTGACATCTCTAACATGCACATGTCCTCTGAATGTATAGTTGCTCTTCTACATCCATGGAGGATATTTTCACAGTCAGGGCTTTCTGAATACGAGATAGCTTGCTTTTGCAGATAGTGAGTTCCTCCTCACTAGAGATCTCTAGACAGAAATTGCATGACCCTTGGCTAGGAATGACATAGAAGGATTTCCTATGTGGAAAGGGGAGGAGGTTAAAAGACTGTAATCCCTGAAATCTTGGTCACGTATTGTCATTATCTGGGTCCTCAGTTTATCCTTCTCTTCTGGCTCTGAGACTGAACTATGCTCCTGTGGCTATCTACCCCCTGTGTGTTAGAGCAGTCCTCCTCTGTGGGCTACTCGGGCCTCTCGATAATGCTAGCATGCCTTCAAAAGGCTTTTTTTTTCAGTGAGGTCTTTTCCCACAGATTTAGAATGGTAGAAACAAGCCTAGTGGGCATAGAAAAGGGGAGGAAATAAAGCAGAGTGCTGTTCTGGAAAGAACCCTCAGCTGGGTGTCTGGAGGCCTGAGGGGAAAGCGTGTGTAGCTTCAAGCAAGTCACAGTCCTGCCTATAGCCTCAGTTTCCTCATCTGTAAAATGAGAAGATGTGGCTAGATGCCATTTAAAGTACCTGATAGGTCCGACATGGGGTGTTCTAATATTCTATTCTCATTGTTCTAGCTTATAAAGTCCCTTCTGGATTTAACATTCTAGATTGTTCTCCTTTCTCTCCCAGATCTAACCTTCTATGTTCTAATATTCTATTCTCTTTTTTCTAGTTTATAAAGTCCCTTCTTGATCTAACATTCTGTGTTGTTCTAAGTTTCCTCCCAACTCTAACATTATATTTCCAAATCCCTCCCAGCTCTGACACTTTATGTTCTAAGGGGCCTCCCAATTCTGACATTCTGTGTTCTAAGGTTCTTCCCAGTCCTGACTATTCTGTGTTCTAAGGTTCCTTCCAGCTCTGACATTCTGTATTCTAAGTTCCCTCCCATCTCTGACATTCTGTGTTTTAGGTGCTCTCCCACCTCTGACGTTCTCTGGCCTGGGGCCACTTCCAGCTCTGGCATTCTGTGTCTTAAGGGCCCTTCCTGTTCTGACATTTTGTGTTCTAAGGGCCCTTCCTGCTCTGATATTCTATATTCTAATGTCCCTTAAACTTTGAATGCTATGTTTTAAGGTTTTTTCCAGGTATTACATTTTATGTCCTACGGTATTTTCCATCTATCATTATTTTTAAAACCTTCTCTATCTCACCTAGGCTGGAAGTACAGGAGCTATTCATAGCTCTAGCCTACCACTGATCCACCTGGAAGCTTTGATGCGCTCTATCCCCTACCTGGGCCAGCTTTCCCTTCCCTAGTAATCGTATGGATGCCCGTCTGAATGCAGACAATGGATCAGGTTAGTCCACTGCAGCTTAGAAAGCCAGTCTCCCCCACTAACAGGGATTGTAAGTATGTCCACCACACCTAGTTCCCTTCCAGTTCTAACATTCTAATTTCCAAGATTCCTCCCAGCTCTGACCTTGTATGTTTTAAGGTCTTTAACTTGAGATCTCTAGCAGTTTCAACAGCCCGTGTTGCTCTAAAGTCCTTTCTAGCTCTGAGGCACATTCTCTGCCTGCATTGTAAGGTCTCTGGCTGCTCTAAAAATCTATGTTGTTCTAATGTCCCTCCTGGTTCTGATATTCTATGTTCTAGGGGCCTTCTCAGTTCTAATATATTATGAAAAAAGTCCCTCCCAGTTCTTAGATTCCAAGTTCTAATGTCTTTCCTAGCTCGGACACTCTTTGTTCTAAGGGCCTTCTCAGTTCTAATACATTATGATCTAAAGTTCTCTCCCAGCTCCAACATTCCATGTTCTAAGGTCCCTCCCAGCTCTGATACATTATGATCTAAAGTCCCTCCCAGTTCTAACATTCCATGTTCTGAAGTCCCTCCCAGCCCCAACATTCTCCTCTCTTTGTCCCTTCTAGATCTTCCATTTGATGCTGTGTTCTCAGGCCGCTCCCAGCTCTGACATTCTGGGCTCAGGGACCCTGCCAGCTCTAAACCTGCACAACCCATCCTCCCATGTGACCTTCATCCAACCACTTCCTCCCAGGACTCTCTGCCTCCTCCTCCTCTGTGGGAGGAAGGGAGGGGCAGAAGGAGGGGTCTGCCGGGTCCTTCCCAGCTCTGCTGCTCTGCTCCATGTTCTAAGGGCCTTTCAGCTCTGAGACTCAGAGATTCTCTCGTTAGACCCTTCCTCCCCCCAGCCCCAGCCCCTGCCGGCCTTCACCTGGGGCCAGGCCTCTCAAATTAATGACCCTGTAGCCCTCATTTCCTGTAGCTGGGGTTGGGACAGAAGGTCGACCTGCCACAGGCAGGAGGCTGGGACTAGCCACACAGCCTCCCATTGTTCCGAGGCTCTTATCTTCGGAAGTCTCATCTGCATCTGCCTGCCAGACCCCTGAGCTAGGACCCTGCACCTAAGGCCGCATGTCCCCTTCCTTTTCCTGAACTTAGAAATAGAATGAACAAGGGACAGAGGCTGGCTGGGACTCAGTCTGGAGCCAAGGTCAGGGCTATGTTTGGAGTTGGGGTCACAGCTCAGTCTGGGGATGGCAGCCTGCCGCAATGCATGCTGGGAACCTCAGCTCAGGCTGGGGATAGGATCAGGGCTCAGTCTGTGAGCCGAGCTGGGGCTGGTGCTGGGGTCAGGGATCAAGGTAGAACTGAGGTCAGTGGTCAGGCTAAGGTTGGGGTCAGGCCTCAGACTTTGACTGGAGCCAGTGCAAAGCCCACTATTGGACTTGGGACCCATTCTGGGGATTTAATAAGGGTTCAGACTGGAGCCAACATGAAGCAGTCTGGAAGCAGATTCAGGGCTCATTCAGAGGCCAGGTTCAGACCTCAGTCGGTGTATGAGGCTGGGGCTCTGTCTTTGGCTGAGGTTAGGGTCAGGGCCCAGTTTGGCAGTGGGGTCAGGGCCCAGTTTGGGAATGGGGTCAGAGCCCAGTTTGGGAATGGGGTCAGAGCCCAGTTTGGAAATAGGGTCAGGGCCCAGTTTGGGAATGGGGTCAGGACTCTGTGTAGGCCCAATGTCAAGACTCAGTCTGGTATCAGTATCAGTGATAAGGATGCGGGTAGGGCCAATTTTCACTCTGGTCACAAGGGCAGTGATCAATATGGGGTCAAGGTTCAGCTCAGAGCTCAGTCTCTGACTAGAACAAAGCCTCAATCTATTGTCCAGGTTCGGCCTAATGTTGGAGTCAGGGCTCAGTCTAATGTTGGGGTCAGACCTTGGTCCAGAGGAAAGATTCAGCCTAATGTTAAGGAAAGGGCTCAGTTTAATGTTGGGGATAAGGCCCCAGGACTCAGTCTGGGGCCAAAAGTCAATCTAATGTTAGGGCCAGGGCTCAGTCTAATGTTCAGATCAAGCCTCAGTCTAGGGTCAGGGTTCAATCTGGAGACAAGATTCAGTCTAATGTTGGGATAAAGGCTCAGTCTGTGGACAGGATTCAGTCTAAAGTTAGGACTGGGCCTTAGCCTGGGGCCAGGGCTCATTCTTTGACTAAAGTCAGTGCTCAGTCTGGGGTTCGTATTGGGGCTCCACCTGGGCCTGGAGTCAGGCCTCAGGTCCAGGTCAAGGCTCATTCTTTGACTGGGGTCAGTGCTCAGTTTAGGGTTTAGGCTGGGGTTCAGTCTGGGCCTAGTATCAAGTCTCAGTCTGGGGTCAGGGCTCATTCTTTGACTGAAGTTAGTCCTCATCTGGGGGTTCGTGTTGAGGATAAGTTTGTGACTGGCATCAGGGCTCAGTCTTTGACCAGGTCCAGAGCTCAGACTAAGCTCAGGGCTCAATCTGGGACTCAGGTTGGGGAGCAATCTGTGACTAAGATTCACGATCAATCTGGGGTCAAGGCTCTGTTTATGACTAGGAACAGTTTTCAATTTGAAAATGGACTGGGTGTTCTGTCTGTGACTGAGACCAAGAATCAGCCTGGGAAAGGACTTAGGGCTCAGTCTAGGCCCAAGGTCAAGGCTCAGTCTGAAGTCAAGACTCAACCTAGAACCCTGGCTAGGGCTCAGTCTGGAGAAGGAGTCAGTGCTCAGTCTAGAGCTAGGATTTGGGGCTCAGTCTGGGCCCAAGGTCAAGGCTCAGTCTGAAGTCAGGACTCAATCTAGAACCCTTGCTAGGGCTCAGTCTGGAGAAGGAGTCAGTGCTCAGTTTAGAGCTAGGATTGGGGCTCAGTCTGGGCCCAAGGTCAAGGCTCAGTTTGAAGTCAGGACTCAGCCTAGAACCCTGGATAGGGTTCAGCCTGGAGCTGGGGTCAGGGCTCAGTTAGGAGAAGGATGCAGGGCTCAGTCTTTAGTGAGGGTCAGGACTCAGTCTGGGCCCAAGGTCAAGGCTCAGTCTGAAGTCAAGACTCAACCTAGAACTCTGGCTAGGTCTCAGTCTGGAGAAGGAGTCAGTGCTCAGTTTAGAGCTAGGGTTGGAGCTCAGTCTGGGACCAGGGTCAAGCCTCAGTCTGAAGTCAAGACTCAACCTAGAACCCTGGATAGGATTCAGCCTGGAGCTGGGGTCAGGGCTCAGTCAGGAGAAGGATGCAGGGCTCAGTCTTTAGTGAGGGTCAGGACTCAGTCTGGGCCCAAGGTCAAGGCTCAGTCTGAAGTCTGGACTCAGCCTAGACCCCTGGCTAGGGCTCAGACTGGAGAAAGAGTCAGGGCTCAGTCTGGAGCTAGGGTTGGGGCTCAGTCTGGGCCCAAGGTCAAAGCTCAGTCTGAAGTCAAGTTTCACCCTCATTTTGACACCAGCCCCAGGGCTCATCCTGTAGCTGGAGCCAGAGCCGACACTGACTTCAGGGCACTTGGTCATTCTAAAGTTGGTGTCAGAGCTCAGTCCTCAATTGAGGTCAGTGCTCATTCTGGAGAGAGTGAAAGGACCGAGTATGGAGCCAGGGTAGGGGTTCGGTCTGGGCTCAGGGTGAAAGCCAAACCTGGGGTTAGGATCAGACCTCAGCCTGGTAAAGAGGTCAAAGATCAGTCTGAAGACAAGTCTAGGGCTCAGTCTGGCTTCAGAACCAGTGATGAGTTTGAGGTTGGGGTCAGAGTGCAGTCTGGTTCTAGGGTCTGAGCTCAGACTGCAGCTGGGGTGAGAGGTCAGACTACAGGCAGTTTTCAACCTGAAGATATTCACCTCGGAGCCAGTTCGAGCACTCAGTCTGGGGTCAGTGACAGGGTTTGGTCTGCAACTGGTTTCAGAGCTCAGCTCGGGGCTGGAGTCAGGGTTCAACCTGGAGAAAAGCTCAGGGCTCAGTCTGGGACTGAAGTCAGGATTCAGTCTAGAGCCACTTCCAAGGCTCAGCCTGGAGATGGAGCCAAGGCTTACTCTGGCTTCAGGGCCAGCGGTCAGTCTCATGTTGGGGTCAGGGTTCCATTGGAAGGTGGAGTCAGAGCTCTGTCTGGGTCCAGGGTCAGAACTCAATCTGATGTCAACTTTAGGGCTCAGTCTGAAGTTGGGACCAAGCCTCAGCCTGGTTCCAGAGTCGAGGCTCAATATGGAACCAGGATTCAGCCTGGGACCAGGCCTGGGGCTCATCCTGGCTTTGGTGGTCAGTCTGAAATTGGGGTCAGGATCCATTACGGGCCTAGGGTCAAGGCTCACTCAGGGATGGGGGTTAGAACTTAGACTAAGACACAGAACACGCAAGTGGCAGAACCACGGTCTCCTAACTTCTCATTTACTGTTTTTTTCTACCACACCACACCGCTTTATCGTCTGCTAGTCCTGCTTCCTAGGAATCAGGGTGGATAGCTTCATTCATCCAATCAGTCATTCAAGTTATTTACTAAGAGTGTGCAGAAATTCAGAAACAAAGGTGGGGGGGCCTCTGACTATATGGAGCTTATAGTCTACTAGTCTGTGAAGAAGCCAAGACACAAAAACACATAAGTATATCAGAAAAATGTAAACAAAATTAGCCCTTCAATAAGCATTTATTAAGGCTTACTATATGCCGGGCCCTGTACTAGGCACCAAGGACTCAAAGAAAGGCAAAGCAAAAAACCAGCCCCTTCTCTCAGAGAGTTCACATTCTGATGAGTGGGAATCATGGAGTGCTTCATGGAAGAGTTGGCAAATTAATTGCTGTCTCACAACCCTTTGAACCTGCTTTTCCATATGGATGTAGAATACACATGAGACTATTCCCTGTGTTTCTTTCCTCTATCCCTAATTCTAACTAGGAGTAGCTGCTTGCCTCCCAAAGAGTCCCATCCTATCAAATTCAACAACTACTTCCTCCATCTTGGTCAGATTTATGGCCTAGAATGACAGTTCCCATAGTTACATTCTTGGTTCAAATTAGCATTAAGGCAAGTTGAGAATGTGTCAACTGCCCTGTTAGAATCAGAGAGAGCCAGCAGATTTCCCAGTCAGTGATCGCCCATCTCTGTTATTCCAAACTTCCATCCTACTTCTGGGGTAAGGAAAGAGTGAAAAGAAGCTCACTTCCTGCCTCTGCTCCTTACTATGCATTTGGTGTCCAAATTCACATTACTTAAGCACTCAGAGGTCTCATTTTTATCATATGTAAAATGAAAGGGGTTAGGTGTGCTGGTAGCTCCCCGTATGCCTTACTACCAAAGGGGCTGAGGCTGGTAGGTTGCTCGAGCTCGGGAGTTCTGAACTACATCGATAAAGTGTCCAAGCAAGTCTAGCACCACTATGGTGGGCTCTGAGAGCTGGAGGTCACCAAGCTGCCTAAGGAGGGGCAAACTGACCCATATTGGAAATGGAGCATCTATGCTATTCAGTACTAGGATCAGGCCTGTGAGTGGTTGCTACTCTTTGAGCTTGGGCAAGACAGAGAGACCCAATCTCAGTCAATAGATTAAACAAATTGTAAGAAAAGTCCAAACCAAAGACAGGAAACAATGAGTACATTTTAATGAGGGTCCACCAAGGGAGAAGTAAAAGTGATGTATGTGATGAGTGAATGAATGAATGAATGAATGAATAGATAAATGAATTAAAATAAAATAAAGGGATTAGATTAATCAACCCTCCACCTACCCAAGGGTCTCTTCTAGCTCTAATTCTATGGTCCTCAGTTTACCCAATTCCTTGTTTATTTATTTTCTCCTGTTCTAGCAGTTTGTGCTACAATCCCATGATCACATACATCACTTTTACTTCTCCCTTGGTGGACCCTCATTAAAATGTACTCATTGTTTCCTGTCTTTGGTTTGGACTTTTCTTACAAGAACATATCTTCTTGGCATACAATAGCATTGTGTGCTGACCCCCCCTCCCATCACACCCCACCCTTACTCCAACATCTTCACTTCTTCCTCCTTTAGCTTTCTTTTTTTCCCTTTCAAATAAGTTATTTCTTCCAGAACCCCATTCTAGACACGAGTTTCATCCCACCAATTCTGAGTGATGCCTAAGAGGCCAAATTTGCCTCCTTGCAAATCTCCAGCTCACCCTATTTATTACTCATATTTCAGGAATTTATGTAAAGACATCCAAAGCCATAGGTTTTATGGCCGGCTTTTTTCTTAGATAATATCTCTAGTTAATTATTGGTCCTCTTTTCTGCTATTCTTTCACCTACTTCACAGGGTTGTGGTAAGGATGGAAAAAGATAACATATGTAAAGCATTTTGTAAATCTCAAAATGCTATAAAATGCTAGCTATCATTTATATCCCCAAGGCAGCTAGATGGCTCAGTGATCAAACACTGGGCCCAGAGTCAGGAAGAACTGAGTTCAAATCCAGCCTTAGATACTTATTAGCTGTGTGATCCCGAGCAGGTCAATTTTCTCATCTGTAGAATGGTAATAATAATGGCACTTACCTGCCAGAGTTAATATGAGGAGAAAAATAAAACTTGTAAAGCATTTTACAAACCTCAGAGTACTATATAAATGCTATAGCAGTGCTATTACCTACAGGCAATTTTCTCTTTTTCTGACCCTTTAAATCATTCAAGATCAGATTTGCAAGACTCCAGGAAACTATATTTTATTAATCCTTATTAGTTATTCTCTGTTCTAATTCCAGAGCCTGTCATGGTCAGTCAATCAGCAAACAAATATTTATTAAGTTCTTCGTATGTGCCAGGCACTGTGCTAGGGGTTGGGAATACAGAGAAAGGCCAAAAATAAAAAATAAGTTAAATTAAAATTTTAAAGCCCCATCCATTCCAGTAGGAGAGAAAACATTAAAAAAAGAAAAAAAAGAAAAAGAAAACTTGTGCATACAAAACATACACAGTATAAAGGAAAATTTGTTTGTCCTTCATTCTTGAAGAGGACCATGACATCAAAGAGGTGATGCCATGACATGCAAGTGAATTGGATTTAAGTGAGGCGAGGGCTGTTCAAAGGCACCAGCCTCACTTTCTCCTCTGGAGTCATCTGGGTCCAGTGGCCAGATCCAGATCAGGACAACTGAAGATGGCCTGCAAAAAAGAGTAATCTCATAGAGAAGGTGCAGCGGTGGTGGGGGAGAGGTGCAAAACTAGATGGGATTATCCAACTGTCCCTCTCAGACACTATCTTCTTGGCCAGCTGCTGACTTCTCAAATTCTTTTTCTCTTCTGAATCCTCTACTTATAATCAGCAGGAGTGATGAAAACACCACCTATGTCCCTAAGATCTTCAGTTTCTTCTCCAGAGCTTCATGATCCCTTTCTGCGTTCCTTCCGAATGTTATCACAGGTCACACATAAATCGACAGGGATGGAGGTACTGTGACCTTAATCTTTACAAGACTCAAAAGATTCTTTGTCACATTGTGGGGACCCTGCCTTCTGAGTCTCCCCCCTCCCCCTCAAGATAGAAAAGAGGAAGGTCTTTTTATTGTTGGTCAGGTCCATGACAACGATATATTCCAGGCTGACCCCTAGAATGCTGTCCCTCCTCACATCTGCCTCTTGGGATACACAGCACTTACAATTATTAACTCATCCCTCATTTCTATGAAAGCTCAGCTCAAATGATATGTCCTACCTAAAGTCTTCCTGATCTATACAGCTGCCAGTACCTCCCCTACCCGAAATAATACCCTCTGTTTTTTACATATTTGTGTATCCCTGTGAATGTAAGCTCCTTGAAGGAGGAACTGTTCGATTTTTCCCAGCATCTAGCATTTGCCAGGGCACATTTTATAAATACTTACTGATTGGCTGCATGATCTCTGAGATCTCCTTCTAAATCTAGAATAGAAGAGGCTTTGTATCCCTAGTGTCTAACACAGTGCCTGGCACAGAGGAAACAATAAATGCTTGTTTTTTTGATTGATTCAACCCTCTTGAATTATAAAGGAGGAAACTGAGGCGTACGGCTCTCTCCCTTGTACCATACTGTCTCATTAATCCATGATTCAGCTCAGGTTTACAGTGCAATCTAGAACTGCCCTTGCTTGAGTTCTTGGGTTGATTTAGGCCTGTGCAGGGAGTAGGGGGAGGATGCTGCCGTTTCCATTGTTCACCTTTAAAAAGAACTTGAGGACCCCTTGGGGCCAGGGAGGAAAGGAAGCACACAGTCCTATCCAGGGTTCCCCCAGGATCTGGTTTCTATCTCAGCCTCCTTTATGGGTAATGAAAGTGGCCTGAACAGCTTATGTTTTCCTCCTGGATTCTGGCCCAGAAAATCAGTGCTTTCCAAAAATATTGCTACTCTCTCATACAAGATCTGACTCAACTTCAGCTCAATTCAACCAGTATCTCTTAAGCACTTACTGAGCACACAGCCCAGAGGCCAGAAGAATAGTTAGGAGGCTACTAGAATTGTCTAGACAAGAGTTGGTCTGGGAGTTGTAGCTGGCACGGACTTTACAGAGGAGGAAACTGAAGCCCACAGAGGGAAAGAGACTTGCCCATGGTCCAACAGGCACCAAGTAGCATAAATTGGAGGAGGCAGAGTCAAGATGGAGGAGTAAGAGGAAGCAGTAGAGCCCAATTCCTCACCAAACTTCTTGCTCAAACATCTAGAAAATGCACCGGATCAATTCTGATTGGGAAAGTCAAGAAAAAGTCACCATGATCCATTTTTTCCAGCCCAAGGTGTCTTAGGGAGACAAACAGAGACGTCTACAGACACTAGGCATGGGAACTAGAACACTTAAGCACCTAGACACTGAGCAAAGGCTAAGATCGGGCTCCAGGACAGGAAACAACAGAGCAGAAAGAGCTTCCAGGGGATCCATGAACTAGGCTAGGGTGCAGGATCAGGTGACAGCTGGCTCTGTTTCCTACTGTCCATTCTGGATCACAGATCCAGGTGGAGCAGAGAAATTACAAGCATGAGTCCTTGCCGTGTACTAAGCAAGGAGTAAATTTTGGAAACAAACTTTACCTGTGTGGCTCTAAACCCAGGAGCAGAGCAGAGATTCAGTCCCAGCCTCCAACCCAATGTGAAAGGCTGCTGGAATAACCGGGGCAGGCATCTTAGACCAAAGGAAAGCCAGCAGTTCAGTCACCCTGACCCTGCAGAGTCTCCCAGTGGACTAAAAGTGGCTGAGTCCATCAACAATCTCCTGAAACCAAACAAGGACAACTCAACAGACCCATACCTGGACTGGAAACCTGCAGAAGTCCAACCAGGAGGGCAGTGAACAGACCTTGTCCCAGATCACATCACATGGGGAGCACTGAAAACTTGCAGTCGTCCAGACTATTGTGAAAGCAGCAGAAGGTTATAAGATGACAGAAGCTCAGGCCAGAACCCTCCCTCACCCCCCCAAAAAATGTGCAGAACCTGGTACTAACAAAGTCCAAAATCAAGAAGAAGGCCAGAAGAATGAGCAAACAAAAGGAGAATCCCAACCTAAAGAGCTATTATGGTGACAAGGAAGCTGAAGACACACCTGAAGGAGAGGATGACTCAAAAAAGTTCAGAAGCAAAGCTTCAAAGAAAAATGTGTCTTGGATGCAAGTCCAACAAAAATTACTAGAATACTTAAAGAGAGGTTTAAATAACAGCTAAAAAGTATTTTTAAAACCAAATGAGAACAGTAAAGGGATAAAATGGGGGAGTGGAGGAAATAAGAGGTAGGGAAGAAAGATATGAAATCGTTTGGAACAAGAAATATGAAACCATACTGAAGAAAATGACTCCTTGAAAATTAGAATGGGCCAAACAGAAACTAATGACTTCATGAGACATCAAGAAATAAGAAAAGAAAGTCAAAAGACTGGGGGAAAAAAAGAAAATATGAAATATCTCATAGGGAAAAAAAACGGACCTGGAAAATAGATTTAGAAAAAATCGTTCAAGTGTCATTAGAACGCCTGAAAACCATGAATAAAAAAAGAGCCTAGACACCACATTTCAAGAAATCATGAAAGAACACTGCCCAGATATCTTAAAACCAGAGGGAAAAGTAGAAATTGAAAAAATCCACTGGTCACTTCCCAAAAGAAATTTCAAATTGAAGACTTCCAGGGATATTATTGCCAAAATCAGAGCTCCCAGATCAAAGAAAAAATACTCCAGACACCCATAAAGAAAGAATTCAAGTGCCGAGGAGCTACAGTCAGGATCACACAAGATTTAGCAGCCACAATGATAAAGAAGCTAAGAGTTTGGAATATGATCTTCCAGAAGGCAAAGGAGCTAGGCTTACAGACAAGAATAAATTTAAAAAACTGAGTATAGTGCCCCCAGGGAGGGGGGGTGGAGATGGATTATTAACAATGTAGAGAACTTTCAAGCATTTCTGATGAAAAGACCAGAGCTGAGTAGGAAATTTAACATACAAATGTAATAGTCAAGAGAAATATTAAAAAAGTAAACATAAGCAAGCCATCATAAGGGACTAAACAAGGTTAAACTGTTTATATTCTTATATGGAAAGACAAAACATGTGATCCTTCAGAATTTTACCATCAGGGGACATAAAAAGAGTCTAATAATATAGAAGACCTGAGAATGATTCTGTTATATTTGATCATCTTGAAAGAGGAATGAAAAAGTTAGGGAATAGGAACATACTGGGAAAGAGGGTAAAGAAAGAGGAAGAATGGGAGAAATGATGTCACATAAATGAGGTTTCCAGGGAGACATCTATACAGCAAGGAGGGGAAATTAGTTGGGGGGAGAAGGTGATATTTGAATCTCATTCTCATCTGAACTGGTCAAAGGAGGGAAGAACATACATACACACAGAACTGGGTACACAAATACATCTTAGACAAAAGGAAATAAGAAGGAAAAGAGTTAAGGGAAAATAGGAGAATATGAGAGATGGCAGATTAAGGGAGAGATTAGTCAGAAGCAAAACTAACTCTTAAAGAAGGGTCTGGAAGGAAAAAGAGAAGAGAAAGTAAAAGAGAATAAGGATGGAGGGAAATACACAAGTAATAATCATAGTGGTGAATGTGAATGGATTCAACTCAGCCATAAAACAGAAGAGGATAACAAAATGGATTAGAAATCAGAATTCAACAACATATTGTTTACAAGCAACACACTTGAAGTAGAAAGATAAAGAGTTCAAATAAGGGGCCAGAGCAGAATTTATTATATTTTAGCTGAAGTAGAAAAAAGCAGAGATAATAATCATGACCTCAGACAAAGCAACAGCAAAAATAGAGATAAATGGGAAATTTTGCTAAAAAGTATGACAGACAATGAATTAACATCAATATTAAATATATATATATATATATATATATATATATATATATATATACACACACATACACACACACACACACCAAATGTAATAGTATTTAAATTCTTAAAGGAAAAGTTAAATGATTTAGAGGGAAAAAAGGCAATAAAACTAAAAGTAGGGGACCTCAATTTACCCCTCTCAAATCTAGATAAATCTAGTAAAAAACAAATTAAAAAAAGAACTGAATAATATTTTAGAAAAGTTAGATGTGATAGGCTTCTGGCTAATATTGAATAGAAATAGAAAGAAGCATGTTATATCTCAACCTTACATGTCACTTTCACAAAAATCGAACATGCCTTAAGGCATAAAAACCTCACAAACAGATGCAGAAAAATTAAATGAATCTTTTACCAACTATAACACAATGGGAATTACATTCAATACATGATCTTTGAAGCAAAGATTAAACTAAGTTACATAATCCTAAAGAATGGTTGGGTCAAAGGACAAATCATAGAAGCAACTGATAATTTCATTAAAGGTAATGACAACTATGAGATAATGTACCAAAATTTATGGGACACAGGCAAATCAGTACTTGGGGCGGGGACAGTATATCTCTAAATGCTTTCTCAATAAAAGAGAGAAAGAGTAGATCAATGAATTGGGCATGCAAATAAAAAAAACCCCTAGAAAACAAAGAAACTAACCCTCCCCCAATTAAATAACAAAATAGAAATTTCAAAAATCAAGCAAAAGATTAACAAAATTGGAAGCAAAACCGATCAATTAATAGGTAAAACTTGGGGCTAGTTCTAAAAAAAAAAAATGACATTACCTGATTTGATTTTTCACAGAATAAAGAGTAAAATCAAATTACCAGTATAAAAAATGAAAAAAGGTGAATTCACAACCAATAAGGAAGAAATAAAAACAATTATTATGATTTATTTTGCCCAAGTATATGTCAACAAAACTATGATATATATAAATGAAATAGACGAATATTTACAAAAATTTTTGCAAAAATACAAATTACCTAGTTTAACAGAACAAGAGATAGTGTACTTAAATAATCTTACCTTAGAAAAAGGAATTGAACAAGCCATAAATGGACTCCCAAATTAATAAAACAAAAAAAAACCCTCAAGACTAGATGAATTTACAAGTGAATTCTATCAAACACTTAAATAACAATTAATTACAATACTACATGAAATATTTGGGAAAGACGGGGTCTCACAAATTCCCTTTTTGACACAAATATGGTCCCTAAACCAGGAAAAGTCAAAACAGAGAAATCAAGCTATATAGAGATTAATATCTCTAATGAGTACTGATGCACAAGTTTTAAATAAAAATATTAGCAAAGAGACCAGCAAAATATCACAAAGATCATATTCTATGACCAGGCTAGAATTATTCCAGGAATATAGGGCTAGTTCAATATTTGGAAAACTTTAAACACAGATCATATTAATAATGAAAACAACAAAATCATATGATTATTTCAACAGATGCCAAAAAAAGTTTTTTATAAAATGCAACAACCATTCCTGTTTAAAAAAAAAGTAAAGGATAGGGCTAAGAAGAGCTTTCCTTAAAATGACAAGTAGTATCTGTCTAAAACCAAGATAAAACCATAATTATTCAACATTGTACTAGAAATGCTAGCTATAGCAATAATACAAGAAAAAGAAACTGAAGAAATAAGCATAGGCAAAGAGGAAAGAAACTATCACTTTTTGTAGACAATATGATTTAATTAGAGAGCCCTAAAGAGTTAATTAAAAAACTAGTTGAAACAATTAACAACTGCAGCAAAGTTGCAGGATATAAAATAAATCCACATAAATAATCATTTTTTCTATACATTAAGGTTCAGCTAGGTGGTGTAGTGGATAGAGCACTGGCCCTGGAGGCAGGAGGACCTGAGTTCAAATCCAGTCTCAGACACATAATATTCACTAGCTATGTGACTCTGGGCAAGTCACTTAATCTCAATTGCCTCACCTAAGAAAAAGAATTTTTTTTTCTATATGTTACCAGCAAAATCCAGCAGAAAGAAATAGAGAAAATACATTTTAAATCACTATAGACAGTATAAAATATTTGGGAATCTATTTGGCAGACATACCCAGGAACTATCAAAACACAATTACAAAACATCCTTTATACAAATTTTTATACAAAGGTTTCTTTATACAAATAAAGATAGATCTAAATAATTGGAGAACTATTAATTGTTCATGGATAGTCTGAGCCAATATAATAAAAAAAAATCTTCATTTCCCAGCTGGCAGTACTCCTTTGGAATTCTTTATCATACCCCAGGAATATCTTAATTTTATAAGACTACATGAGCCCTGGTATTCACATTTTATCAGTACCGTCTGCCCTGGGACATCACTGATTGGAGGGAGAAAAAGAAAGCTCCTCTCAGAACCTCCATCTAAGGAAGGTGCCCAAACCAGCCATCTCTTCATTTCTTAGTCAGCTGTACTCTTTGGATTTCATCATTCTTCCTCTTCACTTTTCAACTTCCTTTTGTGTATTACCTTCACCCATTTGATTGTAAGCTTCTTGAGGGCAGGGACTGTATTTTTCCTTTTGTAGCTCCAGTGCTTAGCATGGTGCCTGGCATGTGTCATATATGTTTATTGATGGAACTAGATTAATCAGGGGAACAGATTAGCTACACAAGATAAGGAAACAAAAAAGGAAACAAAAGAACACAGTAACCTAATGTGTAATAAATCCCAAGATCTCAACAACTGGGGCAAGAACTCACTATTCAACAAAAACTGTTGTGAAAACTAGAAAGCAGTTGTGCAGAAACTAAGTATACAGCAACATCTCACACTGTATACCAAGATAAGTTATAAATGGGCATATGATTTAGACATAAAGGGTGATATCATAAACAAATTAGTGAAGAAAAAAGAAATTAACTGTCAGATCTATAGACAAGGGAAGCGTTCATGACCAAATAAGATAGAGAGGTTCAGAAGAAGTAAAACAGATCATTTTGATTGCATAAAACTAAACCATTGTTTGCATAAACAAAACCAATGCAGATAAAATTAGAAGACAGGCAAATAGGGAAGTTTCTCTGATAAAGCAAGTTTTTCTGATGAAGATCTCATTTCTAAGTTAATGAGGGAATTATGTCAAATTTATAAGAATAAGAGCCATTACCCAGTTGATAAACGGTCCAGGGAGTTCAGTTCTCAGGGAATAAATCCAAACTATCAATAGTTTTTGAAAAATTATCTAAATTATTCATAATTAGACAAATGAGAATTGAAACAACTCGGAGGTATACCTCACACCCATCAGACTGGCAAAGCTGACAAAAAAAAAAGGAAAATGATAAATTCTAGAGGGGCTGTGGGAAAACATGTACTTTAATGACTGTTAGTGGAGCTGTGAACTGCTCCAGTCACTCTAGAAAGCATTTTGAAACTATGCCTCTAAAGCTATTACACTGCGCATACTCTTTGACCTAGAAATATTACTACTAGATCCATCCCCCAAAACTATCAAAGAAAGAGGAAAATGATCCCTATGTACAAAAATGTTTATAACAGTTCTTTTTATAGTGTAAAGAACTGAATTAAGGAGCTACTCATTAAATGGGGAATGGCTGAACAAGTTATGACCTATGAAGGGGATGGAATACTATTGTGCTATATAGAATGATGAAGGGCATGGTTTCAGAAAAACCTAGGAAAACTTGTATGAACCGATGCAAAGTGAAGTGAGTAGAACCAGGAGAATGATTTATACGATAACTACAATATTATAAAAATCGTTGTTAGTCCGAAGGTGATGTCATGACTTGCAAGTGAATTAATTTAGGTGAGGAAAGGCTGTGCAAAGTCAGGGGTGCTCTGTCCAAAGGAATATAAATATTGATTGCTAAAACCTTGCAAGATATCTTGGGGTTTATTTGCGGTTTATGGACTAGATTTCTTTTTTAAGGACCATGCCTTAAACCCAAATCACTCTGACTCTCATTGATTGGCCAACAGTAGGTCCCAGCCCAAGTCTAATTTGGTCATTGTTTGGGCTCTGATGGTCCAGAATATAAACAGCAATTGTAAATAAACACCTTTGAACGACTTATGAACAATGACCACCCACAATTCCAAAAAACTCATGATGAAACACCCTGTCCACCTCCAGATAGAGAGCTAATAACCTCAGAGTGCAAATTGAGGCATACTTGCTTTTCTTTCTTTCTTTTTTTTTTTTGGCATAGCTAATCGTTTTTGACATAGAATTAATTTTACTTGACTATAAATATTTTTAGTAGTCCTTCTTAACGGGTAGAGGAGGCGTTAGGGAAAGAATTTGAAACTGAAAATAAAATATAATTGAATTTTAAAAATTAGAAGGTGGGGCAATGATGGTAGGGGCAATCAGAGAAATCAGGAGAGGGTGGGATTGAAAATAAAGATTGGACTTGGTGAGGAAAAGGGCCACTTCTTTTTCAGAGATTAGAGTAAAGGAAGCAATAGTGGGGGATTATATCATTGTCATGTGAGATAAGGAGACAGGGAGAAGAAGGAGCTCATAGTAAATGGTCTTGGTTTTTTCTGTGAAATTCCAGGGCAAAATCCTCAGCTGAAAGGGTGATGGAGGGGTGACATGGGAGGCTTATAGAGAGAAGAGACAGTTTGGTACAGTGACTCTAGTGAGAGAATAGACAATCAGTTAGAGAGTAGCAGAAGACTGCTTTACTGCAGTTAGGGTCCACTTGAAATTAGATAAGATAAATTCAGAGAGCACCCAGTACAGAAGAACAAGTCAAATGTATCTTCCACCTGCAAACCTTTAAGTATGTGAAGACGACTTCCATGTCCCTGAGTCTTCTCCTGGCTAACCATATCAAGTTCCTTTAACAAATCTAAATATGAGGTAGACTCTAGGTCCTTCCCCAATCATATTGCTCCCCTCTAGATAATCTATAGCTTATCAATGTCTTTCTCAACTGAACACAGTACTCCAGATGAGGTCTGCTGAGGGCACTCCAATCCCGGAAAGCTTCCTGACTCTTAACATAGCCCAAGAGTGGAGTGACCATTTTTGGCCACAATGTCACACTGCTGGCTCACATTCACCTTACAATTCATTAAAACCCCAGATCTTTGTTAGAATAGTGCTACCAAAACCATGCCTCCCCCAGTTGGTACTTGTAAAGTTGGTGGGGTTTTGGTGCCTACATTCAAGACTTTACATTTATCCCAAATAAATTTATTTTTATATGATTCAGCCCCCACTAAAAAACCAGCATAATTGAGATTTGACCCTGAATCTCTGAGTCCTAATACTGCACTCTTTCCTGTGCTATCCCTCAGTGAAAGAGGTCTCAAGTAAGGTGGTCACAGAATGAGTGCAGAGGAAGCATCTGATGTTAAGAAAGATATTACAGCATCAGGATGAATAAGACTCTTCAGCTGATTGGATGTGAAGGGAAAAGGACCAGGAGGAATGAAGCTGATTTGGAAGTTTCAGGCTTGGGTGGCTAAGAGCATAGCATTATGTTCTATGGAATAAGAGATGTTAGAAGGATTGCAGGGCTAGTGAAAAAGACTGTGAATTCCCTTATGGACATAGGGGCTTTAGACAAAGATTCAGATAAAGGTGTCTAGAAGGCATTTGGAGACTTTGAACTGGAATTCTGAACAGAGTTCAGGGGCTGAATGTATAGATTTGGGAGTTATGTGCCTAAAGATGATAATTGAAGCCATGGAAGTGAATGAAATAGCCAAATGGGAAAATGGAGAAAGAGAAGAGAAGAGGGTCCAAGACAGGGCCTTGGGGTATGCCCACACTTAGGGGGTTGGCTAAAGATGATAAACAAGTTTGTTATTCAGTTGTTTTTCAGTTGTGTTTGAATCTTCATGACCCCATTTTGAGGTTTTCTTTCTTTCTTTATTTTTTTTTGGGCTAGGCAATGGGGTTAAGTGACTTGCCCAGGGTCACACAGCTAGTAAGTGTTATGTGTCTGAGGCCGGATTTGAACTCAGGTCCTCCTGAATCCAGGGCCCGTGCTCTATCTATTGCACCACCTAGCTGCCCCTTGAGGTTTTCTTGGCAAAGATACTGGTGTGGTTTACCATTTCCTTCTCCAGCTCAATTTACAGATGAGGAAACTGAGGCAAATAGGGTGATGTGACTTGCCGAGGGTCACACAGCTAGGAAGTGTCTGAGGCCAGATTTGAACTCAGGAAGAATAACTTTGCATGCATTTTATTAATATCTTGAATTTATTTATCTGTGTGTTTTTTCTACCTCCACCCCCCCCCCCACTAGGAGATTATCAGTTCCTTGAGGACAAGGATTATTTTGTTTTCATCTTTATATTCCCAGAACCTAGCACAGGCCCAGCACATATGGAACGCTTTGGTTGAATTGAATTGAATCAATCATTTGTCAAGTGCTGTGGAGAGCTCAAGAAGGATGGAGAATGGAAAAATTAAGGTCATTGGATTGGGCAACTGGAAGTCCTCAGTAACCTTAGAATGAACAGCTTATCCAGAGTGGTGGCGATAAAGATCAAGGGAATTGTGTAGGGTGGGGGCAGCTAGGTGGTGCAGTAGATAGAGCACTGGCCCTGGAGTCAGAAGGACATGAGTTCAAATCTGGCCTCAGACACATAATACTCACTAGCTGTGTGACTCTGGGCAAGTCACTTACCCCAAATGCCCTCACCAAAAAAAAAAAAATTGTGTAGGGCAGAGAAGGGGAGTGGGGTACAACAGGAGTGAGGAAATGAAACATCAGTTGTAGACAATTTTTTCCAAAAGATTTAACAAGAAGGGGAGGAGAGACATGGGATGGTAGCTAGGTGAGCTAGAAACGAAGGATTTTTTAGGATTGACGAGACCTGAGTATAGAGATCAGGGGTCCTGTTGGGATTGGAGTCTAATCTGTAAGTACAGTCAGAGCTTGGACTGAAACCATGGTCAGTTTAGCCTGGGATACATGGAGCAGATGGTACCTTCTATCCTTTTCCTTTTCTTTATGCAATAAGAGTATGTTCTGGATGGGCTTACAGGCCAATTTCTCTCTCTCTCTCTCTCTCTCTCTCTCTCTCTCTCTCTCTCTCTCTCTCTCTCTCTCTGTCTCTCTCTCTCTCTCTGTCTCTCTCTCTCTCTGTCTCTCTCTCTCTCTCTCTCCCTTCCCTCTGCTACCCCAGGAAAAAATAAAAACAACTCAGCCAAAACCACTCCTACCTATGGACCCATCTCTGCAAAGGCCTATGGGGGGATTTCTCTCCACTTCTCTTCTTTGGGGTCATGCTTGTTCCTTATCATTTAGTCATATTCATTTTTGACATTTTGTCATCTGGTTATCCTTTCCATTCACATGGCTGTATGTACATGATCATTTACCTGCTGTCTCCCCCATTAGACTGCAAACCCCTTTAGAGCAGAGACCATGTTGGGTTTTGGGGTTTTCCCCCTTCTTTGTGTCTCCAGCACCTAGAATTGTTCCTGGTACTTAAGTGCTTAAGAAATGTTTGTTGACTGACTGACATCTCACATTATTCACCTTCTATAGGGCAACGGGTCCATAGGATAACAGCATCGGTGTTTCCCCATCCCCACCTCCCCAGAAAGGATCAAATGAGCGGTTTTGCTTGCCCCACCATAATGCCAGAGCGGCCAGGATTTCGTGCCTCCCGGTCCCTGGGGGGGGGGGAGAGGAGAGCCTGGAACAATAGCAAACCTGACAGAGGCAGAGGAGAGTGAGGAGCAGGTGAGGAACACAAGACAGCCGTCTAGAAGCTTCCTCTCTTAATCAATTATTCTTCTTAACTAGAAGTTAAGTACTTGAGATGTTGTCTATACTTTCTTCATTTGGTATCCCAGAGCAAAGGTTGGGTGGCGAGCCTCCAGTTAGGGCTCTGAATTCTGCTGGCTCATATTGAGCTTGTCATCCTCTGAGACCCCTTCTCTTTTTCTGGCTCATTGCTTACATGAGAAATGTGAGTGTTTACAATGAATGCTATTATTATTGCTGGGCATAAGGGTAGGGGTGGAGGTGAAGAGGTAAGCGGAGGCCCTGTGGTCCCCACCTTCTGGATTAATTCTGCTAACCCATTTACCTGTTTTTCCCACCCACGCATTCCAGATCTCCAAATTACTTCCTCCACTGAAATTTCATCTTCTGGCAGTGAAATTATCATGCTAGTAGAGGCCAGGTCAGATAGATGGGTCCCCCAGGCCTAACGTGGACTTGACAATTTGCCCAGTTCCTTCCTGGCTCTTTTGACCAGAAGGTCATCTATACTATCTCCACCGCACCACCCCATCATGGGTCCAGGGAGTCTGGAGTCTGGACACCCCAAGGAATTTCCTTGGTAGTTTAGGCCCCTAATCAAGCAACCTAGAACCAGCTCATACCTGTGTTTCTGAGATGCCTCCATGACAGCTGCAGTTAGTGCTGGGGCTGAATCCAGTCTTCCTTATGCCCCTTAAGTGCTGGAGAGACTGGAAAGAATAACTCGTGGCCTGGTGTTTAGAGGAAACGCCTTGAATTTCTAGTCAGGAAACCTGCGTTTAAATCCTACCTCTGACATCTATTGTCTGTGCCACCTTGGGCAAATAAATTCCTTTTCTCTGGGCCTCAGTTTCCCTATTTGTAAAATGAAAGGGTTGGATTTGATGACCTCTACAATCCCTTCTAGCCGTAAATACTATGACCTTATGAATTCACAGAATTCATTAGATGTTGTTGTGGAAAGCACTCTAGGCCTAAAGTAGGTATATCTACGTTCAGATCCTGGACTCCACACTTTCTAGCTGTGTGGCCATGCACAAGTCACTTCCCCTCTGAACCTCATTTTCTTCTGCAAACTTGGGATGATCTTGAACTGCCCACGTGGAGGTAACATGACACATAGCATGGACCCTAAAATATGAAGACGTGGGTCTGCACTTAGCTTTTGACATTTACTTTACTAACTGTGTGAGCATGGGCAAGTCAATTAAGTTTTCTGAGCCTCAGTTTCCCAATCTGTAAAATAATGGCTTCTAAAGACCTCCAACTTTAAATCTATGACCCGTGACCTGGATTTGAATCCTGGCTCTACCATTTGCTACTCATGGGACATTAGGCAAATTTCCTCCCTCTCCAGGCCCCAGTTTCCACATCTCTGAAATGAAGACTGAACTAACTGTTCTCAAAGGTCCCTTCTGGCTCTAGATCCTCCGAACTCTGCTTTTTGCTTCTCTTCTTCCAGATTGTCCTTCATTTCTGTGTATTTGCCTTCTCGAGCAGTTGTTCTCTTGTGTGTTTGGTGAGATTTGCCAAGGTGGACTCAAATTGTTCTATCGTGAGCATTATTTGTGCTATGCAGGCCACAGATTCTCAGTCCACTCTTGAACTACTCATGAACATCCTGCTGGGACTCCGTGCTGTCACTGGAATCACAGGGCCCTCTGCCTCATCAGATGTTCGTTCATTTTCCTTTGTCTTACAATATCTATTCAGAAATGTTCAGGCCCGTTTAGATTACCTGGAGAGAGGTCATAATGCCTTCTGTTATTAATATCTTCCTTGTTGATTTATCTGCTTGCTCTCAACCGAGTTTTCTTCCTCCCAAGATCTTTGATAATATCCGTCTTTTTTATTTGTATCTTTTACTGTGAAGATGGCTATAACTATCTCGGGTGCATAAATCTTTTTCTGGGGAGGTTTAAGTGGTTGTGAAGATTGCAGAATATGTCTAGTCCTCCAAATTGAAAGTCTTATAATAAGTACTTCATAAAGACCATCTTCTTTGGGTGTGTCTGTTAGATAATAATGACAAAAATAACAAAACTGACAATTAGTACAAGGATAGTACAAGGATTATCATTCCTCATTTTGCAGAGGAAAGAGTCTCGGAGAAGGGAAGTTACATAGCAAATCAGCACAGAATGGAGGGTCATGAGAAGGCAATATGGTATAGCCTTTTATTAAAAGGATTTGTTCTGTAAAATTTGGATTCAGTCAAAAGGCCGAACTTAAGGATCTAGAAGGCCAGATGTGGCCTCAAGGCCGAAGGTTCCTCACCCCTGGAAAGGGGAAGGAGCAATGCATTTGGAATCCAGACCCCTGAGCTCCTGTGTGGCCTAGATGATCTCTAAGCACCCATCCAGCTCTCCGGTTGTCCTGCCACTGCTCAAAATCCTACAGTGGCTCCCTCTTGCCTCTGGAATAAAATCCAAATTCTTCAGCCTTGTGTTTTAAGATCCTGACAGACCAACTCCAACCTATCTTTCCAGTCATATTCATTTTCCATGTGTCTGACAAATTCCGCTTTCCAGTTGAGCTAAAACTCCCTACCTGCTTACCCATATTCAATATTCCCTCTCCCTCCTGCATACAATCGCATAGGGTCATAGATCTAAAACCAAAAAGGGCCGTTGGGGCCTTTTCATCCTAAGAAAACTGAGGCTGAGAGATTATGACTTAGATCATACAGATAAGTGTCGGAGGCAGGATTTGAACCAGGGTCCTCAGCCCAGCACAATTTAAGCATCTCTTATGGCAGGAATGAGGCAGCTAGGCAGCATAGTGGATAGAGTGCTGGGCTTGGAATTAGGAAGACTCATCTTTGTGAATTCAGATCTGGACTCAGACACTCACTAGTCATTTAACTCTATTTGCCTCAGTTTCCTCATCTATAAAATAAGTGAAGAAGGAAATGGCAAATCACTCCAATATCTCTGTCGAGAAAAACCCAAATGGGTACAGCTAGATGGTGCAGTGGATAGAGAATCCCCCAGGAGTCAGTAAAACCTGAGTTCAGATCCAGCCTCAGACACATAACACTTACTTAGCTATGTGACCCTGGGCGAGTCACTTAACTCCATTGCTTAGCAGAGAGAGAGAGAGAGAGAGAGAGAGAGAGAGAGAGAGAGAGAGAGAGAGAGAGAGAGAGAGAAAAGAAAACCCCAAATGGGGTCACAAAGAGTCAGATGTGACCGAACAACAATATGTGAGGAATAGACTCTCTCTTTTTTCTTTCGGGGTTTGACTCGGGGTGCTACTTCCTCCCTGAAATATCCCTGTTGCTAATGTTCTTGCCCTCAAGTTGCTTGTGTTTATTATCTGTATGCATGTTAATAATAACAGCAAAAATAACAACATTTTTATAGCACTTTAAGGTTTGCAAAGCACTTCCCAAATATCCCATTTGATCATCACAACAGTTTGGGGAGGTAAATCCTATTATTGTGTCTACTTCACAGATGAGGAAATTGAGGCATACTAAGGTATCTGCTTGTCTAAGGTCACGCAACTAGTGTTCTGAGCCCCCCACCCTACTCCCTTAACTGTAACCTCCTTTAGGCCAGAGACTTTCATTTTTTCACCTTTGTATCCCTGGGCACAGAGTCTTGCTCTAAATAAATGTGTCTTGAATTGTTTGAATCCTGTGAACTGAACTGAAGGTCCCTACAGGTCTGCCACATGGGCACAGAATTGAAGGAAACTGATTACTTCTCTCTGTAGTCAAGGCAGGCTTCTTGGAGGAAGTGAGGCATCAGAAATTTCTTGGAAAACACAAAAAAAGAGAGTATGCAGGGAGGTCCTTCCACCAATGGGAGAAGCAGTTTGAGTAGAAAAGGTTCACGAAGTCAGGAAGGGGAAGAAGTGAATGAAAGACATCTTTGGCAAGTTTGCCTTAGCCAAGTTGGGGTTGGAGGAGGGGAGGGGGCAGTGCCCATTTTTTCATTGTTTATAGCAGCGTTAAATGTTCACCTTAAACATGCTCATAAAACACCCCCAGAACCCAGAGTCCATCCATGAGTTACTTTCAGAACGTTCAAGCTTAAATTCAAAACTTTAAACTGCGCCCTTGCTAGGGCAGGTTGGAGTCATTTCTTTCTCAGGAGCACATCAGGAACGCGTCAGAAAGTAATGAGGCCAGAAGAGCTTATTTTGGAGGGAATAACTTTTAAAGAGACATAAAAGCCAGAAGCTTCAATATTTTGAAAATTAAATTTCCATCTGGAAAACAGAAGCAAACATCAGTATGATGGAAATATAGCTGCCTGACTATAATCCACAAGGCAATTTTATTCACAGACCCTGAGAGTAAAGAAGTCAGGTAGAAAGGATGCAAGTCTCCTAAATAGATGGACAACTTAGGCTAACAGAATTACAGATGTAGACCTGGAACGGCCCACAGAAGCCATCTGGTCCAACGGCCCTCATTTTGAAGATGAAAAATCTGAGGCTCAGAGACATAACTAGGATTTGAAGCCAGTACCTCTGCCTCCAAATTCATAAGTTTCCACTAAACTATACAACCTCTTAGAAAATTCCCAAGGGTGCTGATAGGGAAGGGTATTTGCTCATGGGCACATAACTTCTGTGCTTCAGCAGCAGTACTCGAACCCGGACCTTCCTGATTCCAAACTTCTTTTTTTATTTTTACTGATGATGTCTTTTATTGTTTTTGACATCACTGATATTTCCTGATACACAAACACAACCCTTGAACCTTTCCTGAAACCAAGAAAAACCTTCACGCAAAAATGACCCACAAAGCAACTATGCCTGAGGACACATAGAAGATTCAGCACTCTTAGTTGCCTAGCGTCTCCTAAAAGGATTCTGTAGAACTGATTAGGTGTACTTTCTTTTGGTATTGCTTCCATTTACAGTTTTGTGATCAGTGTCGATATTGCGCACTCTGTTTTTTTCACTCTGCATCAGTTCATACAAATCTTCCCAGGTTTCTCTCAATTCTGCATATTCATCTACCTTTACGGCACAATAGAATTCCATGGGTAGATGCCCAGGTGATGCAGTGGATGGGATGCCAGGCCTGGAATCAGGAAGACTCATCTTCCTGAGTTCAAATTCAGCCTCAGACACTTACTAGCTGTGGGACCCTGGGCAAGTCACTTAAACCTGCTTGCCTCAGTTTCTTCATCTGTGAAATGAGCCAGAGAAGGAAATGGCAATCCACTCCAGTATCTTGGCCAAGAAAACCCCTAATGGGTCACGAAGAATCGAACACGACTGAACATTCAAACAGGGCTCCATTACATTCACAGGATACCACTTATTTGGCCATTTCCCAGTCTATGGTTCTCTGCTTGATTTCCAGTTTTTTGCGATCCTAGGGAACGACACTGTGGAGAAGAGTCTTTTTCCCAACTCCAGGTACAGTGTCTAACCTTTCCCCCACCTGGCTACTTCTGTAAGCACAGATCCCGCACTGGCAGCATTCTCAGAGGGATCCCTCCCAGCCATGACCATATCCATTTCGTGTCTTCAGTAAGGTGCCCTGTCCTTGATTATACACTGTCTTGCATTATTACTGCACGTCCATGTTTTTATCATCTTATTCACTCTCATACGTCCTCTCCCCATACAAGACTACTCTATTTAAGATAGAAAGTTGTCTTCCATACCTCTCTCACCCTACCCCCACCCTCACCCCCTTATCTCTGCCTCCTGGCTTCCCCAGCTTCCTTCCAATTCCAGCTAACGTCCCACTTTCTGCAAGAAGTCTTTCCCATCCTCCTTAATCTCTGTGACTTCCTTCTGAGACTGCTCCCAGTTTGCCCTGTCCATATCTTGTTTATACAAAGTTGTTTGCCTGTGGTCTCTTCTAACAGATAGGAGCTCCCCAGGATCAGGGCCTGTGTTTTTATACCTTTCTAAGCATCCCCAGTGTGTGTCACATAATAGGTGCTTAATAAATGGTTGTAATTGATTGATTATTGACTGACTGTTTCTTATTCACGTCTGATTTCCCTCACTGCACTGCCCAGGGATGGGCCCTGGACACAGTGAGAAGCCATTGCTTCTTCCTTGAATACCTCACTTAAGAGCTACCAATCAATTATGTATTCCAAAAATGCTGGTGGAATAAATGAATGTGGCGCAGAGTGGTAGGGGTGGGGGTGAGGTAGAAAGGTGGGGGGGGAAATCCTGCCAGTCATGTGACCGGTTTTGCCACATACAAGCTTTGTGACCTTGGACAAGCTGCTTAGGAGATGATTTCTAAGGGCCTTCCCAGTTCTGACATTCTTCAATCTAAGGCCCCTCCCAGCTCTGATGTTCTGTGTTCTAAGGTCCCTTCTAGTTCTGACATTCTATGTTCGAAGGTCTCTCCCAGCTCTGACATTTTATATTCCAAAATCCATTGTAGCTCTGATATTCTATGTTCAAAATTCCCTCTTAGTTCTGATAGTCCATATTCTAAGGTCCCTTGTAGCTCCAATATTCTCTATTTTAATGTCCCTTCCTGTTCTGACCTTCTATGTCCTGAGGTCCCTTCTAGCTCTTACATTCTGCGTTGTAAATTCCCTCCTA